>NC_090446.1:99897988-100197988 GCF_031143425.1 Pleurodeles waltl
ATATTCAGCACGGCTTGTTGTATTTCCGGCTTGAATCCTGACGTACGCAACCATGCGTGTCTCCTTAATGTTATTGCAGTATTTACTGTTCTTGCAGCCGTATCTGCTGCGTCCATTGATGACCGTATCTGATTATTGGAGATACTTTGTCCTTCTTCTACCACTTGTTGTGCCCTTTTCTGGAACTCTTTGGGTAAGTGTTCTATGAAATGCTGCATTTCGTCCCAATGAGCTCTATCGTATCTTGCCAAAAGTGCTTGTGAATTGGCAATACGCCATTGGTTTGCTGCTTGTGCTGCAACTCTTTTACCCGCAGCATCGAATTTGCGACTCTCCTTGTCTGGAGGTGGTGCATCTCCCGAGGTATGAGAGTTTGCTCTCTTGCGAGCTGCCCCAACAACCACAGAATCTGGTGCTAATTGCTGCGTAATATAAACAGGGTCTGTTGGTGGTGGCTTGTACTTCTTCTCTACCCTTGGAGTTATGGCTCTGCCTTTTACAGGATCCTGAAATATTTGTTTGGAATGTTTTATCATTCCTGGGAGCATAGGTAAGCTTTGGTATTGGCTATGAGTGGAGGAGAGTGTATTAAACAAAAAGTCATCCTCAATTGGTTCTGAATGTAAGGTGACGTTATGAAACGCAGCTGCCCTTGAGACAACCTGCGTGTAGGATGTACTGTCTTCAGGTGGCGACGGCCTCGTAGGGTAACAGTCTGGGCTGTTATCTGATACAGGAGCATCATAAAGGTCCCATGCATCAGGATCATCTTGACTCATTGCAGTATGAGTCGGGGATTGCATCAGTGGTGGAGTGGCTACCGGTGATGTGTGCAATGATGGTGGTGGAGAGGGTGGTGGAGTTGTTTGTCTTGCCACCTTTGCCTGTGGCTGCTTGTCCTTTTCTTGAAAGGCAAGTTTTCTTTTTGTCTTAATTGGGGGAAGAGTGCTTATCTTCCCTGTGTCTTTTTGAATGTGGAGCCTTCTTTGAGTGTAGTCTGGCTCAACAGATTCAAGTTCCTCTCCGAACTTATGTCCTTGCATCTGGGAGGACAATCCCTGTTCCTCTGTGTAGGAACCTGTTTTCGGTTCCGAGGCTGGATGTTTCGGAATCGAAATCCTTTCGGTCGCCTTTTTGGGCTCCGAGGAAACCTTCTTTATTTTCGGCGTCGTGGTGTCTCGGTGTCGAACCATTTCGGTGCCACTGTCTCGGTGCCGAATCTGCTCAGAGCCGCTGTCTCGGGCCCGAGATTGCTGTGTGGCTGTATCTCGACCGGAGTCGGATGACTTCGCCACAAGCATGCCCTTTTTCGGTGCCGATGATCGGTCACCTATTTTTCGGGTTAAGCCATGGCCTGTTGGTGGTGGCGTCCCCTTGGCTTTTGTTGTCTTCTCGTGAGTTTTATGTTTCGACGTCTTACTCACGGTTTTCGGCGTTTCTTCGGGATCGAGCTCGTCCGAGTCTGATTCCTGGATGGAGAAGGTTTCTTCTTCCTCCTCGAAACGCCCTTGTCCTGTCGGCGCCGACGCCATCTGCAGTCTTCTCGCTCTTCGGTCTCTTAATGTCTTCCTCGACCGAAAGGCTCGACAGGCTTCACAGGTATCCTCCTTGTGCTCTGGAGACAGACACAAGTTGCAGACCAGATGCTGATCTGTATATGGATACTTGTTATGACATTTTGGGCAGAAGCGGAATGGGGTCCATTCCATCAGCCTTGAAGAGACACGTGGCCAGGCCGACCAGGCCCCGACGGGGGGGGATCGAAAAACCCCGAAGGGCCACCGGAGCTCTTCAAAAGTCGGTGTCGATCTGTTGTAACTAACCCGATACCGAACGCAAACAATACCGATGATTTTTCCGAGATTCTAACTAACTTTCCGACCCGAAACACGGAGCGAAAAGGAACACGTCCGAACCCGATGGCGGAAAAAAAACAATCTAAGATGGAGTCGACGCCCATGCGCAATGGAGACGAAATGGGAGGAGTCCCTCGATCTCGTGACTCGAAAAGACTTCTTCGAAGAAAAACAACTTGTAACACTCCGAGCCCAACACCAGATGGCGGGATGTGCACAGCATGTGTATCTGCAGCTACACATGCCATCAAACATATATATATATATATGGAAAATGTCACTTACCCAGTGTACATCTTTTCGTGGCATGTTCCGCTGCAGATTCACATGCTATGCACAGTTCCTGCCATCTAGTGTTGGGCTCGGAATGTTACAAGTTGTTTTTCTTCTAAGAAGTCTTTTCGAGTCACGGGACGAGTGACTCCTCCTTTTCGGCTCCATTGCGCATGGGCATCGACTCCATCTTAGATTGTTTTCCCGCACAGGGTAAGGTAGGAGTGATAGAGTGAGAATAGAAAGATGTCCATGCAATGGGATAGAGATGTATAAACAAATCTTAAGTAAAGGAATGTTTATATACATGTGTACAATTTTAATTATAACTTAAACGGCTATAGGCTCCCGGGGAGGAGAGAAGGCGCATGCAAATCTGCAGCAGAACATGCCATGAACAGATGTACACTGGGTAAGTGACATTTTCAGTTTGGTGGCATGTGTAGCTGCAGATACACAAGCTGTGCATAGACTACAAATCAGTAATCCTCCCCAAAGCGGTGGTTAGCCTGTAGGAGTTGAAGTAGTTTGAAATAGTGTTCTTAGTACAGCCTGTCCTACTGTGGCTTGTTGTGTTGCTAACACATCTACACAGTAATGGTTGGTAAATGTATGAGGTGTGGACCAAGTGGCTGCCTTACAGATCTCTGTCATTGGTATGTTTCCCAGAAAGGCCATTGTTGCTCCTTTCTTTCTAGTTGAGTGTGCCTTTGGTGTAATGAGTAGTTGTCTTTTAGCTTTCAGGTAACAAGTTTGTATACTCTTCACTATCCATCTGGCTATGCCTTGTTTGGAGATAGGGTTACCAGTATGGGTTTTTTGGAATGCAACGAACAACTGTTTTGTTTTACGGAATGCTTTTGTTCTGTCGATGTAATACATTAGAGCTCTTTTTATATCTAATGTATGCAGTGCTCTTTCTGCCACTGAGTCTGGCTGTGGGAAGAAGACTAGGAGTTCCACTGTTTGGTTTAAATGAAACAGTGAGATGACTTTTGGTAGAAATTTTGGATTTGTGCATAGTACAACTTTATGTTTGTGTACTTGTATAAATGGTTCTTGAATCGTGAAAGCTTGTATTTCACTAACTCTTCATAATGAAGTGATTGCCACTAGAAATGCTACTTTCCAAGTTAAGAATTGGATCTGACAAGGGTGCATGGGTTCAAATGGTGGGCCCATAAGTCATGTAAGTACAATATTAAGATTCCACGAGGGTACTGGTGGAGTTCTTGGAGGTATGATTCGTCTTAGACCTTCCATGAATGCTTTAAGGTATCCTAAATAGGGATTTTGTCTGTCTATTTTGCAAATAGGCAGAAATTGCAGTGAGATGTATTTTGATGGATGAAAAAGCTAAATTTGCTTTTAGTAGGTGGTGTAAATATCCTACGATGTCTTGTATGGTCGCATCTAACGGAGTTATGTGTTTTGCTTGGCAATAGAAAACAAATCTTTTCCATTTGTTCGCATAACATTGCCTAGTGGTAGGTTTTCTTGCTTGTTTAATGACTTCCATACACTCATTTGGCAGGTTTAGATAGCCAAATTCTAAGATTTCAGGAGCCAGATTGCAAATTGAGCATCGCTGGATTGGGGTGTCTGATCTGCTGTTTGTGTTGTGTTAACAGATCTGGCCTGTTTGGGAGCTTGACGTGAGGTACTATTGAGAGGTCCAACAGTGTGGTGTACCATGGTTGGCGTGCCCACGTTGGTGCTATAAGTATTAGTTTGAGTTTGTTTTGACGCAGTTTTTTGACTAGAAATGGAATTGAGTGGGCGAGGGGGAAAAGCGTAAGCAAATATCCCTGACCAGTTGATCCACAGAGCATTGCCCTTGGACGGAGGGTGTGGGTACCTGGACGCGAAGTTTTGGCATTTAGCGTTTTGGTTTGTGGCGAACAGATCTATGTCTGGTGTCTCCCACTGACGAAAGTGTTTGTGTAGTACCTGGGGATGTATTTCCCACTCGTGAGTTTGCTGGTGGTCTCGACTGAGGTTTTCTGCTAATTGATTGTGAATCCCTGGAATGTATTGAGCTATTAGGTGAATGTTGTTGTGAATTGCCCAATGCCACATTTTTTGTGCTAGGAGGCAAAGTTGCGATTAGTGTGTTCCCCCCTGTTTAAGTAGTACATTGTTGTCATATTGTCTGTTCTGACAAGAATGTGTTTGTGAGCCAGAGGAGGTTGAAAGGCTCTTAATGCTAGAAAGACTGCTAACAGCTCTAAGTGATTTATGTGTAGCCGCTTTTGCTTGCTGTCCGGCTGTCCCTGTATACTGTGATTGTTGAGGTGTGCTCCCCACCCAATCATTGATGCATCTGTTGTGAGAATGGCGTGAGTTCTGAATTCCTGGAATGAATTGCGCTATTAGGCGAATGTGGTTGTGAATCGCCCAATGCTATATTTTCTGTGCCAGGAGACACAACTGTGTTGAGTGTGTTCCTCCCGGTTTGTTCAGATAATACATCGTTGTCATGTTGTCTGTTTTGACAAGAATGTGTTTGTGGATTATTATAGGATGAAATGCTTTCAGCGCTAGAAATACTGCCAGTAATTCTAAGTGATTTATGTGAAACTGTCTTTGTTGAGTGTCCCATTGTCCTTGGATGTTGTGTTGGTTGAGGTGTGCTCCCCACCCTATCATGGAGGCATCCGTTGTTATTACGTATTGAGGCACTGGGTCTTGAAAAGGCCGCCCTTTGTTTAAATTTATAGTGTTCCACCATTGAAGCGAGGTGTATGTTTGGCGGTCTATCAACACTAGATCTTGAAGTTGACCCTGTGCCTGTGACCATTGTGATGCTAGGCACTGTTGTAAGGGCCGCATGTGTAATCTTGCGTTTGGGACAATGGCTATGCATGAGGACATCATGCCTAGTGGTTTCATCACTATCTTGACTTGTATCTTTTGTTTTGGGTGCATGGCCTGTATTACATTGTGAAATGCCTGTACCCTTTGTGGACTTGGAGTGGCAATCCCTTTTGTTGTGTTGATTGTCGCTCCTAAGTATTGTTGTATTTGACACGGCTGAAGGTGTGACTTGTTGTAGTTGAGTGAGAAACCTAGTTTGTGAAGGGTTTCTATGACATACTTTGTGTGTTGTGAGCACCGTTCCTGCGTGTTGGTTTTTATTAACCAATCGTCTAGGTACGGGAACACATGTATTTGCTGTCTTCTGATATGAGCAGCCACTACTGCCAGGCATTTTGTAAAAACTCTTGGCGCAGTTGTTATCCCGAATGGCAACACTTTGAATTGGTAATGTACTTTTTGGAATACAAACCTTAAGTACTTTCTGTGTGAGGATGTATCGGTATATGGAAGTACGCATCCTTTAGGTCTAGTGTTGTCATGTAGTCTTGTTGTTTGAGCAATGGGATTACGTCCTGCAGTGTCACCATGTGAAAGTGATCTGATTTGATGTAGATATTTAATGTTCTGAGATATAATATAGGTCTTAGAGTTTTGTCTTTTTTGGGTATGAGAAAGTACAGTGAGTAGACTCCTCTTCCTCTCTGATGAATTGGTACCAACTCTATTGCATCTTTTTGCAACAACGCTTGGACTTCTAGTTGTAGAAGATCTATGTGTTGTTTTGACATGGTGTGTGTTTTCGGTGGGACATTTGGAGGGAATTCTAGAAATTCTATGCAATAACCATGCTGGTTAATGGCTAGGACCCACGTGTCTGTTATTTCCTCCCAGTTTTTGTAGAACTTGGTTAGTCTCCCCCCCACTGGTGTTATGTTTTGGGGATTTGTGACATCGAAGTCACTGTTTATTTTGTGGAGTTTTGGGGCTTTGGAACTTCCCTCTACTCTTTGGGAACTGTCCCCTTCTATATTGTCCCCGAAAAGTTCCCCGCTTGTATTGGCTCTGATAAGTGGGCCTTGTTTGTGAGGTTGTGGGTTCAGTGCTTTGTCCTCGAAACCCCCCTCGAAACTGATTTTCGAAATGTGCCTCTGCTCTGTGGGGAGTAGAGTGCGCCCATGGCTATGGCCGTATCAGTGTCTTTTTTAAGTTTTTCAATAGCAGTGTCCACCTCCGGCCCAAACAACTGCTGTCCGTTAAATGGCATATTCAGCACGGCTTGTTGTATTTCCGGCTTGAATCCAGATGTATGCAGCCATGCATGTCTCCGTATTGTTACTGCTGTATTTACAGTCCTAGCAGCTGTGTCTGCTGCATCCATTGCTGACCGTATCTGATTGTTCGAGATACTCTGTCCTTCTTCCACCACTTGTTGTGCTCTTTTTTGGAACTCCTTGGGCAAATGTTCTATAAAATGTTGCATTTCGTCCCAATGAGCCCTATCATATCTCGCCAACAAGGCCTGCGAGTTGGCAATGCGCCATTGGTTGGCTGCTTGTGCCGCCACTCTTTTCCCAGCCGCGTCAAACTTACGACTCTCTTTGTCTGGAGGTGGTGCATCTCCTGAGGTATGTGAGTTCGCCCTCTTGCGTGCTGCACCTACTACCACTGAGTCTGGTGTTAACTGTTGTGTGATGTACACAGGGTCTGTTGGTGGCGGCTTATATTGTTTCTCCACCCTTGGAGTTATGGCCCTTCCTTTGACAGGCTCCTCAAACACTTGTTTGGAGTGTTTTAGCATTCCAGGTAGCATGGGGAGGCTCTGGTACTGGCTATGTGTGGACGACAGTGTGTTAAATAGAAAGTCGTCTTCAATTGGCTCTGCATGCAGGCTGACATTATGAAACGCCACTGCTCTTGACACCACCTGTGTGTAGGCGGTAGAGTCCTCAGGTGGTGACGGTCTAGCTGGATAACAGTCAGGACTGTTATCTGACACTGGTGCATCATAAAGATCCCACGCGTCTGGATCATCCTGACTCATCCCTGTATGAGTTGGGGACTACATCATTGGTGGAGTGGCTACCGGTGATGGTTGTGGTGAGCGTTGTGGAGATGGTGGTGGGGTTACTTGTCTTGCCACTTTTGCCTGTGGCTGCTTGTCTTTCTCTTGGAAGGCAAGTTTCCGTTTCATTCGTATTGGAGGGAGAGTACTGATCTTCCCTGTTTCCTTTTGAATGTGGAGCCTTCTTTGTGTGTAATCTGGCTCCATTGTCTCTAGCTCCTGTCCAAATCTATGTGTTTGCATTTGTGAGGACAGGCCTTGTTCCTCTGTGTAGGAACTTGTTTTCGGTTCCGAGGCCGGATGTTTCGGTACCGAAACCTTTTCGGCTGCTTTTTTCGGTTCCGACGACACTTTTTTGCTCTTCGGCGTAGTGATCTCTCGGTGCCGACTTGTTTCGGTGCCGCTCTCTCAGTGCTGAGATTGCTCTGACCCGGGGTCGAGTCTGCTCTGTGCCGGTATCTCGACCGGAGTCGGATGACTTCGACACATGCATGCCCTTTTTAGGTGCCGATGCTCGGTCACCTATTTTTCGGGTTAAGCCATGGCCTGCCGGCGGTGGGGTCCCCTGGGCTTTTGTGGTCTTTACGTGAGTTTTGTGTATCGACGTCTTACTCACGGTTTTTGGCGTCTGTTCAGGATCGACCTCTTCAGAGTCATCGATGGAGAAGGCTTCCTCTTCTTCCTCCATGTGTTTTTGTCCGGTCGGCACAGACGCCATCTGTAGTCTTCTTGCTCTTCGGTCCCTTAAGGTCTTCCTGGACCGAAACGCTCGACAGGCCTCACAAGTATCCTCCTTGTGTTCTGGAGACAAACACAAATTACAGACCAGATGTTGATCTGTATAAGGATACTTGTTGTGACATTCGGGGCAGAAGCGGAATGGGGTCCGTTCCATTAGCCTTGAAGACGCACGTGGTCGGGCCGACCAGGCCCCGCCGAGGAATCGAAAACCCCGAAGGGCCGCTGGAGCTCTTCAAAATTCGGTCTCGATCTGTTGTAACTAACCAGTGAAAAGGAACACGTCTGAACCCGATGGCGGAAAGAAAACAATCTAAGATGGGGTCGACGCCCATGCGCAATGGAGCCGAAAGGAGAGGAGTCCCTCGATCTTGTGACTCGAAAAGACTTCTTTGAAGAAAAACAACTTGTAACACTCCGAGCCCAACACTAGATGGCGGGATGTGCAAAGGATGTGTATCTACAACTACACATGCCATCGAACATATATATATTGAAAATGTCACTTACCCAGTGTACATCTGTTCGTGGCATCATTCGCTGTAGATTCGCATGTTTTGCATAGCTCGCCATCTGGTGTTGGGCCGGAGTGTTACAAGTTGTTTTTCTTCGAAGAAGTCTTTCGAGTCACGGGACCGAGTGACTCCTCCTTTTGTCTCCATTGCGCATGGGCGTCGACTCCATCTTCGATTGTTTTTCCCCGCAGAGGGTGAGGTAGGAGTTGAATTGTAGTAATAGTGCCCATGCAATGGAGTGACTAAGTATGTACCTATTTAAGGTTGAGATGATACATATACAAATAGTTGAAGGTAACTTCCAAACTGCTACAGGCTCCCGGGGAGGCGGGTGGGCACATGCGAATCTACAGCGACTGATGCCACGAACAGATGTACACTGGGTAAGTGACATTTTCAGTTCGATGGCATCTGTCGCTGTAGATACGCATGTTTTGCATAGACTAGTAAGCAGTTATCTCCCCAAAAGCGGTGGCTCAGCCTGTAGGAGTGGAAGTAGTTTGAAATAATGTTCTTAATACGGCTTGACCTACTGTGGCTTGTTGTGCGGATAACACATCTACACAGTAGTGCTTGGTGAATGTGTGAGGCGTAGACCATGTGGCTGCCTTACATATTTCTTGCATTGGGATGTTTCCTAGAAAGGCCATGGTAGCACCTTTCTTTCTGGTTGAGTGTGCCCTTGGTGTAATGGGCAGCTGTCGTTTAGCTTTAAGGTAGCAGATTTGGATGCATTTAACTATCCATCTGGCTATACCTTGTTTTGATATTGGGTTTCCTGCATGAGGTTTTTGAAATGCAATAAATAGTTGTTTAGTCTTTCTGATGTTCTTTGTTCTGTCAATGTAATACATTAATGCTCTTTTGACATCTAATGTATGTAGTGCCCTTTCAGCTACGGTATCTGGCTGTGGAAAGAACACTGGAAGTTCCACTGTTTGATTTAGATGGAACGGTGAAATAACCTTTGGCAAAAATTTAGGATTAGTCCTTAGGACGACCTTATTCTTGTGTAGTTGTATAAAAGGTTCTTGTATTGTAAACGCCTGAATCTCGCTTACTCTTCTTAGGGAAGTAATGGCGATGAGAAATGCAACCTTCCAGGTTAGGAACTGTATTTCGCAGGAGTGCATGGGTTCAAAAGGTGGACCCATAAGTCTAGTTAGGACAACATTTAGGTTCCATGAAGGAACAGGTGGTGTTCTTGGTGGTATAATTCTCCTAAGGCCCTCCCATGAATGCTTTAATGACTGGTATCTTATATAGGGAAGTTGAATAGGTAGTCTGCAGGTATGCAGATATTGCTGCAAGGTGTATTTTAATGGAAGAGAAAGCCAGGTTAGATTTTTGTAAGTGAAGCAAGTAACCCACTACATGTTCTGGAGTTGTGTGTAATGGTTGTATTTGATTAATATGGCAGTAGCAAACAAACCTCTTCCATTTACTGGCATAGCAGTGCCTGGTGGATGGCCTTCTGGCTTGCTTTATGACTTCCATACATTCTTGGGTAAGTTGTAAGTGCCCGAATTCTAGGATCTCAGGAGCCAGATTGCTAGATTCAGCGATGCTGGATCTGGGTGTCTGATCTTTTGGTTGTGTTGTGTCAACAGATCTGGCCTGTTGGGCAATTTGATGTAGGGTACTACTGATAGGTCTAGCAGCGTTGTGTACCAGGGTTGCCTTGCCCAAGTTGGTGCTATTAATATGAGTTTGAGTTTGTTTTGACTGAGTTTGTTTACCAGGTAAGGAAGGAGAGGGAGAGGAGGAAAAGCGTAAGCAAATATCCCTGACCAGTTCATCCATAGGGCATTGCCTTGGGACTGTTTGTGTGGGTATCTGGATGCGAAGTTTTGGCACTTTGCGTTCTCCTTCGTCGCAAACAAGTCTATTTGAGGTGTTCCCCAGAGTTTGAAATAGGTGTTCAGAATTTGGGGGTGAATTTCCCATTCGTGGACCTGTTGGTGATCTCGAGAGAGGTTGTCTGCGAGTTGATTTTGGATCCCTGGTATAAATTGTGCTATTAGGCGAATTTGGTTGTGAATTGCCCAACGCCAAATTTTTTGTGCTAGCAGGATTAACTGCGTGGAGTGTGTCCCCCCTTGCTTGTTTAGATAATACATTGTTGCCATGTTGTCTGTCTTGACGAGAATGTATTTGTGAACTATTATTGGTTGGAAAGCTTTTAGTGCTTGAAAAACTGCTAGAAGTTCTAGGTGATTTATATGCAGTTTTGTTTGATGTACGTTCCATTGTCCTTGTATGCTGTGTTGATCGAGGTGTGCTCCCCACCCTGTCATGGAAGCATCTGTTGTTATTACGTATTGTGGCACTGGGTCTTGGAAAGGCCGCCCTTTGTTTAAATTTATGTTGTTCCACCACAGAAGCAAGAGGTAAGTTTGGCGGTCTATTAACACCAGATCTAGAAGATTACCCTGTGCTTGAGACCACTGTGATGCTAGGCACTGTTGTAAGGGCCTCATGTGCAGTCTTGCGTTTGGGACAATGGCTATGCATGAAGACATCATGCCTAGGAGTTGTAATATCATCTTTGCTTGTATCTTTTGTGTTGGATACATGCGTTGTATGATGGTGTTGAAATTTTGAATTCTTTGGGGACTTGGAGTGGCTACTCCTTTTGTTGTGTCTATTATGGCTCCTAGGTATTGTTGTACCTTGCACGGCAGAATGTTGGATTTCGTGAAGTTGACGGTGAACCCTAGTTTGAAGAGGGTTTGTATGATCTGATTTGTGTGATTTGAGCACTCTATTAACGAATGGGCCTTGATTAGCCAGTCGTCTAGATATGGGAACACATGTATTTGCTGCCTTCTGATGTGTGCAGCGACTACCGCTAGACATTTGGTAAAGACTCTTGGTGCGGTTGTTAATCCGAAAGGCAGTACCTTGAATTGGTAATGTATTCCTTTGAATACAAACCTTAGGTATTTCCTGTGCGATGGGTGTATTGGTATATGGAAATACGCGTCCTTGAGGTCTAAAGTTGACATGTAGTTGTGTAGTTTTAGCAATGGTAATACTTCTTGTAGTGTGACCATGTGAAAGTGGTCTGATTTGATGAATGTGTTCACTATTCTGAGGTCTAGGATTGGTCTCAGCGTTTTGTCCTTCTTTGGTATCAGAAAGTACAGTGAGTAAACTCCTGTGTTTATTTGTGTGTTTGGCACTAATTCGATTGCATTCTTTTGCAATAGTGCCTGCACTTCTATCTCCAGGAGATTGGAATGATGTTTTGTCAAATTTTGTGCTTTTGGTGGTATGTTTGAAGGGAATTGTAGAAATTCTATGCAATAACCATGTTGGATAATTGCTAGAACCCAAGTGTCTGTAGTGATTTCCTCCCATGCTTTGTAACAATGACTTATTCTTCCCCCCACTGGTGTTGTGTGGAGGGGGTGAGTGACATGTGAGTCACGGCTTAGTAGTAGGGGTTTTGGGGCTTTGAAATTTTCCTCTATTCCTAGGGAATTGCCCTCCTCTATATTGTCCCCGAAAACCTCCTCTGTACTGTCCCTGGTAACTGGACGGTGTTGCCTGTGAGGTGCTGGCTTGTGTGCTCTGACCCCGAAACCCCCCTCTAAAGGGTGTTTTACGGAATGTGCTGTAATTCCCTCTGCTCTGCGGGGAGTAGAGTGCGCCCATGGCTTTAGCAGTGTCCGTGTCTTTTTTGAGTTTCTCAATCGCTGTGTCCACTTCTGGACCGAACAGTTCTTTTTCGTTAAAAGGCATATTGAGAACTGCTTGCTGAATCTCTGGTTTAAATCCAGACGTTCGGAGCCATGCATGCCTTCTGATAGTTACAGATGTATTAATTGTCCGTGCAGCTGTATCTGCAGCGTCCATGGAGGAGCGGATTTGGTTGTTGGAAATGGTCTGTCCCTCCTCAACCACTTGTTTTGCCCTATTTTGTAGGTCCTTGGGCAGATGGTCAATGAGATGTTGCATCTCATCCCAATGGGCTCTGTCATAGCGCGCAAGTAGTGCCTGGGAGTTAGCGATGCGCCACTGGTTTGCAGCTTGTGCTGCGACTCTCTTACCAGCTGCATCGAACTTGCGGCTTTCTTTATCTGGGGGTGGTGCATCTCCAGATGTGTGGGAGTTGGCCCTTTTCCTAGCTGCTCCTACAACGACAGAGTCTGGTGGCAGCTGTGTAGTGATGAAAGCCGGGTCTGTAGGAGGCGCCTTATACTTTTTTTCCACTCTTGGTGTGATTGCCCTACTTTTGACCGGCTCCTTAAAGATTTCTTTTGCGTGCCGGAGCATACCAGGGAGCATAGGCAGGCTTTGGTAGGAGCTGTGGGTGGAGGAGAGTGTGTTGAATAAAAAGTCATCCTCGACCTGTTCTGAGTGGAGGCTTACATTGTGAAATTGTGCTGCTCTAGCCACCACTTGAGAATACGCAGTGCTGTCCTCTGGTGGAGATGGCTTCGTAGGGTATGCCTCCGGACTGTTATCTGACACTGGGGCGTCGTATAAGTCCCATGCGTCTTGATCTTGGTCACCCTGGCTCATGGTGGTGTGAGCTGGGGAATGTGATGGAGTTTGTGCTGGTGAGACGTTAATCACAGGTGGAGGAGAGGGTGGTGGGGTAACTTTTTTCACCACTTTTGTTTGTGGTGTTTGTTCAGTTTGGAACTCCAATCTTCTCTTTCTTCTAATAGGGGGAAGGGTGCTTATTTTTCCTGTCCCCTGCTGTATGAAAATACGCTTTTGCGTATGGTCTACATCAGTTGAGTGTAGTTCTTCCTCAAACCTATGCTTTTGCATTTGGGAGGTTAGCGAGTGCTCTTCTGTATAAGAGCCTGAAACTGGGTCGTTTGCAGTTTGTTTTGGCACCGAAACCCTGTCTGCATCTTTTTTCGGCTCCGAGGTGACTTTTTTCTTTTTCGGGGCCGAAACCTCTCGGCGTCGATCTTCTTCGGTGCCGCTGTCTCGGCATCGAGCCGTGTCTACACCGGTATCTCGGTGTCGATGCTTGTCTCCAGCACTTTCTCGGTCCCGAGAAGGCTGCGTGCCGGTGTCTCGACCGGAGTCGGACGATCTCGGCACTGTTTGGGCCTTTTTCGGTGCAGACGGTCGGTCACCGAATTTATGGGTCGAGCCATGGCCTGGTGGCAGTGGCGTCCTCTGGGCCTTGTAAATCTTCTTCTGAGTGGTTTTCGACGTCCTACTCACGGTTTGTGTATCGTCGAATCCTTCGGAGTCCGATTCTTGGATCGAAAAGGTTCCCTCCTCTTCTTGTTCCTCGAACTCCCGGTGGGCTGTCGGCGCGGACGCCATCTGAAGTCTTCTGGCTCGACGGTCTCGGAGAGTTTTTCGGGACCGGAACGCACGACAGGCCTCGCAGGTGTCTTCACTGTGCTCAGGTGACAGGCACAGGTTGCAGACCAAGTGTTGGTCTGTATAGGGGTATTTATTGTGGCATTTGGGACAGAAACGGAACGGGGTCCGTTCCATCGGCGTTCTTCTGCACGCGGTCGGGCCGACCAGGCCCCGACGGGGGATCGAAAACTACCCCGAAGGGCTCCGGAGCTCTTCGATGTTCGATGCGGTGTTGATTCTAACTACGCCGATCCCGAACGCAACAATACCGACGAAAATCTTCCGAAATTAGCTATCTTTCCGTTCCGAAACTCGGAGCGACAGGAACACGTCCGAACCCGATGGCGGAAAAAAAACAATCGAAGATGGAGTCGATGCCCATGCGCAATGGAGACAAAAGGAGGAGTCACTCGGTCCCGTGACTCGAAAGACTTCTTCGAAGAAAAACAACTTGTAACACTCCGGCCCAACACCAGATGGCGAGCTATGCAAAACATGCGTATCTACAGCGACAGATGCCATCGAACATATATATATATATATATATATATATATATATATATAGTGTATTTACTTACCTCCTATTGGAGGGGTGCCTCTCTAGTATCTTCTGATACTGTGTTACAAAAATAAAGTACCTTACATTTATTTTTGTACAACCAAGTGTTTTATTTCTTGTGTGTAAGTACCGTGTGACTTTAGTGGTATTGCATGAGCTTTGCATGTCTCCTAGATAACCCTTGGCTGCTCATCCACAGCTACCTCTTGAGAGCCTCTCTTCTAGACACTGCCTACACTTCACTGAGAGGGGATCCACATGTGCCATATATTAGTAGATATTGGGCATTTCTGCTGTCTCCCTTTCACACAACGCACCACAGTAACTTGCTGTGCTGCACTGCGTAGCATGAAAGGTTAGTAAATCTGGCCCTTGGTTCCTATCTATTTCAGACCATTTACAGCCCTTCAGGCAATCATACGCACACTATTCCTACAAGTCCGCTAAAGGATTGCACCAACACAGTATTCATTTGATGGAAGTTCAGTGTGAGCACTAAAACAAAGCCATTTAAGTTATACGTCCGTTTCTGTGTCACCTCCAATTATGTTACAAGTAAAACCAAATAACACCATTGTACCAAAGCAAAGAAAAGCGTCACTCATGCAATCTTGCAAGCAAATACAAAACCAAATGGTTGTGTGAGATAAAATTTTATTTTTGACTCAAAATTATGTTCCAATGATTTACAAAGATGGCCCTTTCACTCTTTAATGAAAAATAAAAAATAAAAATGTGTCGAGGAGGCTATCATATTTCTTTTGGAGCTTCGTACGAATCAGACATCAAAAACCCACTTTACTCTATTAATCCCACTGTATAAAAAAGATCCATATAATAACAACATAACTTATAAATCGTTTCTAAAGCAAGACTTTGTCCCCACGTGATTGCGTGTGCATACATTCTATTGAAACGTATATACACCAGTGTACAGATTTAAAAAATGTGTAAGTGCACAAGTGAATAAGCGGTTTGTGTAGAATCGTCTGGACTTTTTTTTTTTTAAAGGCCTGCTGGAGCACCGCAGGACTCAAATGGACAAAGGGAAGAGGACGGTAAAATAAATGAACAGAATAAATACATCTCAAAAGATTAACACATAGAGGAAAAGATCGCTCCATTGAAAGATTGTGGCGAAGAAACGCACTGTAGGTTTTGGAGCCTAGCGCCGCCTTCGATTTAATTTCAGAAGTGCTATAATGTCATGTTTGGCCAATGACAAATCCTCATGCTGAAGCATTAGCCGTGCTCAGCCAATCACAAATCGATACTTTGAGCGCTTCCTCCCATTCAGCTCGGTTTTGGTCTAAAATTCTGATGTTTACAGAGGAACACCCATTTCTGTTCTTATTAGCGGATTCACTGTGGAGGAACCATGTAATGATTAGAAACCTCGCCAAGTGACTTAAGGCTTGCTAAAGTTAAACTGTGCAACAATTAGAAACATCTCGGTTTCTGGACCCCTGCCATGCACATGCTTCTGAAACGGGTGGCGGAATACAGAATCAGAACATGGGAGCCGATGCTGTGGGGCACCGTGGGCTTCAAGCTCACACCATCATCAGTCTGACTGATTTGTCTTACGGTCACAGCCCAAACATTTATTTGCAGAAATAAGATGGTTTTGTAGGTGGCAGAACAATGCACAGCATGTGAATCTAGACTAGGTTTACAACTAAGAACTCTCGTGGCAGTATGTGGGTCTTTCTGGCCTGAGCAGAACATTTAAAAAAGCACATCTTGCTTTTTTCTAAGGCATAAATAGATTCCAGTACATCATGGTCCTCACTCTACCGTACAGCCGTTCTAGCACGCAGACACTAACCACAGACACAATTATTAATTCCAATTACCCACCACAATGGAGCTGATCTACAGCAGACTGTCTGATCACGACCCTGGCTCCCATGTTGATGACATTGCTGGACAATGAGTTTCGCCTTCTGTTAGCCTAAGCTGAATCACCCATAGCTCAGCTTGGCCTGCAAAATCAAAGGGGCTAACTGAGAAAAGGAGAACATATGGCAAATGAGGTCTGAAAGAATAGCTCAGACATTTACCTCAAACAAATTTACCATGAAAAAAAAACTAAGCATTTAGAAACACAAACCATTTCATGATAAAAAATATTTAAGCTGGGTAGACAGTACCCAAAAAGAATCAAATTCAATAGTTTACTTAAAAAGGTTTAAAACATCACCTATAAAACCGACTGATGAGGCTTTTTAAGGTGAGGAAATTGATGGATTAAAAGTTACAGTTGCGAAAGTGGTCAGTAATAGCTTCATCCACCACTAGTGTAGCATGGCTGAAAGAGTGTGACACGTGGCTGACATTAAAATAGGTTGTGTTTACTACTGTGAAAATTAATTAATCTATTATTCTTAAAAAGTCTATTTTTGGCACCCATTAGTTAGGCAGTCAAGCCATCAACTGGTTCAGCAGAGGGCTGAAATATAACAACTGAGTCTGACAATGCTCTGAAACATGCCACAAGCTCTTTAGAAAATACAGGAAGATGTTGGAGCCAGGGAAGTGCCCAGGAGTCGGCCATATTTGCCTTATTCTGCTCTTGACCCCAGGCCATGCTAGTGGCTCTGAAGCATCGGTGCCCCGGAAATGATTTAGGAGAAGGGTTCCCATCTTGTTGTCACAGAGGTCCTGTTAGAGCACTTAAAATACCCCTTCACTTGGCAAAGGTGGATGGGGGCTATCAGTGGAATAGTCAGAGGAGCAGAAGAACTGAAAAAAATCGAGTTAAAAAATAATAGGAAACCATTTCCTGACCGAGGGATGCCCACTGATGATTGGGAGGGTCTGTTATTTTCATTTGGGAACTGGGGAGAATAGGCCACAACCTGTACTTTTGAAAAACTAATCGTTTTACACAAATGTAGAACCAAAACAAACATCAGACAAGACATCTCAGTTGATCTTACCAAGTAACACATCAAACGATGGACAAACAAGTAATGCCCTAATCTCCTTCATTAGGAGCCCACAATACAGGCCCAAAGGATTCTTAGGAAACTAACAATTGCTGTAGTCCAAATCAGGAATGTAAAAAGCACCATCGTGAAGACCAAGAAGCAGCTCTGGCCAATGAGCAAGACTGCAAATAGATGTGCTGTTCTCACTGATGGAGGCGTCCTGCCTACATGACGGAAAATTCCCTTGTGAAGGATTCAGTTCACTCATCATGCCAACCAGGCCTGCCCTCTGCTTCCAAGGCACAGTTTACATTTGACGACAGCGACTGAAAGCAACAGATCTGGTGAAGAAGCAGATCTGTGGCAGCTTCACACCATGGTGCAGAGGAGCTTTATTTTTTTAAAGCCAAGGAGGAGTCCTCCTCAAGCAGCTGGTGCGGGGAGCCGTGGAGGGCCATGATAAGGCAGCCACAGTAGGGAGCAGTGCGGACATGGACGTAAAGAGCCATGGAGGTTTACATTGTTGGGCACCCGCTGACACCGGCTGACCCACTGATGTTTCCTGTTCTGGACATGTCAATATGTTTCCGGTTTATAACGAGGTTCCGTGCGCATCCAACATAGTAGTGGCGATGAGGCGAAGATTCCGGCCATGCGGGGACCTCCACTGTGTCTGCAAGAAGAAGACAGAAGTTAGTATGCTATTAAAAAGTTTGTACCAATGCACTAATATCTCACAATATATCCTGGGTATAGGGCAAATCATATGGTCTCTCTGTAAATAATAAGATTCTTTACTGTTACCCAAAATAATGGCTCTCATGACCACACTAGTTTATGACTCGGTGGGAGTCTGGAATGGTCAAGACGGTGACCAGCAATGATCCACCAAAAGGCAGATTGGCCTGGTCACCCAGAATCACTCACTACACTAAAATGCTACATTTTTCTGCCACATCTCTCCTGGCCATAAAGCCCTTTGCTACTCCTTGGCCCCACATCTCTATAGACTTGTGGAGAAGTGTGGCACAATGGTTAGAGCGGCAGACCCTGAAGCAGAGATCTGGCTCAAGACCAGGGTTCAAGTCCCGCTTCGGCAGGTCTTGGGCTCAATTCCCTTGGACCAGATAATTCTCACCTCGGTGCCTAATCTAATTAATGAGTCCCACTCTGCAACTCTGGGCAATAGCTTGCTTAATCTCCACAACGGCCCCAACAGCGCTTGGATGCCTGGCTACACCCTGGGGGTGCCCAGGAGTGGGCACCTCACAGGGAAAAACCAGGAGGGGTTCCATAGCGGTATGCGTACAGCGCCTTGAGACCCTAACGGGTGAGTAGTGCGCTATACAAGTGCAAAGTTTACAGTTTAGACTCACTGGTGTGTCCTGGTCATCAAGAAATAGGAACCATTGCCCGTCATGAAATAAGTTAATACTTGGAGCGTGTGCTAAGCTTTGGCACTGCCCTATGCCCTTCCTACTTTTGTGCATCTGCCTGTTCCTTGGTCCCTTCTCTGTTCAGGCCATAGCATGTACACACTGTGGTGAGGCCCCAACTGACTGGAAGGGAGTGCAGGTGAAAAAAACACATTTGCCCATATAGCTCTGTAGCTTGAAGCTTCTCTTGATTTACATGCTCTGTATTACTAGGCCATCTAGTGGTTGGGTCTGGAAATGGCATACTAAGATAAAAGTGTTTTCTTTGTGGCCTTCAACCATGGTCAGTAAAAATAACCTCCCTATGACATCAAGCATAGCACTATGCATCAGCTCCACGTATCGCAAGGGAATGGTCGGTCACGTGAATCAAGAGGAATTTTAAGATGAAGACATGTTATTTAGCCTCCATGCCTGTTTGTAGCATGCAGCATTGCAGATTCACATGGTGTGCATATTCCTGTTCGGCTCAGATACTTCAACTCATTTTGGTTCTAAGAAATCAATCACCCAACCTGTTGCGACTCCTTCTGTAGTCCATAATGCATGAGGACAAATGCTCGACCTCAGATTGCTTTCTATCCAGCGGGTGAGAAGTGTAAGTGGACAAGAGTTCTGTTTTTCGTGTTGTGTATGTTGATGGAAAAGAGATAGAAAACATCTGTTATCATTGCCAGCTTCTGCGGTGGAGGGTGAGTGCATGTGAATCTACAGCACTATATGCTTCAAAGAGATGCTTACAGGGTAACATTTTCCATTTGTAGCATGTCCCTCTAGATATATATGCTCAGCATGGATGGAAAAGCTTTTTTCCAAAAGTGGTGTTAAGCAGACAGTTGATGCAGAATTTTTGAAAAAAGTTCTTAACAGTCTGGCCACCCTTTCACTGTTGACTGACTAGAATATCCCACAGTAGTATTTAGTGAACGTGTGTATTGTGGTAGCTGGTAAAGCATATCCAAGCAGCTTTACAGATGTTGGCTAGTAGGGCATGTCAGAGGAAGGCACTGTGGCTGCCTTGCTTGCTAATATGCTTTAGTGAGATTATTGCTGGGAGGAAATGGGGTGCATCATATGGTGTGGCTGTGCGACCTCACAGTGTAAAACACTTACCAGCCCCTTTAGGACCAGTAGGTTTAGTTTGTCGTACCCTTAAAACAATATTGGGTAGCTGTGGCTCCGAGCAGTTAGGCTTACATAAAGGAACAAGTGTAAAACATTTAAACAGACCAAAACAAATGAAGAAGAAATACACAAGACCCCCAAGAAATTTAACACCAATTTTCTTTTAAATAGACTATTTTTAGACACCAAAATGAAAATGATCTACTCGAGGGTTCTGGAGATACAGATTTTAGAAGGTATGTTACATATGCACTTTATCACTTAACCGCAAACAATCATTGGCAAATTCAACCAATTTAACACTTGGAATTTTTTTTCAAGAAAGACTTGGGTAAGTATCAATGTGGTTCCTTCCAGTTACTTTAGGTGAACAGTTTCAACAGAGAGGCAGTCAAGGGTACCAGCAAAGTCCTCAGAAAGTTACCTCAGCTGGAAAAGCAGTCTTCATTCAGTTTCAGGAATTTTTATCCTCTTGCTGTAGATTCATATGGAGGTGCTTTTGATGCAAATCATACAGGATGGTGAAGATGCTCAAGGATGCTATGCGGTCAACTGGGGTCTTTCTGCAACTACTTCTTGGTCCAAAAATGGGGTGAGGTGGTCCTAGCCAGAGGGGTTGATGCCCTCGAAGTGCTCTCTGTTCTGGTAGATGTCCAGTCACCACTGGGCTACCAGTTGCCCGGTATCGCAGCTACAGCCAAAACCGTTCCTGGGCAACAACACATCTTCTGGACTACCAATCTGCACTCCAATGACTCTCCTGGTTCAGCAGACTTGGGCGCAACTTTGAGCATTAAGTACTGGTCTCTGGTGCTGTATGGCAGTGAGTGGTAGCCATGTGAAGATCTGGACTACCAACTTGCCCCAGCAGGCTTCTTCAGCTGTTGTGGTCCTGTGCTGCCAACTGGAAGTCAGCCAAGTGACCCTTGGAGTTTCTTGCTTCGACTGGGCGTATGAAACAACTTTTCCCTCTCCTTTACTAGCCACCAGGTTCAGCATGTGCAGTCTCTCACCACCAGGTCCTTGGTGCAGCGGGGCAGTCCTTCTTTGGTACTCTTCTCCAATTGAATTTGATGTGAGTTCTGGGCACCAGGAGTACCCTATGTATGCTCAGAAAAGCCCTAAGGGTAGGATGTGGTCAGTAGCCAAAGGGCTTCTAGGTTCTCTCTCTCTCTCCTGATGACCACTTCCTGCAAAGTGTGACATCTGGGTAGCCCAGAATTGTCTATTCTTCCCACTCCAAACAAGAAAGAACTCTTCTCTTGGCGTAAAGAGCTCCCTAGTCCAACCGAGAGGTGTGGCTACCAAGGGGGGAAGAGTGGGTCACGCCCTTGAAAAACATGTTTGGCAACTGATTTCCTTTCACCTGCCCGAGTGCCAACCTGTCTACCTAAACAATGGGGCTGCCTCTCTTCCAAGTATTTCCTTTGCCCTTCAAAGGCGGCCTCTCATTTGAAGCTCGCCTTTTGAGCCAATACCTGTGTGGCTTCCTGCTAGGATGAGACCAATAATGTTTCTTTTTCTGGGAGTTGTTCACACGTCTCCCCTGGAGCGCAGAAAGCTGCCTCTCGGTCTGTGCAACCATATATAGGAACCGGAAATCTTGAGCAACCAAAGTGGCAACTTCTAAAGTAGCAATTTGTCCACCAGTGACCTTAAATTTGATTTAGGTCAAATACGTTTTAATGGCATTTGTCAGTAAAAACAAGCCAACAAAACAAACCCAACCCCCAACAATACCCTCCTCCCTTGAACCCTCCAACTCTTCCATATTCTGTAAAAAGAATAAGCAGGAGGAAAGAGACGCTGGCATCGCTACAAGGACAAAAGTCCTGAAAGGCGCAGGCAAAATAGTAAGGAGCGAAGAGGTGTCATTAGTAGCGGAGCACACTGAGGGATAACAGGCAGCAGGCTTAGGGATCTTCTAAGATTTTCAGGATGCTGAGCCATTAAGACCATGTCAGTTCTTGTAGTCTGAGGCAAAGAAGTCCAACAGTGGCTGACGTTTTTTTGCAAAGTCCATGAGATCGCCCTTGGCTCCACTTGACAGGTTTTCTATGCCCAGGAGCCACCACAGTCTTTCAAGCCAACAGCGTTCTGTCAGTGGCGTTGGTTGGCCCCAGAGCGATAGGATGGATTTCTTGGCTGCAAGAAGTAAATGGGAAATCATATGCCCTTTCCTCCCCCATAGGGAATATATCACATCAGCAGGATGCCTCAAATTGTAAATTCTGGATCTCTAGCAAGGTCTGACCCTGTGATCTATGTGACAGTGGTGAGGACTGAGTCCCAAAATGGGCCTATGTTCAGGCAGGACTACAACAAGTGTACCAGTGTACCCTGCTCCTCACAGCAGCGCAAGTCTCCTCCTGCTTTCATTTTAGCTAAGGGAACAGGTGTGTGGTGCTAACAATATACAATTTCTGATAGTGTTTCCTTTCCACCAGTCTGAAGAGTCATGCTATGGGTGCGGAGAAGTATTTAATCCCACTGGTCTTCGTGTAGGGTTGTCTCTTTCCCAGGAACATTAGAAAGGGAATTTGTTAGTATGCCCTTTGGAGTTTACCATAGCACAGAGGAGCCAATGCCTTAATTGAGGATAATAAAAGTGCTCCCCCTCCAAAGGGTCTTAGTCTATCTGAAGTCGTTCAAAATAATGAATGGAGTCTCCCTTATAAATATCAGGGACTGTTTTACAACCTCCCTGCAGCCAGATGCTAGAATTCTCCCTATATAGACCAGGAGAGAAGTCACCATTCCCTTGGAGAGGGGTAAAGAGCGATAGAAAGGATGTGAGCCATTTTTTATTGTCACTTTGTCCCAGACTTCCCGGATAGCCTTAGTGACGGGTGATCTATACAAGGTGCTCGTTCCGAGGCCTGCTTTGCCATGGAGTTTCTCACAGGGCTCCCGCTGCTATCGTATGCTACCATATTCCACTATTTTTCACTTTGTCATCTGGTCCTGTGTGTGAGGAATCGAAGTTGTGCTGAAGAAAAGAAGAAATCGACATGACACCAATTTATAAAGATAGACTGTAATTTTATAAGAATTTAGATACCAGAATTAAAAAGATCCACCAGGGGGCTCCAAAGCTATGGCATTTACAAGTAATAAATTAAAGCATTCTACTCAACAGCAAACCGGTATTGGCAAATTCAACGAAAACTTAAGCAAGTGTCAATGCAGTTGAGTAAAGTTACTTGGGGCAACCAGCTCCAGCAGGGAGCTAGTCGGGGGACCAGCAGAGTCCTCAGAATCAGTAACCTCCACAGAAGAAACAGTCTTCATGCAGTTCCAGGCACTTTATCCACTTTGCAAAGGATTCCTATTGAGTTGCCCTGATGCAAGGGATGAAGGATGCTGAAGATGTTCCAAGGATGCTATGAATGCGAGGCGGTTGTAAAGAAATGGCTCCCTGTTGCAGTTACCCCCCACTTTTTGCCTGATACTGATGCTGACTTGACTGAGAAGTGTGCTGGGACCCTGCTAACCAGGCCCCAGCACCAGTGTTCCTTCACCTAAAATGTACCATTGTATCCACAATTGGCACACCCTGGCATTCAGATAAGTCCCTTGTAACTGGTACTTCTAGTACCAAGGGCCCTGATGCCAAGAAAGGTCTCTAAGGGCTGCAGCATGTCTTATGCCACCCCAGAGACCCCTCACTCAGCACAGACACACTGCTTACAAGCCTGTGTGTGCTAGTGAGAACAAAATGAGTAAGTCGACATGGCACTCCCCTCAGGGTGCCATGCCAGCCTCTCACTGCCTATGCAGTATAGGTAAGCCACCCCTCTAGCAGGCCTTACAGCCCTAAGGCAGGGTGCACTATACCATAGGTGAGGGTACCAGTGCATGAGCATGGTACCCCTACAGTGTCTAAACAAAACCTTAGACATTGTAAGTGCAGGGTAGCCATAAGAGTATATGGTCTGGGAGTCTGTCAAACACGAACTCCACAGCACCATAATGGCTACACTGAAAACTGGGAAGTTTGGTATCAAACTTCTCAGCACAATAAATGCACACTGATGCCAGTGTACATTTTATTGTAAAATACACCACAGATGGCACCTTAGAGGTGCCCCCTGAAACTTAACCGACTATCTGTGTAGGCTGACTAGTTTTAGCAGCCTGCCACAAACCGAGACATGTTGCTGGCCCCATGGGGAGAGTGCCTTTGTCACTCTGAGGCCAGTAACAAAGCCTGCACTGGGTGGAGATGCTAACACCTCTCCCAGGCAGGAATTGTCACACCTGGCGGTGAGCCTCAAAGGCTCACCTCCTTTGTGCCAACCCAGCAGGACACTCCAGCTAGTGGAGTTGCCCGCCCCCTCCGGCCAGGCCCCACTTTTGGCGGCAAGGCCGGAGAAAATAATGAGAATAACAAGGAGGAGTCACTGGCCAGTCAGGACAGCCCCTAAGGTGTCCTGAGCTGAGGTGACTCTAACTTTTAGAAATCCTCCATCTTGCAGATGGAGGATTCCCCCAATAGGGTTAGGATTGTGACCCCCTCCCCTTGGGAGGAGGCACAAAGAGGGTGTACCCACCCTCAGGGCTAGTAGCCATTGGCTACTAACCCCCCAGACCTAAACACGCCCTTAAATTTAGTATTTAAGGGCTACCCTGAACCCTAGAAAATTAGATTCCTGCAACTACAAGAAGAAGGACTGCCTAGCTGAAAACCCCTGCAGAGGAAGACCAGAAGACGACAACTGCCTTGGCTCCAGAAACTCACCGGCCTGTCTCCTGCCTTCCAAAGATCCTGCTCCAGCGACGCCTTCCGAAGGGACCAGCGACCTCGACATCCTCTGAGGACTGCCCCTACTTCGAAAAGACAAGAAACTCCCGAGGACAGCGGACCTGCTCCAAGAAAAGCTGCAACTTTGTTTCCAGCAGCTTTAAAGAACCCTGCAAGCTCCCCGCAAGAAGCGTGAGACTTGCAACACTGCACCCGGCGATCCCGACTCGACTGGTGGAGATCCGACGCCTCAGGAGGGACCCCCGGACTACTCTGATACTGTGAGTACCAAAACCTGTCCCCCCTGAGCCCCCACAGCGCCGCCTGCAGAGGGAATCCCGAGGCTTCCCCTGACCGCGACCCTTTGAACCTAAAGTCCCGACGCCTGGGAGAGACCCTGCACCCGCAGCCCCCAGGACCTGAAGGACCGGACTTTCACTGGAGAAGTGACCCCCAGGAGTCCCTCTCCCTTGCCCAAGTGGAGGTTTCCCCGAGGAATTCCCCCCTTGCCTGCCTGCAGCGCTGAAGAGATCCCGAGATCTCCCATTGACTTCCATTACAAACCCGACGCTTGGTTCTACACTGCACCCGGCCGCCCCCGCGCTGCTGAGGGTGAAATTTCTGTGTGGACTTGTGTCCCCCCCGGTGCCCTACAAAACCCCCCTGGTCTGCCCTCCGAAGACGCGGGTACTTACCTGCAAACAGACCGGAACCGGGGCACCCCCTTCTCTCCATTCTAGCCTATGTGTTTTGGGCACCACTTTGAACTCTGCACCTGACCGGCCCTGAACTGCTGGTGTGGTGACTTTGGGGTTGCTCTGAACCCCCAACGGTGGGCTACCTTGGACCAAGAACTGAACCCTGTAAGTGTCCTACTTACCTGGTAAAACTAACAAAAACTTACCTCCCCCAGGAACTGTGAAAATTGAACTAAGTGTCCACTTTTAAAACAGCTATTTGTCAATAACTTGAAAAGTATACATGCAATTTTGATGATTTGAAGTTCCTAAAGTACTTACCTGCAATACCTTTCGAATGAGCTATTACATGTGGAATTTGAACCTGTGGTTCTTAAAATAAACTAAGAAAAGATATTTTTCTATACAAAAACCTATTGGCTGGATTTGTCTCTGAGTGTGTGTACCTCATTTATTGTCTATGTGTATGTACAACAAATGCTTAACACTACTCCTTGGATAAGCCTACTGCTCGACCACACTACCACAAAATAGAGCATTAGTATTATCTATTTTTACCACTATTTTACCTCTAAGGGGAACCCTTGGACTCTGTGCATGCTATTCCTTACTTTGAAATAGCACATACAGAGCCAACTTCCTACATTGGTGGATCAGCGGTGGGGTACAAGACTTTGCATTTGCTGGACTACTCAGCCAATACCTGATCACACGACAAATTCCAAAATTGTCATTAGAAATTGATTTTTGCAATTTGAAAAGTTTTCTAAATTCTTAAAAGACCTGCTAGGGCCTTGTGTTAGATCCTGTTTAGCATTTCTTTTAGAGTTTAAAAGTTTGTAAAAGTTTGAATTAGATTCTAGAACCAGTTTTAGTTTCTTAAAAAGTATTCCAACTTTTAGAAGCATAATGTCTAGCACAGATGTGAATGTGGTGGAACTCGACACCACACCTTACCTCCATCTTAAGATGAGGGAGCTAAGGTCACTCTGTAAAATAAAGAAAATAACAATGGGCCCCAAACCTACCAAAATACAGCTCCAGGAGCTTTTGGCAGAGTTTGAAAAGGCCAACCCCTCTGAGGGTGGCAACTCAGAGGAAGAGGATAGTGACTTGGAGGACAATTCCCCCCTACCAGTCCTATCTAGGGAGAACAGGGTCCCTCAAACCCTGACTCCAAAAATAATAGTCAGAGATGCTGGTTCCCTCACAGGAGAGACCAACACCTCTGAAATCACTGAGGATAACCCCAGTGAAGAGGACATCCAGTTAGCCAGGATGGCCAAAAGATTGGCTTTGGAAAAGCAGCTCCTAGCCATAGAAAGGGAAAGAAAAGAGATGGGCCTAGGTCCCATCAATGGTGGCAGCAACTTAAATAGGGTCAGAGATTCTCCTGACATCCTAAAAATCCCCAAAGGGATTGTAACAAAATATGAAGATGGTGATGACATCACCAAATGGTTCACAGCTTTTGAGAGGGCTTGTGTAACCAGAAAAGTAAACAGATCTCACTGGGGTGCTCTCCTTTGGGAAATGTTCACTGGAAAGTGTAGGGATAGACTCCTCACACTCTCTGGAAAAGATGCAGAATCTTATGACCTCATGAAGGGTACCCTGATTGAGGGCTTTGGATTCTCCACTGAGGAGTATAGAATTAGGTTCAGGGGGGCTCAAAAATCCTCGAGCCAGACCTGGGTTGATTTTGTAGACTACTCAGTAAAAACACTAGATGGTTGGTTAACTGGAAATGAAGTGTGTGACTATGTTGGGCTTTATAATTTGTTTATGAAAGAACACATTTTAAGTAACTGCTTCAATGAAAAGTTGCATCAGTATCTGGTAGACCTAGGTCCAATTTCTCCCCAAGAATTGGGAAAGAAGGCAGACCACTGGGTCAAGACTAGGGTAACCAAAACTTCCACTGGGGGTGACCAAAAGAAAGGGGTTACAAAAACTCCCCAGGAGAAAGTGGGTGACACTAGAAACAAAGAAAAAGAGTCCTCTGTAGGCCCCCAAAAACCAGAACAGGTGGGTGGGCCCCAAGACACAACCCAAAACAAAGGTGGGTACCAGGGTAAGAACTGGGATGCCACTAAGGCATGGTGCCACAACTGTAAACAGTCTGGGCACCACACCAAGGACACTTCTTGTCCCAAAAACGAACCCCAGAACAAGATTCCAGGGGTAACCAGTGTAGCCATGGGAGATGACTCCTCAGATGAGGAGGTCTTCATAGCCTTCAACTGGAAACAGGGCCCAACAGGTGAGTTGGAGATTCCAGAGGGAAGTAGACACTTCCACCACCTACTGGTGAATGGAATCCCAACCACGGCCCTGAGAGACACTTGTGCCAGTCACACTATTGTGCATGACAGGCTGGTGCTCTCAAACCAGTACATCCCAGGTGAGACTGCCAGGGTAAGAGTTAGCCTAGACAGGGTCACTAAGAGGCCTGTGGCTTTAGTGCCCATAGAAGTGGGTGGCACTCTTAGCTGGAGAAGGGTAGTAGTCAGTACAGACCTCCCCCTTGATTGTCTCCTTGGAAATGACTACCCAGAGGTTAGTCAGAGCCCAAGAGAGGAACTGGTCCAGTGCCAGTCCTCTCCCAAGTATTCTGGAAGTCCTGCCTCTGCAGTAAATGCAAGCAGACCCCAGAAGAAGAAGAAAAGAAAACAGAGTAGGAAGGGTGGACAACCTTTAGCCAAGGTTACAGCAAGCCAGGGAGATTCTGCTCCAGTAGGGGAGAACTCCAAAAATGGCCCTGATAAAGTCCAACCTGACCCACAAGAAGTCCTGGCTAGTCAGGCAACTGTTAAACCTGAGTGGGTGGCTCCTCAGCTAACAGAAGAAAGAGTGGAAGAAGGGTGTTTACTACAAGATGTGGTAACCCCCCACTCTAATACAGCAGACAGGCAACCTGAACCCAAAGAAGCCTGTAACTTAGCCCCTTCCCTTTTAGGCGAAGAGCTAAAGGTGTGGTTCTGGGCACTGACAGCTGTCAGTGGCCTCTGCTGGGTGTTAGCCTTTATGGCTGCACTATCCTTGGCATGGTGGTCTGACCCCATGCCAAATAACAAGTTAGGCCCCCTGACCCTGTTGGTCATGGTGGGGTTACTCCAGCTCTGGGTAACCTCTTTGGGTAAGCTAGGGGTGACCCTGGCTAAGATAAGATTAGCAGAGGTGGATACCTCTGACCTCAAAATAGAGAGAATGGGTGAAGACATAAAAAGCACAGACAAGAGGCAGTTCAGACTAGGTCCTATCACTGTGGAAGTGGGTCAGTTCCCCAGAGGGAATGACCTGAACAGGAGGATGTAAGGCAGAGTAGGCCCTGCAACAAACCAGCCATTTCCTCTACTCTTCCTCGCCTGACAGACTAGGGAGACTCTTCCAGCGTTGGCTGAGTCTCCTGGCCTGTGGGCTGGGGGGGGCTTGTGTAAAGAAATGGCTCCCTGTTGCAGTTACCCCCCACTTTTTGCCTGATACTGATGCTGACTTGACTGAGAAGTGTGCTGGGACCCTGCTAACCAGGCCCCAGCACCAGTGTTCCTTCACCTAAAATGTACCATTGTATCCACAATTGGCACACCCTGGCATTCAGATAAGTCCCTTGTAACTGGTACTTCTAGTACCAAGGGCCCTGATGCCAAGAAAGGTCTCTAAGGGCTGCAGCATGTCTTATGCCACCCCAGAGACCCCTCACTCAGCACAGACACACTGCTTACAAGCCTGTGTGTGCTAGTGAGAACAAAATGAGTAAGTCGACATGGCACTCCCCTCAGGGTGCCATGCCAGCCTCTCACTGCCTATGCAGTATAGGTAAGCCACCCCTCTAGCAGGCCTTACAGCCCTAAGGCAGGGTGCACTATACCATAGGTGAGGGTACCAGTGCATGAGCATGGTACCCCTACAGTGTCTAAACAAAACCTTAGACATTGTAAGTGCAGGGTAGCCATAAGAGTATATGGTCTGGGAGTCTGTCAAACACGAACTCCACAGCACCATAATGGCTACACTGAAAACTGGGAAGTTTGGTATCAAACTTCTCAGCACAATAAATGCACACTGATGCCAGTGTACATTTTATTGTAAAATACACCACAGATGGCACCTTAGAGGTGCCCCCTGAAACTTAACCGACTATCTGTGTAGGCTGACTAGTTTTAGCAGCCTGCCACAAACCGAGACATGTTGCTGGCCCCATGGGGAGAGTGCCTTTGTCACTCTGAGGCCAGTAACAAAGCCTGCACTGGGTGGAGATGCTAACACCTCTCCCAGGCAGGAATTGTCACACCTGGCGGTGAGCCTCAAAGGCTCACCTCCTTTGTGCCAACCCAGCAGGACACTCCAGCTAGTGGAGTTGCCCGCCCCCTCCGGCCAGGCCCCACTTTTGGCGGCAAGGCCGGAGAAAATAATGAGAATAACAAGGAGGAGTCACTGGCCAGTCAGGACAGCCCCTAAGGTGTCCTGAGCTGAGGTGACTCTAACTTTTAGAAATCCTCCATCTTGCAGATGGAGGATTCCCCCAATAGGGTTAGGATTGTGACCCCCTCCCCTTGGGAGGAGGCACAAAGAGGGTGTACCCACCCTCAGGGCTAGTAGCCATTGGCTACTAACCCCCCAGACCTAAACACGCCCTTAAATTTAGTATTTAAGGGCTACCCTGAACCCTAGAAAATTAGATTCCTGCAACTACAAGAAGAAGGACTGCCTAGCTGAAAACCCCTGCAGAGGAAGACCAGAAGACGACAACTGCCTTGGCTCCAGAAACTCACCGGCCTGTCTCCTGCCTTCCAAAGATCCTGCTCCAGCGACGCCTTCCGAAGGGACCAGCGACCTCGACATCCTCTGAGGACTGCCCCTACTTCGAAAAGACAAGAAACTCCCGAGGACAGCGGACCTGCTCCAAGAAAAGCTGCAACTTTGTTTCCAGCAGCTTTAAAGAACCCTGCAAGCTCCCCGCAAGAAGCGTGAGACTTGCAACACTGCACCCGGCGATCCCGACTCGACTGGTGGAGATCCGACGCCTCAGGAGGGACCCCCGGACTACTCTGATACTGTGAGTACCAAAACCTGTCCCCCCTGAGCCCCCACAGCGCCGCCTGCAGAGGGAATCCCGAGGCTTCCCCTGACCGCGACCCTTTGAACCTAAAGTCCCGACGCCTGGGAGAGACCCTGCACCCGCAGCCCCCAGGACCTGAAGGACCGGACTTTCACTGGAGAAGTGACCCCCAGGAGTCCCTCTCCCTTGCCCAAGTGGAGGTTTCCCCGAGGAATTCCCCCCTTGCCTGCCTGCAGCGCTGAAGAGATCCCGAGATCTCCCATTGACTTCCATTACAAACCCGACGCTTGGTTCTACACTGCACCCGGCCGCCCCCGCGCTGCTGAGGGTGAAATTTCTGTGTGGACTTGTGTCCCCCCCGGTGCCCTACAAAACCCCCCTGGTCTGCCCTCCGAAGACGCGGGTACTTACCTGCAAACAGACCGGAACCGGGGCACCCCCTTCTCTCCATTCTAGCCTATGTGTTTTGGGCACCACTTTGAACTCTGCACCTGACCGGCCCTGAACTGCTGGTGTGGTGACTTTGGGGTTGCTCTGAACCCCCAACGGTGGGCTACCTTGGACCAAGAACTGAACCCTGTAAGTGTCCTACTTACCTGGTAAAACTAACAAAAACTTACCTCCCCCAGGAACTGTGAAAATTGAACTAAGTGTCCACTTTTAAAACAGCTATTTGTCAATAACTTGAAAAGTATACATGCAATTTTGATGATTTGAAGTTCCTAAAGTACTTACCTGCAATACCTTTCGAATGAGCTATTACATGTGGAATTTGAACCTGTGGTTCTTAAAATAAACTAAGAAAAGATATTTTTCTATACAAAAACCTATTGGCTGGATTTGTCTCTGAGTGTGTGTACCTCATTTATTGTCTATGTGTATGTACAACAAATGCTTAACACTACTCCTTGGATAAGCCTACTGCTCGACCACACTACCACAAAATAGAGCATTAGTATTATCTATTTTTACCACTATTTTACCTCTAAGGGGAACCCTTGGACTCTGTGCATGCTATTCCTTACTTTGAAATAGCACATACAGAGCCAACTTCCTACAGCGGTCATCGGGGGTTTTCGTGCAGGTACTCTTCGGTGCACAAAGATGGTGCAGGGGTCCTGATTGCAGGGTCAAAGTCCAACAGGGTCTTCTCTGGTTGGGGAGAAGACTAGTTGCCACTGGACTACCAGTTACTCAATGTTGTGGTCAAAGGCCAATCCTTCCTGGGTTGATAGCTAATCTTCAGAGGGTCTCAGCAGCTCTACAACAGCACCGCGGCTCTGCAAACTTGGATGCAACTCTTTACATCCAGTCTTGGTTCCAAGTGCTGCACAGCAGCGGTCATAGCAGCTTGAAGATTTTGAGCTACCAACCTTCCCAAGCAAGCTTTTTTAGCTGTTGTATTCCTGTCCTACCAACAGGAGGCCAATCGGCTGACCCTTAGAATATCTAGGCTTTATTGGGCTTTGGAGATAAAGTCTTGAGCAGCACAGTCCTCCTCTTCACTAGCCACCAGGTGCAGCAAATGAATTCCTAGACAGTCAGACTCTCTTTGCTGGTCCCTCAGAGCAGCTGGGCAGACCTTCTTCAGGCTTCTTCCAGGTTAGTTGTGGTCTGGGTGCCAGTGATGCCCCGTATGTGCATAGAAAATGCCCCCAGGACAGGATGCGGTTGGTAGCCAATGGGCTACCCAGTTCCCTAACCATCTGGTGATCACTTCTTGTGGAGTGTGGCATTACACTCCTCAGGTCCGGACATAGCAGCATTTCAGGAACATTAAATTACTATTTTCTCAACTTCATTTTTTTGTGACAAATCTGTAAATCACTCACCTCTGACCCCTTCCTTCCTATTAACTTAGCATTGTCAAAGCCAGCAGGTCTAACTTTAATGTACTGTAAACACAGGCATTCACAAATGTTTAAATGCACTGCATGCACAAATGCTGTTTATCACATTAAAGTCTGTCATATTGGATTGCTATCTGTCACATTCAGTTCCTTGGCTCCTGTATGCAATCTATACAAACAATGTGATTATTGGGCATACTTTTTAGATGTAAAATAGTGCCTCATGCATTCCACTGGAAATATTTTCAGGATGACTGAAAGATACACATAATAGCATGAGATGAGGGAGTATTACCCCACTATGTACACTTCAAAGAACTAAGCAGATAGTGCTGCTGTTAAGCCAGACATAAAAATGAATCAGACAAGGTTGTTTGGTATTTTTGTCATGCTGAAGTTGTTATCAATGTGTCATCAGTTGTGATAAAGAAAGAGTAAATTACTGGTAACCCATAATAAAGAAGTCCAACTTTTCAAGTTGTTTAAAAGACTGTGGGGACAGCAAATCTGATACAAATAAACAAATTCCATATTTGATCACAGCTGTAAGCACAGAGTTGGTTACCCCATGCCTGAGACTTGTATCCACTCACCCGGCACTCCACCAACATAGAGGGGTTCCTTCACAGTGGTTGAAGAGATGCTGCTGGGCCCCACTGTGTGGTTCCTGTCTGTGTCCACATCCAGCTGGATGACATTCTTCCCTTTAAGTACTTGTAAGAAAAATTAAGAACAAAATGAACATACAGCTAGAGAAACACCACATCAAAGGTGATGAAGAGAGAAAATTGAGAGGATGTGAGCATAGTTCTATAACCCTGTAAGGAAATGCCTCCTTGGCATGGTTGCCCCCTGACTTTTTGCCTTTGCTGATGCTATGTTTACAATTGAAAGTGTGCTGAGGCCTGCTAACCAGGCCCCAGCACCAGTGTTCTTTCCCTAACCTGTACTTTTGTATCCACAATTGGCAGACCCTGGCATCCAGATAAGTCCCTTGTAACTGGTACTTCTAGTACCAAGGGCCCTGATGCCAAGGAAGGTCTCTAAGGGCTGCAGCATGTCTTATGCCACCCTGGAGACCTCTCACTCAGCACAGACACACTGCTTGCCAGCTTGTGTGTGCTAGTGAGGACAAAACGAGTAAGTCGACATGGCACTCCCCTCAGGGTGCCATGCCAGCCTCTCACTGCCTATGCAGTATAGGTAAGACACCCCTCTAGCAGGCCTTACAGCCCTAAGGCAGGGTGCACTATACCATAGGTGAGGGTACCAGTGCATGAGCATGGTACCCCTACAGTGTCTAAACAAAACCTTAGACATTGTAAGTGCAGGGTAGCCATAAGAGTATATGGTCTGGGAGTTTGTCAAACACGAACTCCACAGCACCATAATGGCTACACTGAAAACTGGGAAGTTTGGTATCAAACTTCTCAGCACAATAAATGCACACTGATGCCAGTGTACATTTTATTGTAAAATACACCCCAGAGGGCACCTTAGAGGTGCCCCCTGAAACTTAACCGACCATCTGTGTAGGCTGACTAGTTTTAGCAGCCTGCCACAAACCGAGACATGTTGCTGGCCCCATGGGGAGAGTGCCTTTGTCGCTCTGAGGCCAGTAACAAAGCCTGCACTGGGGGGAGATGCTAACACCTCCCCCAGGCAGGAATTGTCACACCTGGCGGTGAGCCTCAAAGGCTCACCTCCTTTGTGCCAACCCAGCAGGACACTCCAGCTAGTGGAGTTGCCCGCCCCCTCCGGCCAGGCCCCACTTTTGGCGGCAAGGCCGGAGAAAATAATGAGAAAAACAAGGAGGAGTCACTGGCCAGTCAGGACAGCCCCTAAGGTGTCCTGAGCTGAGGTGACTCTGACTTTTAGAAATCCTCCATCTTGCAGATGGAGGATTCCCCCAATAGGGTTAGGATTGTGACCCCCTCCCCTTGGGAGGAGGCACAAAGAGGGTGTACCCACCCTCAGGGCTAGTAGCCATTGGCTACTAACCCCCCAGACCTAAACACGCCCTTAAATTTAGTATTTAAGGGCTACCCTGAACCCTAGAAAATTAGATTCCTGCAACTACAAGAAGAAGGACTGCCTAGCTGAAAACCCCTGCAGAGGAAGACCAGAAGACGACTACTGCCTTGGCTCCAGAAACTCACCGGCCTGTCTCCTGCCTTCCAAAGATCCTGCTCCAGCGACGCCTTCCAAAGGGACCAGCGACCTCGACATCCTCTGAGGACTGCCCCTGCTTCGAAAAGACAAGAAACTCCCGAGGACAGCGGACCTGCTCCAAGAAAGGCTGCAACTTTGTTTCCAGCAGCTTTAAAGAACCCTGCAAGCTCCCCGCAAAAAGCGTGAGACTTGCAACACTGCACCCGGCGACCCCGACTCGGCTGGTGGCGATCCAACACCTCAGGAGGGACCCCAGGACTACTCTAAGACTGTGAGTACAACAACCTGTCCCCCCTGAGCCCCCACAGCGCCGCCTGCAGAGGGAATCCCGAGGCTTCCCCTGACCGCGACTCTTTGAATCCTAAGTCCCGACACCTGGGAGAGACCCTGCACCCGCAGCCCCCAGGACCCGAAGGACCGGACTTTCACTGGAGGAGTGACCCCCAGGAGTCCCTCTCCCTTGACCAAGTGGAGGTTTCCCCGAGGAACCCCCCCCTTGCCTGCCTGCAGCGCTGAAGAGATCCCTAGATCTCCCATTGACTTCCATTACAAACCCGACGCTTGTTTCTACACTGCACCCGGCCGCCCCCGCGCTGCTGAGGGTGAAATTCCTCTGTGGGCTTGTGTCCCCCCCGGTGCCCTACAAAACCCCCCTGGTCTGCCCTCCGAAGACGCGGGTACTTACCTGCAAGCAGACCGGAACCGGGGCACCCCCTTCTCTCCATTCTAGCCTATGTGTTTTGGGCACCACTTTGAACTCTGCACCTGACCGGCCCTGAGCTGCTGGTGTGGTGACTTTGGGGTTGCTCTGAACCCCCAACGGTGGGCTACCTTGGACCAAGAACTGAACCCTGTAAGTGTCTTACTTACCTGGTAAAACTAACAAATACTTACCTCCCCTAGGAACTGTGAAAATTGCACTGTGTCCACTTTTAAAACAGCTATTTGTGAATAACTTGAAAAGTATACATGCAATTTTTATGATTTGAAGTTCCTAAAGTACTTACCTGCAATACCTTTCGAATGAGCTATTACATGTAGAATTTGAACCTGTGGTTCTTAAAATAAACTAAGAAAAGATATTTTTCTATATAAAAACCTATTGGCTGGATTTGTCTCTGAGTGTGTGTACCTCATTTATTGTCTATGTGTATGTGCAACAAATGCTTAACACTACTCCTTGGATAAGCCTACTGCTCGACCACACTACCACAAAATAGAGCATTAGTATTATCTATTTTTACCACTATTTTACCTCTAAGGGGAACCCTTGGACTCTGTGCATGCTATTCCTTACTTTGAAATAGCACATACAGAGCCAACTTCCTACATTGGTGGATCAGCGGTGGGGTACAAGACTTTGCATTTGCTGGACTACTCAGCCAATACCTGATCACACGACAAATTCCAAAATTGTCATTAGAAATTGATTTTTGCAATTTGAAAAGTTTTCTAAATTCTTAAAAGACCTGCTAGGGCCTTGTGTTAGATCCTGTTTAGCATTTCTTTTAGAGTTTAAAAGTTTGTTAAAAGTTTGAATTAGATTCTAGAACCAGTTTTAGTTTCTTAAAAAGTATTCCAACTTTTAGAAGCATAATGTCTAGCACAGATGTGAATGTGGTGGAACTCGACACCACACCTTACCTCCATCTACAGATGAGAGAGCTAAGGTCACTCTGTAAACTAAAGAAAATAGCAATGGGCCCCAAACCTACCAAAGTACAGCTCCAGGAGCTTTTGGCAGAGTTTGAAAAGGCCAACCCCTCTGAGGATGGCAACTCAGAGGATGAAGATAGTGACTTGGAGGGAAATTCCCCCCCTCCAGTCCTACTTAGGGAGAGCAGGGCTTCTCAAGCCCTGACTCCACAAATAATAGTCAGAGATGCTGGTTCCCTCACAGGAGGGACCAACAACTCTGAAATCACTGAGGATAACTCCAGTGAAGAGGACATCCAGTTAGCCAGGATGGCCAAAAGATTGGCTTTGGAAAGACAGATCCTAGCCATAGAGAGGGAAAGACAAGAGATGGGCCTAGGACCCATCAATGGTGGCAGCAACATAAATAGGGTCAGAGATTCTCCTGACATGTTGAAAATCCCCAAAGGGATTGTAACTAAATATGAAGATGGTGATGACATCACCAAATGGTTCACAGCTTTTGAGAGGGCTTGTGTAACCAGAAAAGTGAACAGATCTCACTGGGGTGCTCTCCTTTGGGAAATGTTCACAGGAAAGTGTAGGGATAGACTCCTCACACTCTCTGGACAAGATGCAGAATCTTATGACCTCATGAAGGGTACCCTGATTGAGGGCTTTGGATTCTCCACTGAGGAGTACAGGATTAGGTTCAGGGGGGCTCAAAAATCCTCGAGCCAGACCTGGGTTGACTTTGTTGACTACTCAGTGAAAACACTAGATGGTTGGATTCAAGGCAGTGGTGTAAGTAATTATGATGGGCTGTACAATTTATTTGTGAAAGAACACCTGTTAAGTAATTGTTTCAATGATAAACTGCATCAGCATCTGGTAGACCTAGGACCAATTTCTCCCCAAGAATTGGGAAAGAAGGCGGACCATTGGGTCAAGACAAGGGTGTCCAAGACTTCAACAGGGGGTGACCAAAAGAAAGGGGTCACAAAGACTCCCCAGCAGAAGGGTGATGAGACAACCAAAACTAAAAATAGTAAAGAGTCTTCTACAGGCCCCCAAAAACCTGCACAGGAGGGTGGGCCCAGAGCCTCTTCACAAAACAATGGGTACAAGGGTAAAAACTTTGATCCCAAAAAGGCCTGGTGTCATAGCTGTAAACAGCATGGACACCAAACTGGAGACAAGGCCTGTCCCAAGAAGGGTTCCACTCCAAACTCCCATCCAGGTAACACTGGTATGGCTAGTCTCCAAGTGGGATCAACAGTGTGCCCAGAGCAAATCAGGGTTCACACTGAAGCTACTCTAGTTTCTGAGGGTGGGGTGGATTTAGCCACACTAGCTGTCTGGCCGCCTAACATGCAAAAATACAGACAGCAACTCTTAATTAATGGGACTAGAATAGAGGGCCTGAGGGATACAGGTGCCAGTGTCACCATGGTGACAGAGAAACTGGTTTCCCCTGGCCAATACCTGACTGGAAAAACTTACACAGTCACCAACGCTGACAATCAGAGAAAAGTACATCCCATGGCAATGGTTACTTTAGAATGGGGAGGGGTCAATGGCCTGAAACAGGTGGTGGTCTCCTCAAATATCCCAGTGGACTGTCTGCTTGGAAATGACCTGGAGTCCTCAGCATGGGCTGAGGTAGAGCTAAAAACCCATGCAGCAATGCTGGGTATCCCTGAACTGGTGTGTGTGAAAACAAGAGCACAATGCAAGGCACAGGGTGAAAAAGTAGAGCTGGAGTCTGGAAAAATGGCCCAGCCTACCAAGAGAACAGGAAAGTCAGTTGGGAAGCCAACTGCAACACAGCAAAAGAAAGGGAACCTCTCTTCTCAGGAAGAAGTTCTGCCCTCTGAGGGAACTGAGCCTTTGGAGCTTGAACCTTATCAGGTTGAGCTCTTAGGCCCAGGGGGACCCTCCAGGGAAGAGCTGTGTAAGGGACAAGAAACCTGTCCCTCTCTTGAAGGCCTTAGGCAGCAAGCTGCTGAAGAGTCCAAAGGCAAGAAAAATGGAACACATAGGGTCTATTGGGAAGATGGGCTCCTGTACACTGAGGCCAGAGACCCCAAACCTGGTGCCACTAGGAGAGTGGTAGTGCCTCAGCTGTTCAGAGAGTTCATCCTAACATTGGCCCATGACATTCCCCTTGCTGGACATTTGGGACAAACCAAGACGTGGGAGAGGTTAGTCAACCACTTCTACTGGCCCAATATGTCCAACATGGTTAAGGAGTTTTGCCTCTCCTGCCCCACCTGTCAAGCCAGTGGTAAGACAGGTGGGCATCCAAAGGCCCCCCTCATTCCACTTCCAGTGGTGGGGGTGCCCTTTGAAAGAGTGGGTGTGGACATAGTTGGTCCACTGGAACCTCCCACAGCCTCAGGGAATATGTATATCCTGGTAGTAGTGGATCATGCTACCAGGTATCCTGAAGCTATTCCCCTTAGGTCGACTACTGCCCCTGCAGTAGCCAAGGCCCTCATTGGTATCTTTACCAGAGTGGGTTTCCCTAAGGAGGTGGTGTCTGACAGAGGTACCAACTTCATGTCAGCATACCTAAAGCACATGTGGAATGAGTGTGGAGTGACTTATAAATTCACTACACCTTACCATCCACAAACTAATGGCTTAGTTGAGAGATTCAACAAGACATTAAAAGGCATGATCATGGGGCTCCCAGAAAAACTCAAAAGGAGATGGGATGTCCTCCTGCCATGTCTGCTTTTCGCTTACAGGGAGGTACCACAGAAGGGAGTAGGGTTCTCACCCTTTGAACTTCTGTTTGGTCATCCTGTAAGGGGACCACTTGCTCTTGTTAAAGAAGGCTGGGAGAGACCTCTCCATGAGCCAAAACAAGACATAGTGGACTATGTACTTGGCCTTCGCTCTAGAATGGCAGAGTACATGGAAAAGGCAACCAAAAACCTTGAGGCCAGCCAACAGCTCCAGAAGTTTTGGTATGACCAAAAGGCTGCACTGGTTGAGTTCCAACCAGGGCAGAAAGTCTGGGTTCTGGAGCCTGTGGCTCCCAGGGCACTCCAGGACAAATGGAGTGGCCCTTACCCAGTGCTAGAGAGGAAGAGTCAGGTCACCTACCTGGTGGACCTGGGCACAAGCAGGAGCCCCAAGAGGGTGATCCATGTGAACCGCCTTAAGCTCTTCCATGACAGGGCTGATGTGAATCTGTTAATGGTAACAGATGAGGATCAGGAGGCAGAGAGTGAACCTCTCCCTGATCTTCTGTCATCAGACCCAAAAGATGGCACAGTAGATGGAGTGATCTACTCAGACACCCTCTCTGGCCAACAGCAAGCTGATTGTAGGAGAGTCCTACAACAGTTTCCTGAGCTGTTCTCCCTAACCCCTGGTCAGACACACCTGTGTACCCATGATGTGGACACAGGAGACAGCATGCCTGTCAAGAACAAAATCTTCAGACAGTCTGACCATGTTAAGGAAAGCATCAAGGTGGAAGTCCACAAGATGCTGGAATTGGGAGTGATTGAGCGCTCTGACAGCCCCTGGGCTAGCCCAGTGGTCTTAGTCCCCAAACCCCACACCAAAGATGGAAAGAAAGAGATGAGGTTTTGTGTGGACTACAGAGGGCTCAACTCTGTCACCAAGACAGATGCCCATCCAATTCCAAGAGCTGATGAGCTCATTGATAAGTTAGGTGCTGCCAAATTTCTAAGTACCTTTGACTTGACAGCAGGGTACTGGCAAATAAAAATGGCACCTGGAGCAAAAGAAAAGACAGCATTCTCCACACCTGATGGGCATTATCAGTTTACTGTTATGCCCTTTGGTTTAAAGAATGCCCCTGCCACCTTCCAAAGGTTGGTGAATCAAGTCCTTGCTGGCTCGGAGTCCTTTAGCACAGCTTATCTTGATGATATTGCTGTCTTTAGCTCCACCTGGCAGGATCACCTGGTCCACCTGAAGAAGGTTTTGAAGGCTCTGCAATCTGCAGGCCTCTCTATCAAGGCATCCAAATGCCAGATAGGGCAGGGAACTGTGGTTTACTTGGGACACCTTGTAGGTGGAGGCCAAGTTCAGCCACTCCAACCCAAGATCCAGACTATTCTGGACTGGGTAGCTCCAAAAACCCAGACTCAAGTCAGGGCATTCCTTGGCTTGACTGGGTATTACAGGAGGTTTGTGAAGGGATATGGATCCATTGTGACAGCCCTCACTGAACTCACCTCCAAGAAAATGCCCAAGAAAGTGAACTGGACTGTGGAATGCCAACAGGCCTTTGACACCCTGAAACAAGCAATGTGCTCAGCACCAGTTCTAAAAGCTCCAGATTATTCTAAGCAGTTCATTGTGCAGACTGATGCCTCTGAACATGGGATAGGGGCAGTTTTGTCCCAAACAAATGATGATGGCCTTGACCAGCCTGTTGCTTTCATTAGCAGGAGGTTACTCCCCAGGGAGCAGCGTTGGAGTGCCATTGAGAGGGAGGCCTTTGCTGTGGTTTGGTCCCTGAAGAAGCTGAGACCATACCTCTTTGGGACTCACTTCCTAGTTCAAACTGACCACAGACCTCTCAAATGGCTGATGCAAATGAAAGGTGAAAATCCTAAACTGTTGAGGTGGTCCATCTCCCTACAGGGAATGGACTTTATAGTGGAACACAGACCTGGGACTGCCCATGCCAATGCAGATGGCCTTTCCAGGTTCTTCCACTTAGAAAATGAAGACTCTCTTGGGAAAGGTTAGTCTCATCCTCTTTCGTTTGGGGGGGGGTTGTGTAAGGAAATGCCTCCTTGGCATGGTTGCCCCCTGACTTTTTGCCTTTGCTGATGCTATGTTTACAATTGAAAGTGTGCTGAGGCCTGCTAACCAGGCCCCAGCACCAGTGTTCTTTCCCTAACCTGTACTTTTGTATCCACAATTGGCAGACCCTGGCATCCAGATAAGTCCCTTGTAACTGGTACTTCTAGTACCAAGGGCCCTGATGCCAAGGAAGGTCTCTAAGGGCTGCAGCATGTCTTATGCCACCCTGGAGACCTCTCACTCAGCACAGACACACTGCTTGCCAGCTTGTGTGTGCTAGTGAGGACAAAACGAGTAAGTCGACATGGCACTCCCCTCAGGGTGCCATGCCAGCCTCTCACTGCCTATGCAGTATAGGTAAGACACCCCTCTAGCAGGCCTTACAGCCCTAAGGCAGGGTGCACTATACCATAGGTGAGGGTACCAGTGCATGAGCATGGTACCCCTACAGTGTCTAAACAAAACCTTAGACATTGTAAGTGCAGGGTAGCCATAAGAGTATATGGTCTGGGAGTTTGTCAAACACGAACTCCACAGCACCATAATGGCTACACTGAAAACTGGGAAGTTTGGTATCAAACTTCTCAGCACAATAAATGCACACTGATGCCAGTGTACATTTTATTGTAAAATACACCCCAGAGGGCACCTTAGAGGTGCCCCCTGAAACTTAACCGACCATCTGTGTAGGCTGACTAGTTTTAGCAGCCTGCCACAAACCGAGACATGTTGCTGGCCCCATGGGGAGAGTGCCTTTGTCGCTCTGAGGCCAGTAACAAAGCCTGCACTGGGGGGAGATGCTAACACCTCCCCCAGGCAGGAATTGTCACACCTGGCGGTGAGCCTCAAAGGCTCACCTCCTTTGTGCCAACCCAGCAGGACACTCCAGCTAGTGGAGTTGCCCGCCCCCTCCGGCCAGGCCCCACTTTTGGCGGCAAGGCCGGAGAAAATAATGAGAAAAACAAGGAGGAGTCACTGGCCAGTCAGGACAGCCCCTAAGGTGTCCTGAGCTGAGGTGACTCTGACTTTTAGAAATCCTCCATCTTGCAGATGGAGGATTCCCCCAATAGGGTTAGGATTGTGACCCCCTCCCCTTGGGAGGAGGCACAAAGAGGGTGTACCCACCCTCAGGGCTAGTAGCCATTGGCTACTAACCCCCCAGACCTAAACACGCCCTTAAATTTAGTATTTAAGGGCTACCCTGAACCCTAGAAAATTAGATTCCTGCAACTACAAGAAGAAGGACTGCCTAGCTGAAAACCCCTGCAGAGGAAGACCAGAAGACGACTACTGCCTTGGCTCCAGAAACTCACCGGCCTGTCTCCTGCCTTCCAAAGATCCTGCTCCAGCGACGCCTTCCAAAGGGACCAGCGACCTCGACATCCTCTGAGGACTGCCCCTGCTTCGAAAAGACAAGAAACTCCCGAGGACAGCGGACCTGCTCCAAGAAAGGCTGCAACTTTGTTTCCAGCAGCTTTAAAGAACCCTGCAAGCTCCCCGCAAAAAGCGTGAGACTTGCAACACTGCACCCGGCGACCCCGACTCGGCTGGTGGCGATCCAACACCTCAGGAGGGACCCCAGGACTACTCTAAGACTGTGAGTACAACAACCTGTCCCCCCTGAGCCCCCACAGCGCCGCCTGCAGAGGGAATCCCGAGGCTTCCCCTGACCGCGACTCTTTGAATCCTAAGTCCCGACACCTGGGAGAGACCCTGCACCCGCAGCCCCCAGGACCCGAAGGACCGGACTTTCACTGGAGGAGTGACCCCCAGGAGTCCCTCTCCCTTGACCAAGTGGAGGTTTCCCCGAGGAACCCCCCCCTTGCCTGCCTGCAGCGCTGAAGAGATCCCTAGATCTCCCATTGACTTCCATTACAAACCCGACGCTTGTTTCTACACTGCACCCGGCCGCCCCCGCGCTGCTGAGGGTGAAATTCCTCTGTGGGCTTGTGTCCCCCCCGGTGCCCTACAAAACCCCCCTGGTCTGCCCTCCGAAGACGCGGGTACTTACCTGCAAGCAGACCGGAACCGGGGCACCCCCTTCTCTCCATTCTAGCCTATGTGTTTTGGGCACCACTTTGAACTCTGCACCTGACCGGCCCTGAGCTGCTGGTGTGGTGACTTTGGGGTTGCTCTGAACCCCCAACGGTGGGCTACCTTGGACCAAGAACTGAACCCTGTAAGTGTCTTACTTACCTGGTAAAACTAACAAATACTTACCTCCCCTAGGAACTGTGAAAATTGCACTAAGTGTCCACTTTTAAAACAGCTATTTGTGAATAACTTGAAAAGTATACATGCAATTTTTATGATTTGAAGTTCCTAAAGTACTTACCTGCAATACCTTTCGAATGAGCTATTACATGTAGAATTTGAACCTGTGGTTCTTAAAATAAACTAAGAAAAGATATTTTTCTATATAAAAACCTATTGGCTGGATTTGTCTCTGAGTGTGTGTACCTCATTTATTGTCTATGTGTATGTGCAACAAATGCTTAACACTACTCCTTGGATAAGCCTACTGCTCGACCACACTACCACAAAATAGAGCATTAGTATTATCTATTTTTACCACTATTTTACCTCTAAGGGGAACCCTTGGACTCTGTGCATGCTATTCCTTACTTTGAAATAGCACATACAGAGCCAACTTCCTACAAACCCTTTCCCTGATCCTGGCCTGTGACAGTCACTCAGAAAATAATTATGGAAACAGGAGTGAGTATCTGAATCTTTTCTGCCAGTGTGGGTGTTTTGTTCAGCTCCACAGGTTTTTCACTTGTATAATTCTTTTATTGAGATTTTAGAAAAGACAGTGATGGCGGCAATTTAGAGAACTGTCTACTCTAAGAAGGGTGCTAAATGCAGCCCACAATAATAGTCAGGTTCATCAACGAGCTCTGATCTGCTGGTAGAAAGGTTAATTTGAAGTAACAGTGTTTGACATGACCTAGTTATGTACCATAATACATTCTCATACCTGCGATTGTGTGCCACTGCCCATCACACAATGACTGCTGAGGGGTCACAGACACTTGGAATTCCCCTGCACCCATATCCGCTTGGACAGTGACCTGAAGAAAAAGAAGGAATGGATCATATAGCAAGCCAGAGGCTGCTTTACACAGCTCTGTGCTCTGAATCAGAGTACAGAAAATAAAGAACAAACACAGTGGGGGAGTGGTAAACTGCTTGGCAAAGCACTCTGAGAAACCAAGAAATGGGGTTCGAGTGGGAGCTGTGACTACGATCCCAAGAGGTAGTCATGGTGCAATTCATGTTCTCACTCCCACCTACTGCTCAGATGCACTGTGGGCAGAGATGCTGCTGTGCTTACCTTTTGGCCATCAGTGTACACGGTGAGGTAGTGCCCCTCTATCCTGCCAATATGGAAGATGAGGCTGGAGGAACTCTGTGGGCGGATTTCCAGAATGAGTTCAAGATCTTCTCCGAAGGCAACAGAATCTACTAAAAATAAAAGAGAAAAAAAGTAAAGAAGCTGTTTAAATAATTCTCAGCTCGTGCGTAGCAGCATCCTAAACTGCAGGAGGAGGAAATGAAGATGAAGGATATGTGGCCACAGCAATACTGCCAACCACTTGTCCCGTGCCTTTCTCAAGGGGTAAATGTGAGATAGCAAATATAAAGAAAGTCACTGGGAACAATTCATACAATATACAAGTTGTGGTTGAAGTGGTAAAATACTCTTGACTTCCATTTTCTCACTGGTGTAAAGTATTTTGCAATCAATTGGTACTGCTCCACTTATCTAAATACAGAGACAGATGTGAATCAATGATGCCCCAGCTTGTGGTTCATCACAATACTTAAGGGAAGATCCGACAAATGCCTTCCCTGCACTGACACCAAATAGATGATAAAGTGTGGAAAGTAATGTGTGTTGGTCCCACAAAAGTCTACAGGTTTTTCACACGTATAATCCTTTGTTTAAGAGTTGAGGAACGATAATAATGGCAGCAATGTAGAGAAGCCCAGCCCTAAGCGGGATAACCATCATCTTGTACCTAGAGTGAGGAATCCGCCCTCCGGGGCAAAGTAGAGGCCACTCTCCATGGTTCCCTCGTAGCAAGGCGTGACAGCGAAGATGCGATCTGGAGAGTCAAGAAGTTGCCCATTCAGCTTCAGGTTCTTAATGCAGCCATCAAAGCTGGTGAGTGATGCCTCCTGGGGAAGGAGATGCAGAAGAGAGTGAAATGGAAGTCTCTCACCATAATGGAGGATTGTGTAGCCACTGTGTATTTATGGAAACAAACTATGGAGTTCATTTTTCAAGTAGCCAAGTGCTTAGTACTGAGGTTACTTGATCTGCCTGCACTTGATCCTTTATCAACCAATGCATAGTCCGTCCATTTGTCCATCCATACATCCATCTGATAAAGTACGTTTTCCCATGCACAAATCCCTGAACACTAATCCATCTACTCATCCATGAATGCATCCTTATTGTTCAACCAGTCCAACATTTTTCATTCATCGAATCATTCACTTAACCATCCATCCACTTGTTCACTCATCAACCAGCCACTGCTCACCCATGCCTCAATTTGCACATCTTCTCTCAAACAACGTGATCTCACCTGTACACTGAACTATACCAACTACATTCGTTCAGTCATCTATGTACATATATATCAGTCTAAACATCCATTTATCTAACTACTGACCATCAATAAGTCTTAAGATAGCCATTCAGTCACCCATCTACCCATCCCCGAGCAGTCAAAACTACAAATGAATTGAGTTATAATATAACTAATTCATGGATTTTTCTCACATATCCATACTTAGATTTTCAGACATCTGTAACAACTAGCAGAAACCATCTTATGACAGTCTGTAGAGTGTTGTAAAGGCAGAGCCAATCACATGAATTCACAATGCGTTGCAGCGTAAATAAGGGACCTAGGTTCCTCAATCTTAGCTGGTTTTATAATACACTATAAACTTGAACCTTTGATGCACAGGTAGCTAGCAGAAAGCCACCACCGTTCTCTTGGCAGCTTCTCTACCAAGTCAACACAAATCAGCTCAATTAATGTGGGGCATCAGAGAATAAATGTGTAGCTGTCAAAATATTAGCTACAGGAGCTCAGAAACACCAGCAGCTGAAGTACGGTTGAATGTCAGAATGCTCGTAAAAGTGCTAGGACCAGATCAGTTACTAACAAATGTGGGAAATTTATCTGGGTGAGAAAGACGTCCATTCTGATGGATTCGATTCTGGGTCTGCCAGATGTCCTTTCATGCACATCTGGAATTTTCGTTTGGAGAAGTCTTGCCAAATAGTGCATCATTTCATTCAGTGACACAAACAAGAAAGTTTTTATGTGATGTTAGTTATGTCATCTTATTACACCCCAAATCTGTGTAGATTATGACTAACACAGTCTATTTCTGCTGAAGTCACGATGCCCTCTTCCCAGTCTTCCAACCTAATTTTAATCTCTTTCAATATCTCTCTACGAAATTGTGGAAGACCAGACTAATCCACGTGACGCAGTTTCTGCCAAGGAAAGATTTGTGTAAAGAAATGCACAGCTCAATAGACAATGCATTGAAACAAACCTGCTACTGTTTCATACAGTAACCATATTTCTTCTTGTTGCGCCAGTCTGCGAAAAGAGCGGAAGTGTCATGCAAGGTAATATGTAACCCTGCTCCCCACTAGCACTCAACAGCGAAGCAAGACACCAAGGTTACTTCTGCTGATAAAGTCAAAGGGTACCATCAAACGGACAGATTGCTGCCACCCTCAGCATATAAAAGATACTGCCGATATTGTCACCTTGAACATTGGTAGGACCATCAACCAAAAAACAAAATCTGCAACATTCCTCCAAACCTCTAATGGAAGATTTGAAAAACAATCGGAGAACAGAACTGAGCATAAATCAGAACTTATATTTTGCCTTTTAAACCCCTATCCATCTAAGAAAGGCTCTAGTTGCCATACTCCTATAGTTTTCGTATTCATGAGAAAGTCCCAGCCAAAGCCCTGTGGTCAGATCCTTACCGGAACACGATTCCTGGCTTTGCCCTCAGGGACGCCACCCACATAAAATGGGCTAGTCACCACAAAGTGTGAGCCGGACGGTGCAGCGCTGCTTTGAGATCTCAGGCCATTTATCACCAGGTGGATCTTGCTCTTATCTCGGCTGAAGAAGACCTTGAAAAGAACAGAGACATTAACATAACATTAGGATTCAGATTTCATTGGTTGATAAAACTCTTTGCTACTCCCATACGCCTCTGCTGTTGTCTTTGTATAGCTGGCTGTGTCTCTCACAAATCCCCCCTCGGCCACAGAGTTCGGCCCACTAAAAATTAAGTGGTCTGGTCATTCCAGACCTTCTAAAATTGTGAAACTTTAAAATAAGTAATAAATAGTGGGAAGATGAGGCAACATATCATTAATATGCATGCAATCGCTATTCATTTACAGACAGTCGATTCGGATGCTTACTGTGTGCCACTTCCCATCCTGGTACTTGTCTTTGCTGCGGAGCCGCAACTTGCTCCCACTGCTTTCCACCAGGAAGACAAAACGCCCATGGGAGACGAAGAGAGCCATGAGGGAGCTCTCCCGCTCGTTGGCCACGTAGAAAAGCATGCCAGTAGAAGAGTTCAACCGCACTTCCAGGGAGAAGTGGGACCTGTGGTATGAGGGACCAGAAATGCAGAATTGATCACTTACTGCACCATTTTGGCACTAAAGAGGAAATTACCTTTAAAGGCAAAGCAGTGATTCAACTTGTAATGCAGTATCCAAGATACCTCTCCTGGATTGCTGTTGAAGGGCAGCTCTACTCCCTGAAGCCACCTTCGAAACTTTGCATCACATGCACGTATACAAGTGGGTTCAATCATTTTTAAAGCAGTACATTATATAGGTAGGTCCACACTTTTAACAAGTGGGTCCAATCCAATCATGCCTTTAAAAGTTCTGCTACCTGTTCTGAAAATAAACTTCACAATGGGTGTCCCATACAAAGGAGATCAAAATGTGTCCACTTATTTTGGCTGAGGAGTGAAACTTATGTATACCAATTTGTTTGGGGGAACATTTATATTTTTACATATAGACGTTAAGGTCTAACACAAATGACAGTATGTACACAGGACAATCAGCGTGGTAAAAACTGACATTTTATAGGGTCGCATGAATTAACTTTGAACCCTCATTTTATTGTTATTTTAGTAATTCTTTATATAACACCAAAAGAAAACGTGACTTACTGTAATCGTGGTCCTCATTCATAGACTACTCACTGATGTCACAGTTCCCACCATCATGCGGGATCCAGAACACTTTTGCTAGGTCTCTTTGTGAAATTATGTCAGTGGTAGCGGACATTTTGAGAACCGACCAACTAGGCCACCTCCATATTGAAAATGCAGGGAGCATTTACTAAACATTTTTCTCTCTCTCTGAGGTAATTTAAAAAAAAAGACCTACATTGCTACACTTTGTTGAAAAGTGTAGTCCTTAAAAAAAAATATAGAGACTTAAACTTCCCCATTACAATAGAAAAAGATGAAAGTAAGGGGTTGCTGTCTGGTTAGGAGGGCATATGGTCAAACAGACAAATTGCACCTTAAGAAGTCTGAAGCATTCAGCTCCTGGCATGTCTTGTATTCACGGTTTGCGTGATCTCCTCAATATTTTTTTCCAGCTCATGCTGACTGTTTCCTAGAACACTTTGACAAGATTTTTTCCTTAGTTCTTGTGGTATATTTCCTCAGAATTGCTCACATATCACTTTAATAGACATTTTTAACATCCTTTCACAATCTTTTACTCCTAGTTTTTTGTGAAGAATGTCTTTTTTCTCCAATGCCTTCCCTGTTTCTGAAGGTACACTCCGGTGGTAGGAAGAAGGCTGCCAAAGATCCACAATATGTCAGTGAATCTGATTACCCCCATACTGACTCATTGTCCAACTGTGAATTATGTGAGGTGTCCAAAAGACAACTTACTTGAAAGAGCAACTGCAAGACCTTAAAGTCCAACAGGAAGAAAAAAAAGCAAGCAGACAGGAGGCTCCCGCTGCCGTTCCTTTGCATTCTCCTAGGAAGGGCCCCACAGAAGGAAGATCCAGGGAGCAAAGGCATCACAGACATCACCTCCACCACTCCAGACACTCTCAAAGATCATGGGACTCCTTGAATTAAAACAATAGGGTTGTCTGATTGGCAGAGGGAAACTTTTCTTCTTTCTGCCATTTTGGTACTGCAGTTCTGAACTATCTGACTCGCTGACTGCAACCAAAAGAAAAATGCCACGGAAGAGATTCCTGGACCAGGGGATTGGGCACAGAGTCTAGCATGAGGCCTGCCCCTGTGGTCCTTGTCAGCGCGTTGCCAAAGGCGTGCACAGCTGAGGACTGGCTGCCTCCGAGGGGTGGCGTACGTTGCATGGCCTTGTATGAGGTCAGGCATGCAGACAAACCCCACCTCACATGAACATGGTCATGCGCAGCAGATTGTTGGCCTCTGGCCAGGTCCACCGACCGAACCCTCGCTATGCACTGCAGAGGCTTTGTGCAGTGAGAGAGTTGGCTGAATATGGTAAAAAGAATAGACATTCGCTGACACAGAGAGAGAGATCTGAACCCGCATTGATGAGGCATGGAAGAACAAGAACTGATGCCAGTGCGAAGGCGGACACCAAACACACCCTGGTGCCACCATGCCTCAGGGGCGAAGCTCTGGCTGGAGCCACACTGCACCACCTGGTGGTGCTGACAAGCCAATACTAGGAAACGTTTCTCGACCAGTTTTAAGCTTGATAAGTGATTTTGAAGAAGAGGAAGCTGTAGGTAGAAATAACCATCAGAAATCTTCAGTCTTCTGCTGTAGGGACCCCTTATCACACATACCTATTATTGACTGAACAAATGTTTCAAAAACGAGAATATGTACAGCTAGTACCAAAACTGTTTACCTTTCTTTGAAGGACTCTGGGATGTTATCAAACTCGAGGTGGCTTGAAGATGAGCCCCCAAATCGGAATGCACCTTTGGGGGCTTTAGGGTGTTGGGAGGGAAGGCAGAACCTTTCTATGGAATGTCGGCGGTCTTTAAGAGCTGGTTGAGTCTGTAGGAAAAGAAGATGATGATGATGATGATTAAAGCCCTGGATGAGGAATATGACCGGCAAGTTAGAAACACTAGAAACACTAGGTGCACAATCATAGCAAGAAGGGAAGGATAACTACATGGGCAGTCAACAAGACATGAGAGGTACAATGGGCAAGGCAAATTCAGATAGGAAATGGTGAGAAAACAAGAATGGGGAAGGGAAGTTTTAATGTTTGAGGAAGTAAAAACAAATGGGATTGTGGTCCAAACTGGAGAATACGAAACCATGGATCTAAAGTTCATCTCTAAAGACGGAGAGATGGTGAAGACTGGGAGGTGAGCTTAGGGCGGACTAGAGAACAGGAAAGATGGAAGTTTTGCAGGGCAAAGGGGAGAGCAAATTGACATCGCGTTCAGACTAGAGATGGGAGAAAAAGTTGAAATTGAATTAGGAAAAGAGATATGAGAGTTGAAGGCCAAGCTAAGGATGAGAGAAAACAATGAGGAAAGAGAGAAGCTCAACAGAAGAGGAGAAACCTAGGTAGTAAGGTCGATAGTAGGGATGCAAGGGAGAAAGAGAAAGGAAAATCTGAATGGGGTCTTTCAGCAGCACCGCAACCTTCCCTCACACCGTAAGCATCCCTCACACACAAAAGAGGAACAGCATAGGCAGGAGTTAGAACCCCCACACGGTGGGTACTGAATAGATAGAGCTTATGTGCAGAAACATCTCTAACACATCCGACTAGTAAAGAACAAGAACACCAAATAAAGCTGCTCATGCACTGAACGGTGCACAGTTAAACCAAAGACAGCAGCAGTACTGAAGGCTTTTCACGCTCTCAGAACAGATCCCGTACATGCAAGAGTAGGGCAGCGTTATTCAAAGACAACAAACATTAATTTTTAAACACAAACATTCTTAGAGTATCCAGGCCTGCCACCATATATTTTGGGCTACCATACCTTGGGCTTCCTCTTTCCCTTCCTCAGGAGTGCTCTGATTTCTTGTGGTGGCTTTTCCTGCATCTCAGTGTAGCACTTCATGGTAATGTTGAACCTGTCGATGTTCTCCTGCAGGTCTTCCACCATCTGAGCATCCGTTTTTCTATTCACGACAATAAAGTATGAAATTATAAAAGTGCCGATGTTGAAACATGTAAAGACCGAAGAAGCAAATGGTTAGTCTATTTGAATTATTTAATGATGGCAAAACACATATTGAGAAGACCACCTTTCATTTTCGCACCAGCCTCATCAACAATCTAAACAAAAAAGAAGATAGGATTGTGAACCGGGAGGGGCATGGTGGAATATCTATGTACAAAGCACAAAAACTTGCTTGTAGGAACTTCTACAGAAGGAGACGAGCAAACCTCTGGAGCAAGAAGGTCACAAATTATCAATGTTTTAGGGTGAGATTATTTTTCAGTTCCAAATCATCCAAAAGGGAATTGACTAGTTGCCAAAGGCAAGTCCCCTCACTTCAGCAGTAGAAGGTTAAAAGTCAATCAGTAATAATCATGGTTGTAAGGAAATGCCTCCTTGGCATGGTTGCCCCCTGACTTTTTGCCTGTGCTGATGCTATGTTTACAATTGAAAGTGTGCCGTGGCCTGCTAACCAGGCCCCAGCACCAGTGTTCTTTCCCTAACCTGTACTTTTGTATCCACAATTGGCAGACCATGGCATCCAGATAAGTCCCTTGTAACTGGTACTTCTAGTACCAAGGGCCCTGATGCCAAGGAAGGTCTCTAAGGGCTGCAGCATGTCTTATGCCACCCTGGAGACCTCTCACTCAGCACAGACACACTGCTAGCCAGCTTGTGTGTGCTAGTGAGGACAAAACGAGTAAGTCGACATGGCACTCCCCTCAGGGTGCCATGCCAGCCTCTCACTGCCTATGCAGTATAGGTAAGACACCCCTCTAGCAGGCCTTACAGCCCTAAGGCAGGGTGCACTATACCATAGGTGAGGGTACCAGTGCATGAGCATGGTACCCCTACAGTGTCTAAACAAAACCTTAGACATTGTAAGTGCAGGGTAGCCATAAGAGTATATGGTCTGGGAGTCTGTCAAACACGAACTCCACAGCACCATAATGGCTACACTGAAAACTGGGAAGTTTGGTATCAAACTTCTCAGCACAATAAATGCACACTGATGCCAGTGTACATTTTATTGCAAAATACACCCCAGAGGGCACCTTAGAGGTGCCCCCTGAAACTTAACCGACTGTCTGTGTAGGCTGACTAGTTCCAGCAGCCTGCCACACCAGAGACATGTTGCTGGCCCCATGGGGAGAGTGCCTTTGTCACTCTGAGGCCAGTAACAAAGCCTGCACTGGGTGGAGATGCTAACACCTCCCCCAGGCAGGAGCTGTGACACCTGGCGGTGAGCCTCAAAGGCTCACCCCTTTGTCACAGCCCAGCAGGGCACTCCAGCTTAGTGGAGTTGCCCGCCCCCTCCGGCCACGGCCCCCACTTTTGGCGGCAAGGCTGGAGGGAACAAAGCAAGCAACAAGGAGGAGTCACTGGCCAGTCAGGACAGCCCCTAAGGTGTCCTGAGCTGAAGTGACTCTAACTTTTAGAAATCCTCCATCTTGCAGATGGAGGATTCCCCCAATAGGGTTAGGATTGTGACCCCCTCCCCTTGGGAGGAGGCACAAAGAGGGTGTACCCACCCTCAGGGCTAGTAGCCATTGGCTACTAACCCCCCAGACCTAAACACGCCCTTAAATTTAGTATTTAAGGGCTACCCTGAACCCTAGAAAAGGAGATTCCTGCAAACTACAAGAAGAAGGACTGCCTAGCTGAAAACCCCTGCAGAGGAAGACCAGAAGACGACAACTGCCTTGGCTCCAGAAACTCACCGGCCTGTCTCCTGCCTTCCAAAGATCCTGCTCCAGCGACGCCTTCCAAAGGGACCAGCGACCTCGACATCCTCTGAGGACTGCCCCTGCTTCGAAAAGACAAGAAACTCCAGAGGACAGCGGACCTGCTCCAAGAAAGGCTGCAACTTTGTTTCCAGCAGCCTTGAAAGAACCCTGCAAGCTCCCCGCAAGAAGCGTGAGACTTGCAACACTGCACCCGGCGACCCCGACTCGGCTGGTGGAGATCCAACACCCCAGGAGGGACCCCAGGACTACTCTGATACTGTGAGTACCAAAACCTGTCCCCCCTGAACCCCCACAGCGCCGCCTGCAGAGGGAATCCCGAGGCTTCCCCTGACCGCGACTCTTTGAATCCAAAGTCCCGACGCCTGGGAGAGACCCTGCACCCGCAGCCCCCAGGACCTGAAGGACCGGACTTTCACTGGAGAAGTGACCCCCAGGAGTCCCTCTCCCTTGCCCAAGTGGAGGTTTCCCCGAGGAATCCCCCCCTTGCCTGCCTGCAGCGCTGAAGAGATCCCGAGATCTCTCATAGACTAACATTGCGAACCCGACGCCTGTTTCTACACTGCACCCGGCCGCCCCCGCGCTGCTGAGGGTGAAATTTCTGTGTGGGCTTGTGTCCCCCCCGGTGCCCTACAAAACCCCCCTGGTCTGCCCTCCGAAGACGTGGGTACTTACCTGCAAGCAGACCGGAACCGGGGCACCCCCTTCTCTCCATTCTAGCCTATGTGTTTTGGGCACCACTTTGAACTCTGCACCTGGCCGGCCCTGAGCTGCTGGTGTGGTAACTTTGGGGTTGCTCTGAACCCCCAACGGTGGGCTACCTTGGACCAAGAACTGAACCCTGTAAGTGTCTTACTTACCTGGTAAAACTAACAAAAACTTACCTCCCCTAGGAACTGTGAAAATTGCACTGTGTCCACTTTTAAAACAGCTATTTGTCAATAACTTGAAAAGTATACATGCAATTTTTATGATTTAAAGTTCCTAAAGTACTTACCTGCAATACCTTTCGAATGAGATATTACATGTAGAATTTGAACCTGTGGTTCTTAAAATAAACTAAGAAAATATATTTTTCTATACAAAAACCTATTGGCTGGATTTGTCTCTGAGTGTGTGTACCTCATTTATTGTCTATGTGTATGTACAACAAATGCTTAACACTACTCCTTGGATAAGCCTACTGCTCGACCACACTACCACAAAATAGAGCATTAGTATTATCTATTTTTACCACTATTTTACCTCTAAGGGGAACCCTTGGACTCTGTGCATGCTATTCCTTACTTTGAAATAGCACATACAGAGCCAACTTCCTACATTGGTGGATCAGCGGTGGGGTACAAGACTTTGCATTTGCTGGACTACTCAGCCAATACCTGATCACACGACAAATTCCAAAATTGTCATTAGAAATTGATTTTTGCAATTTGAAAAGTTTTCTAAATTCTTAAAAGACCTGCTAGGGCCTTGTGTTAGATCCTGTTTAGCATTTCTTTTAGAGTTTAAAAGTTTGTAAAAGTTTGAATTAGATTCTAGAACCAGTTGTAGATTCTTAAAAAGTATTCCAACTTTTAGAAGCAAAATGTCTAGCACAGATGTGACTGTGGTGGAACTCGACACCACACCTTACCTCCATCTTAAGATGAGGGAGCTAAGGTCACTCTGTAAAATAAAGAAAATAACAATGGGCCCCAAACCTACCAAAATACAGCTCCAGGAGCTTTTGGCAGAGTTTGAAAAGGCCAACCCCTCTGAGGGTGGCAACTCAGAGGAAGAGGATAGTGACTTGGAGGACAATTCCCCCCTACCAATCCTATCTAGGGAGAACAGGGTCCCTCAAACCCTGACTCCAAAAATAATAGTCAGAGATGCTGGTTCCCTCACAGGAGAGACCAACACCTCTGAAATCACTGAGGATAGCCCCAGTGAAGAGGACATCCAGTTAGCCAGGATGGCCAAAAGATTGGCTTTGGAAAGACAGATCCTAGCCATAGAGAGGGAAAGACAAGAGATGGGCCTAGGACCCATCAACGGTGGCAGCAACATAAATAGGGTCAGAGATTCTCCTGACATGTTGAAAATCCCTAAAGGGATTGTAACTAAATATGAAGATGGTGATGACATCACCAAATGGTTCACAGCTTTTGAGAGGGCTTGTGTAACCAGAAAAGTGAACAGATCTCACTGGGGTGCTCTCCTTTGGGAAATGTTCACAGGGAAGTGTAGGGATAGACTCCTCACACTCTCTGGACAAGATGCAGAATCTTATGACCTCATGAAGGGTACCCTGATTGAGGGCTTTGGATTCTCCACTGAGGAGTATAGGATTAGATTCAGGGGGGCTCAAAAATCCTCGAGCCAGACCTGGGTGGACTTTGTAGACTACTCAGTGAAAACACTAGATGGTTGGATTCAAGGCAGTGGTGTAAGTAATTATGATGGGCTGTACAATTTATTTGTGAAAGAACACCTGTTAAGTAATTGTTTCAATGATAAACTGCATCAGCATCTGGTAGACCTAGGACCAATTTCTCCCCAAGAATTGGGAAAGAAGGCGGACCATTGGGTCAAGACAAGGGTGTCCAAGACTTCAACAGGGGGTGACCAAAAGAAAGGGGTCACAAAGACCCCCCAGGGGAAGGGTGATGAGACAACCAAAACTAAAAATAGTAAAGAGTCTTCTACAGGCCCCCAAAAACCTGCACAGGAGGGTGGGCCCAGAGCCTCTTCACAAAACAATGGGTACAAGGGTAAAAACTTTGATCCCAAAAAGGCCTGGTGTCATAGCTGTAAACAGCATGGACACCAAACTGGAGACAAGGCCTGTCCCAAGAAAGGTTCCACTCCAAACTCCCATCCAGGTAACACTGGTATGGCTAGTCTCCAAGTGGGATCAACAGTGTGCCCAGAGCAAATCAGGGTCCACACTGAAGCTACTCTAGTTTCTGAGGGTGGGGTGGATTTAGCCACACTAGCTGTCTGGCCGCCTAACATGCAAAAATACAGACAGCAACTCTTAATTAATGGGACTAGAATAGAGGGCCTGAGGGATACAGGTGCCAGTGTCACCATGGTGACAGAGAAACTGGTTTCCCCTGGCCAATACCTGACTGGAAAAACTTACACAGTCACCAACGCTGACAATCAGAGAAAAGTACATCCCATGGCAATGGTTACTTTAGAATGGGGAGGGGTCAATGGCCTGAAACAGGTGGTGGTCTCCTCAAATATCCCAGTGGACTGTCTGCTTGGAAATGACCTGGAGTCCTCAGCATGGGCTGAGGTAGAACTAAAAACCCATGCAGCAATGCTGGGTATCCCTGAACTGGTGTGTGTGAAAACAAGAGCACAGTGCAAGGCACAGGGTGAACAAGTAGAGCTGGAGTCTGGAAGAATGGCCCAGCCTACCAAGAGAACAGGAAAGTCAGTTGGGAAACCAACTGCAACACAGCAAAAGAAAGGGAACCTCTCTTCTCAGGAAGAAGTTCTGCCCTCTGAGGGAACTGAGCCTTTGGAGCTTGAACCTTATCAGGTTGAGCTCTTAGGCCCAGGGGGACCCTCAAGGGAGGAGCTGTGTAAGGGACAAGAAACCTGTCCCTCTCTTGAAGGCCTTAGGCAGCAAGCTGCTGAAGAGTCCAAGGGCAAGAAAAATGGAACACATAGGGTCTATTGGGAAGATGGACTCCTGTACACTGAGGCCAGAGACCCCAAACCTGGTGCCACTAGGAGAGTGGTAGTGCCTCAGCTGTTCAGAGAGTTCATCCTAACATTGGCCCATGACATTCCCCTTGCTGGACATTTGGGACAAACCAAGACGTGGGAGAGGCTAGTCAACCACTTCTACTGGCCCAATATGTCCAACATGGTTAAGGAGTTTTGCCTCTCCTGCCCCACCTGTCAAGCCAGTGGTAAGACAGGTGGGCATCCAAAGGCCCCCCTCATTCCACTTCCAGTGGTGGGGGTTCCCTTTGAAAGAGTGGGTGTGGACATAGTTGGTCCACTAGAACCTCCCACAGCCTCAGGAAATATGTATATCCTGGTAGTAGTGGATCATGCTACCAGGTATCCTGAAGCTATTCCCCTTAGGTCGACTACTGCCCATGCAGTAGCCAAGGCCCTCATTGGTATCTTTACCAGAGTGGGTTTCCCTAAGGAGGTGGTGTCTGACAGAGGTGCCAACTTCATGTCAGCATACCTGAAACATATGTGGAATGAGTGTGGAGTGACTTATAAATTCACTACACCTTACCATCCACAAACTAATGGCTTAGTTGAGAGATTCAACACAACAAGACATTAAAGGGCATGATCATGGGGCTCCCAGAAAAGCTCAAAAGGAGATGGGATGTCCTCTTGCCATGTCTGCTTTTCGCTTACAGAGAGGTACCACAGAAGGGAGTAGGATTCTCACCCTTTGAACTTCTGTTTGGTCATCCTGTAAGGGGACCACTTGCTCTTGTTAAAGAAGGCTGGGAGAGACCTCTCCATGAGCCTAAACAAGACATAGTGGACTATGTACTTGGCCTTCGCTCTAGAATGGCAGAGTACATGGAAAAGGCAACCAAAAACCTTGAGGCCAGCCAACAGCTCCAGAAGTTTTGGTATGACCAAAAGGCTGCACTGGTTGAGTTCCAACCAGGGCAGAAAGTCTGGGTTCTGGAGCCTGTGGCTCCCAGGGCACTCCAGGACAAATGGAGTGGCCCTTACCCAGTGCTAGAAAGGAAGAGTCAGGTCACCTACCTGGTGGACCTGGGCACAAGCAGGAGCCCCAAGAGGGTGATCCATGTGAACCGCCTTAAACTCTTCCATGACAGGGCTGATGTGAATCTGTTGATGGTAACAGATGAGGATCAGGAGGCAGAGAGTGAACCTCTCCCTGATCTTCTGTCATCAGACCCAAAAGATGGCACAGTAGATGGAGTGATCTACTCAGACACCCTCTCTGGCCAACAGCAAGCTGATTGTAGGAGAGTCCTACAACAGTTTCCTGAACTCTTCTCCTTAACCCCTGGTCAGACACACCTGTGTACCCATGATGTGGACACAGGAGACAGCATGCCTGTCAAAAACAAAATCTTTAGACAGTCTGACCATGTTAAGGAAAGCATCAAGGTGGAAGTCCACAAGATGCTGGAATTGGGAGTAATTGAGCGCTCTGACAGCCCCTGGGCTAGCCCAGTGGTCTTAGTCCCCAAACCTCACACCAAAGATGGAAAGAAAGAGATGAGGTTTTGTGTGGACTACAGAGGGCTCAATTCTGTCACCAAGACAGATGCTCATCCAATTCCAAGAGCTGATGAGCTCATAGATAAATTAGGTGCTGCCAAATTCTTAAGTACCTTTGACTTGACAGCAGGGTACTGGCAAATAAAAATGGCACCTGGAGCAAAAGAGAAAACAGCATTCTCCACACCTGATGGGCATTATCAGTTTACTGTTATGCCCTTTGGTTTAAAGAATGCCCCTGCCACCTTCCAAAGGTTGGTGAATCAAGTCCTTGCTGGCTTGGAGTCCTTTAGCACAGCTTATCTTGATGATATTGCTGTCTTTAGCTCCACCTGGCAGGATCACCTGGTCCACCTGAAGAAGGTTTTGAAGGCTCTGCAATCTGCAGGCCTCTCTATCAAGGCATCCAAATGCCAGATAGGGCAGGGAACTGTGGTTTACTTGGGCCACCTTGTAGGTGGAGGCCAAGTTCAGCCACTCCAACCCAAGATCCAGACTATTCTGGACTGGGTAGCTCCAAAAACCCAGACTCAAGTCAGGGCATTCCTTGGCTTGACTGGGTATTACAGGAGGTTTGTGAAGGGATATGGATCCATTGTGACAGCCCTCACTGAACTCACCTCCAAGAAAATGCCCAAGAAAGTGAACTGGACTGTGGAATGCCAACAGGCCTTTGACACCCTGAAACAAGCAATGTGCTCAGCACCAGTTCTAAAAGCTCCAGATTATTCTAAGCAGTTCATTGTGCAGACTGATGCCTCTGAACATGGGATAGGGGCAGTTTTGTCCCAAACAAATGATGATGGCCTTGACCAGCCTGTTGCTTTCATTAGCAGGAGGTTACTCCCCAGGGAGCAGCGTTGGAGTGCCATTGAGAGGGAGGCCTTTGCTGTGGTTTGGTCCCTGAAGAAGCTGAGACCATACCTCTTTGGGACTCACTTCCTAGTTCAAACTGACCACAGACCTCTCAAATGGCTGATGCAAATGAAAGGTGAAAATCCTAAACTGTTGAGGTGGTCCATCTCCCTACAGGGAATGGACTTTATAGTGGAACACAGACCTGGGACTGCCCATGCCAATGCAGATGGCCTTTCCAGGTTCTTCCACTTAGAAAATGAAGACTCTCTTGGGAAAGGTTAGTCTCATCCTCTTTCGTTTGGGGGGGGGTTGTGTAAGGAAATGCCTCCTTGGCATGGTTGCCCCCTGACTTTTTGCCTGTGCTGATGCTATGTTTACAATTGAAAGTGTGCTGTGGCCTGCTAACCAGGCCCCAGCACCAGTGTTCTTTCCCTAACCTGTACTTTTGTATCCACAATTGGCAGACCCTGGCATCCAGATAAGTCCCTTGTAACTGGTACTTCTAGTACCAAGGGCCCTGATGCCAAGGAAGGTCTCTAAGGGCTGCAGCATGTCTTATGCCACCCTGGAGACCTCTCACTCAGCACAGACACCCTGCTAGCCAGCTTGTGTGTGCTAGTGAGGACAAAACGAGTAAGTCGACATGGCACTCCCCTCAGGGTGCCATGCCAGCCTCTCACTGCCTATGCAGTATAGGTAAGACACCCCTCTAGCAGGCCTTACAGCCCTAAGGCAGGGTGCACTATACCATAGGTGAGGGTACCAGTGCATGAGCATGGTACCCCTACAGTGTCTAAACAAAACCTTAGACATTGTAAGTGCAGGGTAGCCATAAGAGTATATGGTCTGGGAGTCTGTCAAACACGAACTCCACAGCACCATAATGGCTACACTGAAAACTGGGAAGTTTGGTATCAAACTTCTCAGCACAATAAATGCACACTGATGCCAGTGTACATTTTATTGCAAAATACACCCCAGAGGGCACCTTAGAGGTGCCCCCTGAAACTTAACCGACTGTCTGTGTAGGCTGACTAGTTCCAGCAGCCTGCCACACCAGAGACATGTTGCTGGCCCCATGGGGAGAGTGCCTTTGTCACTCTGAGGCCAGTAACAAAGCCTGCACTGGGTGGAGATGCTAACACCTCCCCCAGGCAGGAGCTGTGACACCTGGCGGTGAGCCTCAAAGGCTCACCCCTTTGTCACAGCCCAGCAGGGCACTCCAGCTTAGTGGAGTTGCCCGCCCCCTCCGGCCACGGCCCCCACTTTTGGCGGCAAGGCTGGAGGGAACAAAGCAAGCAACAAGGAGGAGTCACTGGCCAGTCAGGACAGCCCCTAAGGTGTCCTGAGCTGAAGTGACTCTAACTTTTAGAAATCCTCCATCTTGCAGATGGAGGATTCCCCCAATAGGGTTAGGATTGTGACCCCCTCCCCTTGGGAGGAGGCACAAAGAGGGTGTACCCACCCTCAGGGCTAGTAGCCATTGGCTACTAACCCCCCAGACCTAAACACGCCCTTAAATTTAGTATTTAAGGGCTACCCTGAACCCTAGAAAAGGAGATTCCTGCAAACTACAAGAAGAAGGACTGCCTAGCTGAAAACCCCTGCAGAGGAAGACCAGAAGACGACAACTGCCTTGGCTCCAGAAACTCACCGGCCTGTCTCCTGCCTTCCAAAGATCCTGCTCCAGCGACGCCTTCCAAAGGGACCAGCGACCTCGACATCCTCTGAGGACTGCCCCTGCTTCGAAAAGACAAGAAACTCCCGAGGACAGCGGACCTGCTCGAAGAAAGGCTGCAACTTTGTTTCCAGCAGCCTTGAAAGAACCCTGCAAGCTCCCCGCAAGAAGCGTGAGACTTGCAACACTGCACCCGGCGACCCCGACTCGGCTGGTGGAGATCCAACACCCCAGGAGGGACCCCAGGACTACTCTGATACTGTGAGTACCAAAACCTGTCCCCCCTGAGCCCCCACAGCGCCGCCTGCAGAGGGAATCCCGAGGCTTCCCCTGACCGCGACTCTTTGAATCCAAAGTCCCGACGCCTGGGAGAGACCCTGCACCCGCAGCCCCCAGGACCTGAAGGACCGGACTTTCACTGGAGAAGTGACCCCCAGGAGTCCCTCTCCCTTGCCCAAGTGGAGGTTTCCCCGAGGAATCCCCCCCTTGCCTGCCTGCAGCGCTGAAGAGATCCCGAGATCTCTCATAGACTAACATTGCGAACCCGACGCCTGTTTCTACACTGCACCCGGCCGCCCCCGCGCTGCTGAGGGTGAAATTTCTGTGTGGGCTTGTGTCCCCCCCGGTGCCCTACAAAACCCCCCTGGTCTGCCCTCCGAAGACGTGGGTACTTACCTGCAAGCAGACCGGAACCGGGGCACCCCCTTCTCTCCATTCTAGCCTATGTGTTTTGGGCACCACTTTGAACTCTGCACCTGGCCGGCCCTGAGCTGCTGGTGTGGTAACTTTGGGGTTGCTCTGAACCCCCAACGGTGGGCTACCTTGGACCAAGAACTGAACCCTGTAAGTGTCTTACTTACCTGGTAAAACTAACAAAAACTTACCTCCCCTAGGAACTGTGAAAATTGCACTAAGTGTCCACTTTTAAAACAGCTATTTGTCAATAACTTGAAAAGTATACATGCAATTTTTATGATTTAAAGTTCCTAAAGTACTTACCTGCAATACCTTTCGAATGAGATATTACATGTAGAATTTGAACCTGTGGTTCTTAAAATAAACTAAGAAAAGATATTTTTCTATACAAAAACCTATTGGCTGGATTTGTCTCTGAGTGTGTGTACCTCATTTATTGTCTATGTGTATGTACAACAAATGCTTAACACTACTCCTTGGATAAGCCTACTGCTCGACCACACTACCACAAAATAGAGCATTAGTATTATCTATTTTTACCACTATTTTACCTCTAAGGGGAACCCTTGGACTCTGTGCATGCTATTCCTTACTTTGAAATAGCACATACAGAGCCAACTTCCTACAATGGTAAAATAGAAAAGCTCCTGTGATACGACAAACACAAGAATAGGGAGAAAAATAATCGACTAAAGAGCAGGACACTAGCTAAGAAAGCTATCTAATAAGAAGCGAATGGCTGACTCAAAGGCCGTTTTGTATATTTATTGTAAGTAAAAGGTTTATTGCAGGTGGAAACTAAAAACCTCTCCCACACTTTGGATATAGCTGCTTGAGTGCGACAGCAAGAAGCTGTAATTCAGCTACGCGACAGACATCTGTCCAGGAAACATCCTTAAAAGGAACACTCTTTGCCATAAATAGCAGGCAAATGGCCCATGTGACAGCAAGCTGTAGTACTATTTATTGAGGCTGTAGCAGCAGATCCTAGGGACAAACCAGAGCAGAGCAGCCCTCCTCATTTTGGAGCCCGAGCTGCTGAAGTTGGGACTGCAACAGGACGGTTCTGCATTAAAACTTTAGGGAGAGATTATTTTTCAGTTTCAAGTCATCCAAAAGGGAATTGACTAGTTGCCAAAGGCAGCAAGTGTTAAAATTAATGACTTCAATACCACTTCTGCACCATGTTCACCAAAAAAGTGTTGACAAATGATTTCTGTATTCATCACAACATTGTCATTGTTGAGGGGACACACACTCAATTCCTTTTCTTCTCTCTGTAACTCCCCACCAAGCTACCCCACCCTGCATCACCTGCTCCAAACTTCTTGTCCCGCCAACCAGACACCCCAGATGTGACATAGTCACCTGCCGGTATGCTACATCACCTAAATCGGTATGCAAAATCACCTAAATCCAACACACATCGCTCAGCCGGTACACTACAAACAAACCTCACCACAGTCAGGCAACATGCAATAATATGCTGCAATTTGTCACTTTCAGCAAACACTCCTCACTAAAACATCTTTCTGATTATACTTACATCACCAATAAAACTAAGAACTTGCCTCTCTTAAACAGAAGAAGAAAACCAGACCCCTAGCACCCCAACGTGCGCAAGGCTACATAATTGGTAAGGTACTTCAAACTCAAACGCACTTCCATGTACCGCACCAACATACATCTTCGAACAATTCAGATAAGGATATCTTAATGGGGTCTTACAGTGGAAAAACAATAACACTTCTATGTAGCCTCCCCTGCACCTCTACCAATTACACATAGGCATTCAATAATGTGCTCTTGTTTGATGTTTGCTTGGATTTTGAGGCCGATAATGGCATAATGCACTTGATGCCCCCTTAATAATACACCATTTTACACAAAACACTGATCCATATTTACTTATGTGGCTAATTATGCTATTTAGAAAATAATCTGCCTAGGCTGGGCCACAGACAGTCAACTAAGTAGCTCAATAAAATGGCAAGATCTGTCGGAACACAATAGTTAACTTGGAGAGGAATATGGATTAGGTGTATTTGTGAGATGAAATATATTCTTCTGCTGCCCCTTTGTTTAAGGCAGAATGTATTTTCTTTTACTTTTTTAAATTAATTTGGCAACAAAATTCCAAAGAAAAAGACCAACATGGGAAAAAGTAAAAAAAAAAAAAAAAAAAAAAAAAAAACGTATACAATTTTTTTTTTTTTTTTTAAATTTGCACAGCAAAATAATTGGGAAACCATGACTTGCTAGAAGGCAAAAGATGCACCTTTTATATCATTGCAATGGTTGTGTATGTTGGTAGGGAGTCAGAAGTCCTACGGGTGTGAACTATGTAAAGTGCAGAGCTGTAGGATAGGAAAGTCAGTTACTAGTGTTCGTAGTGCATTGACAAGCATCGATCCTAAATGCTCTCCAACTGGCTACGAGTAAACAACTTTGTAATTGCTGCAGATTTACTTCATCCCCTTTACTTGGTCTGCATCTATTTTTCTGCAATTAATTTGATTGCACCTTTACTTTGCCTGTATTGGCTGAGTTACATCATCAATAACCCCAAAGCATCAGGAAAGTGATGCTCAAGGTAAATAAAAATCTAGCAATAGGGTTAAAAAAAAAAAATAGTTCAATTATTAGTAATTTATAACATTGCACTTTTGTTCAATTTGGCGGTCAAAGTTTGGGTTAGTATGACTTAGTTAATTGAACAATAATGTAATAAGGGTTAGAACAATGTCATCTACTAGATTAAATATACTTTATTCAATCATTAAGGTTTAGGTTGCACACGCAATAAAATAACCAATTAAATTAAAATAAATGCATTTAATGAAATATAAAAGCAGTAGGGCTGGAATAAGGCTAATGACTTAATTTAATGTAATGTAATTGTATTTATGATGCATACATGTGGTTTGATTTTTATTCTTAAAATAGAATTAGGTATTTGATTTACTTTAGGATTAGCGGATGGTCATTTTTCAATTTAAACTGACTAGATATAAGCTTAGATTTAGAATGTATATTAATTAAATTACAATAAAATTGGGTTACATTTGTATAATTCAGAGTTGTGGTTATGCTTAGTGTTAGAAGAAAGTGACAGATTTTAATTAATTTTGAAAAAGTAATATAACCGAATTCATGCCAGGGTAAAGGTTGGCATTAATGAAAGTAATGAGCATTCATGCAGTAAGGAAAATATATTTTCAGTTTAGAATTAATTGTGCTTAGTAACATGAGTCATATGCAATTAAAACAAAAATGCAGCAATTTACTGAACTGTGTTTCCTGTCCTATATCGAACTATGCCTCAACAAGACCACAACTTAATTTTGTTCTGGGAAGTGTTCATATTAATTGTGTGTTTACATTTGTCATTGACACTACACAGAAACATGTGCAATGATGTTTCCTAATGACATACTGTTCTCGAAGTACCCTGGAGGATGCCTTTTGATAATCTGAGTCTCATCCTGCTTGCACGCTGAGGCCTGTTTAGTTATGAGGCTTTCATTGTTTACGTCACAGATTAGTTCTGACATTTCCGATGACATTAGGTCAGTGGATTATTCATTTAGGGAGACAGTACTACGATGGTGGTATTACATGACGTTTTCTAATGCTGAACTGTGAGTGGCCAATATATTGATATTTTTGCTCACCCTATGATTTCTATTGCTTTCTATGGTAACATTCCCTATAAAGCCCCTAGATGTGGGGGTGAACCAATCTTCCTTGGGTCTCTACTAGGAATGCTGTCTGATTTTGAATCAATTTGCTGCAAACTTTGGACTTAGCGTATTTTTCGGATTTTACTCATTGCTGTGACTATTTCCTAATTCTCAGAGCCTTCATGGAAACTGATTTCTGGGTCTTATGACCTATTTATTTAATTAATTAAAACCATATTTTTGCAATAGGTATGTCACTTCAATGTTTTAATAAACAGTCAAGGTTTTCCTAAATTTATGATCTCAAACTCCCTTTCTGATTCAGTCTTTTTTATTGACTGAGGGAAACAAGATCAGTGATAAAGCATCTATCACAGGCTGCTGGACCAGACCTTGTACACACTCAGTCAGCAGACAGTCAGTAGTTGTGGTGGGATACAATGCTAATAACCGCTGCATTTCTGATAAGGACACATGCATCTGATCGCCAATTCCAGAGCTACAATGTAAATGCAGTGTGAAAATACAGACAGCAAAAACATGCATGCCATTGTTTCACTGTTCATGAAATAAGTACACGCCAAGAAGAGTATATTTTCTGATCTATACTTGCAACCCCAGCTAAAGGCTGTTCTCTAACACGATTGGTTTGGAAGGATGTCAAATGATGGGAAGGTAGGCTGGTTTGAAAACACCCGAAAATATATTCCAATCACAAATGCAATAGTACAGTGCTGCCAATGAGGAGGGAACAACATAGTTACAACCTTAAATGGACACCCAAAGTTGACAATGTCTACCAGTCCTGCCAGGGTAATCTATAGCCCTAAGCCTAGGTTTCTATAAGCCAGTGGTTCCCAACCTTTTGACTTCTGGGGACCACCCACTTATTCATTACTTGAACCCGGGGGCCCCCACTGAACAATAATTGGAATCTAGGGACCCCACCACTGAGCCATTACTGGAAGGTGGGGACCTAATCTGTTCATATTATTTCATTTTCTAAGCAGTCACGGACCCCCTGAGGAGGCTTCATGTACCCCCAGGGGTCCTCAGACCACAAGTTGGGAACCACTGCTACAAGCAATATCCTGTGTGTTTCACTCCTATATTATTGAACTCTGTAAGAAAACATCTGGTTTTCATGCTAAAGTGCTAAGTGGGACATTGGTCTTCTCCTGATCCAGTAAGATATTTGGTGGTTCCAAGTGCTACAAAACAGTATTCAACGCCCCTTTGCTGCAGAGCATCCAAGAGGTTACAGAGATCACCCAGAGTAAAAAGACCCCAGCTTCATGAACTGACCTTCTGACAAAAACGTTGCCGATGCAACCAGACAGGTTTCCAATAGTGTCTGCTTCAGGCAAGCCGCCAAGATGAACAAGGCCCTGCTCGTCCTGGCGCTTGTGCCTTTTATTTCGGGAGCCTACTTTCCTTGTGCCTTGAAGCTGATCATCCACATAGAGCTGCACACTGTAGGAGGAAAAGAGAACAGGCTGCTAAAACATGCGCAAACACCCAGATCACCTTTAGAGACTGAAGCCAGTAGGGTCACTCAACAGATAACAAAGAGGTGTCCAAAGCCTCAGAACTATATACGTAAAAAACAAACATAGTAACAATGCTAAAACACACAGAGGATAGTCAGCATGGAAGTCATCATAATAGTTGCTAAAGTGATCCTGGATCATGAGGACCATTTTGCAAATTTAGTCCTGTGTATTACAATGTGAAAAAGGTGGACTTAACCAATCAATTCACTCAGCAATACTGCAGGAACTACAATAGCACCAGCGACAGTTCATAAGCACCAAAAATCACTAACTGGCAGAGGCACTTTTAGAAGACAAGTCCTATTCTTATTTGGTGGTTCGTCTGTAGCAAACTCACAGCCCACGTATCTGATTTCTATGACCACTGAGTAACTCATGTTCTAAGAGAGCATCTACTTTCTGTTGGGGTGTTTAATGGTACTATGTTCTGACAGGTATGGACCACAATTCTTGAACATCTATGAAGATTGTGAACCTTGTGCATTAACTGGCAACAAATTCAAGTCACAGAGGACAAGGCGACCTTTCATCAATGGCAACAACTGGATATGTAGTATGCCTCATTGCTTGTGAAGCCTTGAACCTGCTCAATTCATCATTTCATGAGGTCCAGCTACAGGGCGTTCTTGTAGTTCTCCTGGAGTTGGTTTCAAGCCATGAGCAAGAACTTAAATGTCCAATAAGAACAGGTAGGGCTGATAAGTTATGGGCAAAGTTAGATTTAGCTTGAGTTTTTGCAGCTCATGACACTTAGCATCAGGATGAATGGCCCCATAATGCTTAATGCTTCTGAAATTGGGGACTCTAGGCTAGGAGATGGATGAAAAGACTAAATGAGACAGTGAGGGGTGCTGGGGAAAAAGAATTTTCAATTGCTACATAAAGCCGTCATGTCTACTTTTGCTAAGATGACAGTAAGGTAAGCAAACAACATGCAGGTTGTCTGGGCAGAGAAGCACTGGGCTTAACAAATTCCAAAATGGCCGTCTGTGTGTGATGACTCACTCAAAGGAATTACCCTTCTGGAGTGTGTTTGCTACTTTAAACAAAAAGTAATTCCACAATCGCTGGTAATGTATGTGCATGTCTTGTCATCGATGTGCGAACATTATTTGTGACACATCAGTGTCCATTTTGGCAATTTAATTTACTTTTCCAAAATCCATAATGACCATTTAAAAAGGTTAATCTTTTAAAAAGCATGGAGAAGCACGAGCATGGTACAGCTGACAGGCCCTTGCAGAAAAAATATTTAGAAGAAAAAACAGCGAGGGGTGGGGAGTGAGACACCAGGAAAATCTGTGAAGCTGCCAGCCTTCACAGGACAAAAAGGAAAAAGCGGTAATTTAAAAAAAAGCACAGGAAACACCAGAAAGCGGAAGCACAGAAAGCAGAAGAGTGCAGCTGGCAAGCTCTGGGAAATTATATATAAACATATCTATATATATATATCTAGAGAGAGATAGAGAGATAGATAAATCTATATCTAGAGTGTGTCGCTGTTTAAGACTGACTGTTTTGATATAGATAGGTAGATAGATAGGTAGATAGATAGATAGATAGATAGATAGATAGATAGATAGATAGATAGATAGATAGATAGATATGAAAATAATGAAGCATGGAAGCAGGGGTGTGAGGATAGAAATGACAGAAGAAGCATAGGAAAGCGATGCACTGATGGAGAGCTAAAACCGAAATTAAAAACAGTCCCCTCACGTCAGCAGTAGAAGGTTAAAAGTCAATCAGTGAGAATAATGGTAAAATAGAAAAGCTCCTGTGATACGACAAGCACAAGAATAGGGAGAAAAATGACTGACTAAAGAGCAGGACATTATCTAAGAAAGCCATCTAATCAGAAGCAAAGGGCTGACTCATAGCTCACTTTATATACTTTATTGTAGGTAAAAGGTCTATTGTAGGTGAGAACTAAAAAACCTCTCCCACGCTTGGGATATAGCTGCTTGAGTTTGACAGTGGGAAACTGTAGTTCAGCTAGGCGACAGACATAAATCTGTCAAGGAAACATCCTTAAAATGAACCCCTTTTGCCACTGATAGCATGCATATGGCCTATGTGACAGTGAGCCATGGTACTATTTATTGAGGCTGGAGCAGCAGCTGCTGGGGACAAACCAGAGCAGATCAGCCCCCTTTATTTTGGAGCCTGGGCTGCTGAAGTTGGGCTGCAGCAGGGTGGTTCTGCATTAAAACTATTAGGATCCATTGAACGTGGGCCACCAGGAATGCTCTGCTCTTATTCCTGCATTCCGCAAGCCTCCGCAGAGAAGGTTCTCAGAACTGATTTCCTTTCCACCCGTCTCCCCAAATCACCCACCAATGTACCGTACCATTTGTTGATAGATTGAGGCCTTTGAGGCATAGCTTGGAGTCTACTGTACACTGGAAAAAACACTGAGTTTACAGAATATTGTGGCCAAATGGAGGCCTGGATTGGCAACTGTGCCCCCAGCTGTCCAGCACATTTAGAGATGGGCAGGGCAATGGTGGAGAGTGGTGGTTGTGGTAGTAAATAATTCGGTGGAGGGATTTAGGAGCCGTTCTGAATGTGACTGAAAGGGGCCACAGAGGTCAGCAGAAATACACATTCACCCCCAAACCAAATCCTCACTTACTCTGCCTCATTGCTGTAAACAGTGACGTAATGGCCCAAGCCATCTGCGTATGGACTTCTGGAGGTCAGCTCAGTTTTCAGAACTTTCACGGCCACTTTCCCATTCTTCAGCGACACTTGGCAAGTTCCTTCCTGAGAAGAAGATACCAATTACACATGCGATGGGGACAATACCTCATTGCACAGACAAATGTACAGTCTGATAACCAGCCACCTAATTGAATGGACACCATTTCAGAATGATGTTAGCAGAAGATGTACTATAGCCCCTAGAGGGATTCAGACCTATTGCATCAATCATCCTATGCCATGCAAGAATGCACACGGATATTCACTTATATCCCTAGGTCAGATCTTTAGGTGGCTACAAACTTTTGTACATTCTTTCATAGAGGGCTTAGGAAGGAACCAAATATACATACATGTTGAACTTGCATAAATTCTAAACCGTCTGCAAAAACAGGGTTCGGCGAAAAAGCATTCCGATAGGGTGAAAAAGCAAGTATTAAAAAATGCCTCAACATAACAAGAGCTAAACAAAAATGGGAGCCCAATGGCTTGCCTAGGTGGGTACACGTAGGTGTCTGGGGCTGAAGAGAGTTGTGGATGAAGTCTATTACATAGAACTGTGATATGCAACCACTGTGGTGTACAGTGCTATCTCCAGGGACATGCCTCTGGTAAGATCATACCAAAGGTAACTGTAAAAGTGAGTGACGTTGTGGAACACAGTTCAGTGGCGTAATGTCATGGATGGCCCTGAGAAAGTTACAGCATGTGATAAGTCTTTGGTTAGTTATCTAAGAACAGTGGCACTGTGCAGACAGGAAGCACAAGAGTGATACACATATCTGTCCTGGTTGCCTAGTGGTAAAGGGAGCCTTGGAAGAGGAAAATGTAACCTCTGTAAGAGAGCAACACATTAGACAACATTAGCACTTTAGACAACAAGAAAAAGATGTAAAGTACCCAGCCCACCTGAGGTCATAGTACCACCCATCTCCTGTGTTAACGCCTTAGTATCATGGTAGTCCTTGCAAAGAGGGAGCTCCACAGAAGCTGCAAGCAGAAACCTCAAACAGCAGAACATTAGACCACATGAATAAATGGAAGTGCCCAGTCTAACCAGTAACATGGTGGAACACTAAACTCTCGGGTGCTAGTGGAGACTTCCCTTAGTGTCCCGGTGACCCTAAGAAAGTGAGAGCTTGACCAAAGCCACAGAAACCAACCTCACTGAATTAACAGTGCACGAAACTACAGGATTAAGGGCAAAGTGTCCCAGCCTAATCACATGACACAGTGATACATAAAGCTCTTAGAGCTCTTTAAGGACTACCTTAGTGAAATGGTGGCCCTAGGAAAGGATGCCACCAAACCAAGCCTCACTGAATTTGCAGCACATTAGACCATAAGAAGAAAGGGGAAATACCCAAGGCTTTATCACATGTCCTGAGGATACATAAAAGCTCAGAGTGGTGCATTTGAACTTTCGACTTCCGTGGACCCCCACTGAATTATTACTGGATTCCGGAGACACCCACTGAATCATTTGTGAAACCTAGGGACCACAAATTATTCCTTATTGGAAGTCAGGGACCCAGGCGTAAGCAATTTCTATGATTTGAACCTGAAAGCAATGCACAAAATATACAAACAAGTATAGATCAATCAAATATACAAATGATTAAATATTTTATAAAATACAAAAAAATCCAAATTTTTATATGAAGACTTCTGAATTTAAAAAGATAAAGCAATATGCTAGACTCTAGCATATCACGTTGGCTTTTATTTTTAATGCATGCTCTTTTTGTCAGCGATTCAATTGATGCCACCCATCGTCCATAATAAATTCTATGTGCTGTACTCATGCTGCTGCCACGAATCAAGTTAAGGATACCAACCTAATTTTTTGCATCTAGTTTGAATTTCCTTCACATTTACTGAACGTTTATACATTTTCAATGTTGTTTCTTCATTTATATATACTTTACTAAACTGTTAATATTTAACTTTCTTAACAGTCGGGGCCTCACTGAGTAGGTATTGCGAAACCCGAACAAAACAGCTGGCCTAGAGTACCAATAGAATCTGCTGAAGACTACTTTAGTGGCAGGGGAGGGGCTGTCTGCAGCCTACCTGAGTGGCATGCTGGTACATGAGCCCATTGCTCTGGCTAGTCCTGAAGCCAAAGCCGGTGTAGTAGTTGTCCTGAAGAGTAGGAAGGTTTTTCAGAGACAACGTGAGGAAGCCGTTCCCACTGAAGGCCGCTGAACGCGAGATCTGTAGGTATAAAAAATACAAACCTGAGAAAATCTTTACCCATTACAGTTCATGCACAAACAAGCAGGCAATACAGAGAGAAGCATGGCCATGGTTTGAAACAGGCATGAAGAAGGTAGCAAGAACCTTTGTTAGAAAGTGGGAAATCTGTAACCTAATCTCCTAATCCTCATTTTTAACTCAGTGGTTCTCTGAGTGGGAACGATTCACATCCACCCATTACAGACAAACTGCACCCTGGACGAGTTGTGCATGCTGGACATTGTGCTGTGCCTGATTAAATCAATTCGGTCGCTGCGCTAGGTAACCTTCCTATTGCACTTTGGTTAAACAAGAACAACTACTGTTGCGTATTATATACATTAAGAGGCATGGGGTGAACCCAATCCATAGAGGACACCAGGGAGGCTGTCCCCTCTGAGACTTGATTAAATAAAACGAGGCTGGGCACCCCCCCTAATAAATGTATTTTCTAATAAATAGTTGGGTACCATGGTCTTTCACTCTGGTCTACTGAGGTCTGTCAGGTTTCATCAGGGATTTTTTTTTTCCTCTCTCTCTCTTTCTCTCTCTCTCTCTCTCTCTTCTCTGTTTTGAAAGTTCTCAAAATATTAGTTATTTTCAAAATAATGTGTTTTCTCTTAGTACGCCTACCAATGAGCATTCCTCTGCCTCTCCACTGCCTTTAGGCCCCTCTCATGGACCCTGCTTGTCATATAATGTGTTTAAACATTATATGTCAGCCTGATTGTCAGGAAATCTGAAGCTCACCCCTTCCCGAATCTTACTGACCAAGCTACGCCTCTGGTTGGAGCTGCTTCAAGACTAGGGTTTCTACCCTTCCGGGAGATGAACACTGGCCATCTATTCATGTTGTAAGACTCTGCAAAGGTCTTCTAACAATTACTGTGTAACGTATGTACTGCTAAGGGGGAAATATTCCAGCTTTATGTGATTTTTCCAATTTTTGTCCCGGCAGGGACATTAAATTACCGGTCATGCTAGTATAAAACAGGCCGGCTGGCAACACTACTTAAGACTGATTTGCATATGGCTGGGTCTACGCTGAGGTGACATGACGAGCAAAAAAACGAAGGGCTGTGACGCAGACTGATAAACTACCAGGAGCTGAGATTAGTTCAAGCATTCCATCCATCACGTTTTTGTATACATTAGTTTGTGCACTTATAGTACCCAAAGGCCAAAAATATATAGATAGTCCACAAAATAAAAATGTGGGCAAAAATGACAATTCTCTCAGTTTTAATGGGAAGCATACTTTGATAAGATATGTCCTAGTCTTTTTTCGTTGACTGCAGCAGCATGATTATGGGGAGAAAAAAAACGTATTTGCTTTGAGACGCAGACACTGAAGTATTTCCTGCTGTCTTTGGACTTCCTTAACCCTAATAACTGCCAACCTCTTCAACAGTGAAGTACTCACCGGAAGTAACAGGTGTGCACTTATAAAACTCTGACTCACACCTGATATACCAGACCAACTGTTCTGACCCAAATCTCGTGTTCCTTGGCGTATGCTGGCACCTGGTGGTTCATTTGGGAAATACTTTTTTCCCCAAGGTTTTTTAAAGTTAGGGCCTTGGTACATGTCTACACTGAACTCCTATCAAACAGTGACACCATGGACCACTTTTTCAGTTTGATTTTGTGCACTATCTTACAATGTGACTTGTGCACCCCTCCTGGAGAGGCTGGGTGGGTGAAAAGTGAAGTTAAATTTTAGCCCCAAAAATATTAGTTGCTGCTAAGCTGTTTTCTTTTGCAACGGGGTTCTGTGCTACTGCCACATTTACATTATTTGCACAGATTAGCAAGTAGCACCCATAGTTTACTAAGTGGGGGTAGTGTTATCCACTGTGAAATATATTCATAACCACTACCTGATGCAACTGTGCCCCCTTTTTATTCCTATTAATTTAATAAAGGTGTGCAAGTGCGACTTCGGGTTTTCGAGGCTCTGCATTACATATACCTAACGGGTCAAATGTCCTTGGAAACCTATTTTTGCCTCCCAAAGTTGGTTTCAGCCTGCATTCTTATTGGGTCAAGTTTTATTGACCTGTATATCTTAAAATAACTTTTCCTCTACCCAATGCATATAACCACACCAGTCTTGTAAATGAGCATGTCTGTGTTTGTGTTACTAAATGAAATACGAAAGTGTTTTGCCTCTGTAAACATTGCGATATCGATGAGAATCTATGACCTGTCACTCTACGTTGGCTTATTGTAGAGTAACTAATGCTCCCAAAAGATCACCTCAAAACTCTGAGTAGTGACAGATCTAAAAGAGAGTCGACCGAGAGAAAGACAGGAGCATATTGCTTTACCATATAGTTCACTAATCCTGTTTTCTGCATGACTCAATTCTTTACTGTGACACTTCCTTGTAGTCAGCAAGGGTCACCATAAGTCTAAATATTCATCTGTTTAAAACCCACACTGGTACCTATATTTTAGTTTGAGTTTATATAGGGGTCCTGCATCGCAGTGTGGTTTATTGACGCTGAACTGATTGACAGACGTGCTGCTGTCAACATTTGAAAGGTGAAGCTGCCACTTTTTAGTTGTTTAGGATGCACGCCGGTCTAAGATTTAAGTAGGCCCTTTCCACATACACTGCCTCGAAGGAAAAGAGTGACAGTACATTTTGACTTGTGGGACAATATCAGCCTTTAACAAGCTTAGCAGTCATTGGGGTTTGTACCTCTCTAGGCGTAAAACCAAATTAGGAGTATTCACTGGTAAAGATGGAGGCATGGCTCTTTTTTTTCCTCTTTAACTTTAATACATCTGCTTTAAAACTTTAAAGGTTAAACTGTGCGAATGGAAAATGCTACTTGTTCTGTAACCATTTGTTCATAGCATATCATGCTGTAGATTCACATGCTCTGCATATTCCTACCATCTAGTGTAATGACTTAAACGTCTTTAAAGAAAAACAAGTTACAAACATCCAGGCCCAACACTACATATCAGAGATATACAGCTACAAACAAAGTTACACAAAATTAGGTTTTAAGGAAAAAAAACTCACAAATACTTTTATTGAGAGAATTGTAAAAATGTTTTTCAATAACTTCTTTACAAAAGCATTCATCAAATGAAATTTACATTTTGGCCAGGGAGAGGCAGAGTGACAAATAGCCAACCTCAATGTAGAAGAATAGACAGCAGAACAGATTTAATCAGGAAGTATTACAAATACCAGAGTAGGAGTGACTTGGCCTATGATAGGCAGAGCTTGACCTTTGAATTACAATCATCCAAGGAGACATGCATGTGCCCTTCTACTCACCAGCAGATCAGAGGTGCAGCTATAGCTCACACCAATCGTTACCATGCGTTTCAAGTCGATATACCTATCCAAAGCCTTCAGGCCTCTCATGCAGCCCCGGATGGAACCCCCACTGGGGAATATGGCCTGCAAACTGAGAAATAATGGTCCATGTTAGGAGAAAGTCCCTTGAAATGGCATAAGCAGACCCCATTGCTGTAATCAGTAAGTGCACATCCTTCAAGTATTCCCTCAGATCTTTCGCTCCTCCCATTCCACCCATTCTTAAGTCTTTGCACAGGGAGCACCATCTTTAAAACAGTTTTCACTACACCTTGCCTTCAGTCAAGTGAGAGATAGATATTCATCACTTCAAGAAAAGCGAATAACCTAAAACAAAAGTTTTATGGTTCGCTGCTTAAGGTACATTGCATGTTAAAATGTATTGCAGAAAGTAGGACTAGGTCACACTCCATGTTAACTGTCTGTCATGCACACCACACCTTCGCATACTAAAACATATTAAGGTACAGCGGTCTCTTGAAAAGTGTACATAATTTTAAGTGGAATCAAGTGTGTGTTGATCATGTAAAAGACAAGTGGCTCACGTTCTAAGAATGACACATTTACTTGCTGGCTGAATACTTCATTATCAAAGTGTAACAAAGGTTACTTAAGTTTCTAGTGTGGGTCTCTTTAGTTAGATTCACATGATTTTAAACCTTTTCATGAGTCCCAGTGGGAACCATTACATAATGCTTCTTGCCTTGTTGGACCACCAAAACACATGTGAATTCTTCTGCTTTGGTAACTTTCACAGATATATGCACTTCTGAACATTTTCTACTGTAAGGCAAGGACTTTAAGCCATGGAATAGTCAAATGCATGTGAATCTATGAAAGAAATAAACATGTAGACTTTAATTCCAATAGAACAGAGCACCAACCCTCTTCCACAGACCAGTGGGCCACATTTACACTCCCTGATCACTAACTATGTCTCACCTCTCTGGAAGCTTAGCGGGGGGAACTCCTGCTAGGTAGCATTCCGTGGCCGAATACAGCTTGATGTCTTCATGCTCAAGAGTAAAGATGGTCAATCGTTCCCGGCGGATGAAGATCTTTTTTCTGCCTCCAGCGCTGTGCAGGATAATCTCAATCTGAAATGGGACACACCATAATGTATTAAAAATAGATTATTTCACCAACTTTCATAATGGGCTTTCGCCTTACACAGGTCACCCTGAACAGTAAGTCTACAACCTACCACCGCGAAGGGACCTTGAGCTTTAATGCCATATTCTGAAACAGATTTAAGAGTGAAGATGGACACTACAAAGATCACTAAATCCTGCATTTCCTTTGCATATTTATTTGTTGTTGTTGTCCCCAATCTTAAATGTGATCAATGGGTGGTGATTTGATTATTTTTGGCCATGGGGTCTGCTATTGCCTTGATGTTAGTCTCCGTCTACACATATCTCACTTCCCAAGTAATTAGAGCTTTTGCCAAGATTCAAACAACACTCTTAAAAAGTGCCAGATCTCATTTACACACTACACGGAGTTTCCCCACTTCACTTGCAAAATGATTTTTCTGCTCAATGTAGTTTGCCAAATAAATATCATGCAAACCTGTTTTAGCAAACATTTTCCTGACTGGTTGTATTGGTTTCAACACTCTGTAAAATGTAGGGATTTCACAAAGATTACAAAGTTTGGAAGTTACTTTATGAAGCTGCCTGGGATAAAACTTGGAAACTTCCCACAGCACAACCTCATGCATGACCTTGCATATTCACATTTCTGTGTAGGCTCAGCATAAGCTTTTTCAATGCACCTATCACTGCAGGGTCAATATGTAAGGTTGGTAATGGATCAGTTTGTGAATCCTTAGCCCAATGTCCTATCAATGCACCAATCAATACAGCCCAAAATGTCCATGGCTTTGCTAATTCACCAATCAGTATATCCTCAAAACATGACTCTGCTAAAACACTGACTGGTGCAGTCTGTGCACAAAACTCTTCCAGTTCACCAGGCGGGCTGCTATAGCCCATCTTTGAGGATGCACCAATCTGGCCACAGCTATCGTCACTCTTGCGGTAAGATGAACACAGTGACATTCTCTGGATCTTGAGGCCCATTGGTGCATGAGCGCCCCAGAGAAGGAGGCTTTGAGAAGTTTTTAGAAATAACCCCTTGCAACCTGTGGTGCTGGTGACATTTGAAAGTGGTGGGGCATAAACGTTGGGTATAACTTTTATGTACTGAGTGACACAAGCACGCTTAATTGACAAATGTGGGGTACAAGGTGGGTCCTCCTCCTCCTGAGCAAAAATGTAAATAAAGAGTGGCAACTAGTGTGTTGTAAAGCAAAACAATTTAGTGATAAAGCAAGGATTATAAAGCAGTGGGAACGTATTGTCTTGAAATATTAGACATGTTAAAAACTGCCACATATCTTACAGCATTAAAATGTTCAACAGTTACTGTAATGTGCAAATTGTGCAGTGCAACAATCTGAGCCCTTTAAAGTGTGTTCTTGCTCAGTGTCTTGCACCGCATGTGGCATCAACTTGGGCTGGCAGTTCGGGCTGGACTGTTCCCATAAGGAACAGGGCCAAGACTGATTTGCATATGGCTGGTTCCAAACTGGGGTGGCAAGGTGAGCAAAAGGACGATGGATTAAACCCAGATCTGTGACTGGGGGTGAGTTAAAGGTTTTAGCACTCCGTCCATCATCTTGTTGTGTTGATACACCTAAAACCTGCCAGTATGATTGGCTTGTCAATGGTTGTTAGCTGTTTAAGATAAATGAGTAATAGCAATGATTTGTTATAAATAATTAACATTGGAAATGTTTCAATTCAGAAACTGTGAGTCTCTGAATTAAATAGTATTGATGCCTGTAGAAGGCCTTCGGCTAGGTGCATTTTGCATTACATATGCATGCCTTTTTTCTCTGCATATCTAGTCCATCTACACATCTTCAACTGCCTCTTTTTCCTCAGCACCCTCTTTTCACTCTTCCCCGAGTGCACCTCCTTGCATGTCCCTCACTTCACCACTTCCAAACATAAACTGCACTCACTTACATTTAACAACTTAATTCCTTTTGCTTTTGCCTTGTTAATATTGTGACATCCGTGCACCCACTTCTTACACATTTCCGCTGAAGTTCAATAGCAACTGTACTACATGACAATAGCTCTATGTGCTCTGCAGAGAGGCCAACCAAGTAATAGGCACTTTGCTTTGGCTTCAGCATCAGAGCTCTCAATCAAGGACCCTAATAAACACCTGGCACATCTCAAAGTATGCAATTTGCAAGACTAATAAGATGCACAGAAAAAAATACATAAACACAACATGATAAAATAGCTAACACTCTTGGGGAGTTCAAGTTAAGTAAAATGTGAAATTAGAGAGGAACTAAATTGCTGACATACATTGCCTTAACGTTTTAAACATTTATTGTTTGCAATGCAATCCATGTTTTTGTCATTAATGTTAAGGCAATGAAGATTTGGTCAGTTTTATTGCCATACAGCAGATAACTGTATTTACTAACAGCTCATATTTCTCCCTTTGTGCTTGACGAGAATATTTGGATCAAATTTGCAAGGGAACAAAACACTGCTGTAGGAAGTTGGCTCTGTATGTGCTATTTCAAAGTAAGGAATAGCATGCACAGAGTCCAAGGGTTCCCCTTAGAGGTAAGATAGTGGCAAAAAGAGATAATACTAATGCTCTATTTTGTGGTAGTGTGGTCGAGCAGTAGGCTTATCCAAGGAGTAGTGTTAAGCATTTGTTGTACATACACATAGACAATAAATGAGGTACACACACTCAGAGACAAATCCAGCCAATAGGTTTTTATATAGAAAAATATCTTTTCTTAGTTTATTTTAAGAACCACAGGTTCAAATTCTACATGTAATATCTCATTCGAAAGGTATTGCAGGTAAGTACTTTAGGAACTTCAAATCATAAGAATTGCATGTATACTTTACAAGTTATTGACAAATAGCTGTTTTAAAAGTGGACACAGTGCAATTTTCACAGTTCCTGGGGGAGGTAAGTTTTTGTTAGTTTTACCAGGTAAGTAAGACACTTACAGGGCTTAGTTCTTGGTCCAAGGTAGCCCACCGTTGGGGGTTCAGAGCAACCCCAAAGTCACCACACCAGCAGCTCAGGGCCGGTCAGGTGCAGAGTTCAAAGTGGTGCCCAAAACACATAGGCTAGAATGGAGAGAAGGGGGTGCCCCGGTTCCGGTCTGCTTGCAGGTAAGTACCCGCGTCTTCGGAGGGCAGACCAGGGGGGTTTTGTAGGGCACCGGGGGGGACACAAGCCCACACAGAAATTTCACCCTCAGCGGCGCGGGGGCGGCCGGGTGCAGTGTAGAAACAAGCGTCGGGTTCGCAATGTTAGTCTATGAGAGATCTCGGGATCTCCTCAGCGCTGCAGGCAGGCAAGGGGGGGATTCCTCGGGGAAACCTCCACTTGGGCAAGGGAGAGGGACTCCTGGGGGTCACTTCTCCAGTGAAAGTCCGGTCCTTCGGGTCCTGGGGGCTGCGGGTGCAGGGTCTCTCCCAGGCGTCGGGACTTTAGGTTCAAAGAGTCGCGGTCAGGGGAAGCCTCGGGATTCCCTCTGCAGGCGGCGCTGTGGGGGCTCAGGGGGGACAGGTTTTGGTACTCACAGTATCAGAGTAGTCCTGGGGTCCCTCCTGAGGTGTTGGATCGCCACCAGCCGAGTCGGGGTCGCCGGGTGCAGTGTTGCAAGTCTCACGCTTCTTGCGGGGAGCTTGCAGGGTTCTTTAAAGCTGCTGGAAACAAAGTTGCAGCTTTTCTTGGAGCAGGTCCGCTGTCCTCGGGAGTTTCTTGTCTTTTCGAAGCAGGGGCAGTCCTCAGAGGATGTCGAGGTCGCTGGTCCCTTTGGAAGGCGTCGCTGGAGCAGGATCTTTGGAAGGCAGGAGACAGGCCGGTGAGTTTCTGGAGCCAAGGCAGTTGTCGTCTTCTGGTCTTCCGCTGCAGGGGTTTTCAGCTGGGCAGTCCTTCTTCTTGTAGTTGCAGGAATCTGATTTTCTAGGGTTCAGGGTAGCCCTTAAATACTAAATTTAAGGGCGTGTTTAGGTCTGGGGGGTTAGTAGCCAATGGCTACTAGCCCTGAGGGTGGGTACACCCTCTTTGTGCCCCCCTCCCAAGGGGAGGGGGTCACAATCCTAACCCTATTGGGGGAATCCTCCATCTGCAAGATGGAGGATTTCTAAAAGTCAGAGTCACCTCAGCTCAGGACACCTTAGGGGCTGTCCTGACTGGCCAGTGACTCCTCCTTGTTTTTCTCATCATTTTCTCCGGCCTTGCCGCCAAAAGTGGGGCCTGGCCGGAGTGGGCGGGCAACTCCACTAGCTGGAGTGTCCTGCTGGGTTGGCACAAAGGAGGTGAGCCTTTGAGGCTCACCGCCAGGTGTGACAATTCCTGCCTGGGAGAGGTGTTAGCATCTCCACCCAGTGCAGGCTTTGTTACTGGCCTCAGAGTGACAAAGGCACTCTCCCCATGGGGCCAGCAACATGTCTCGGTTTGTGGCAGGCTGCTAAAACTAGTCAGCCTACACAGATAGTTGGTTTAAGTTTCAGGGGGCACCTCTAAGGTGCCCTCTGTGGTGTATTTTACAATAAAATGTACACTGGCATCAGTGTGCATTTATTGTGCTGAGAAGTTTGATACCAAACTTCCCAGTTTTCAGTGTAGCCATTATGGTGCTGTGGAGTTCGTGTTTGACAAACTCCCAGACCATATACTCTTATGGCTACCCTGCACTTACAATGTCTAAGGTTTTGTTTAGACACTGTAGGGGTACCATGCTCATGCACTGGTACCCTCACCTATGGTATAGTGCACCCTGCCTTAGGGCTGTAAGGCCTGCTAGAGGGGTGTCTTACCTATACTGCATAGGCAGTGAGAGGCTGGCATGGCACCCTGAGGGGAGTGCCATGTCGACTTACTCGTTTTGTTCTCACTAGTACACACAAGCTGGCAAGCAGTGTGTCTGTGCTGAGTGAGAGGTCTCCAGGGTGGCATAAGACATGCTGCAGCCCTTAGAGACCTTCCTTGGCATCAGGGCCCTTGGTACTAGAAGTACCAGTTACAAGGGACTTATCTGGATGCCAGGGTCTGCCAATTGTGGATACACAAGTACAGGTTAGGGAAAGAACACTGGTGCTGGGGCCTGGTTAGCAGGCCTCAGCACACTTTCAATTGTAAACATAGCATCAGCAAAGGCAAAAAGTCAGGGGGCAACCATGCCAAGGAGGCATTTCCTTACACAACCCCCCCCCCCAAACGAAAGAGGATGAGACTAACCTTTCCCAAGAGAGTCTTCATTTTCTAAGTGGAAGAACCTGGAAAGGCCATCTGCATTGGCATGGGCAGTCCCAGGTCTGTGTTCCACTATAAAGTCCATTCCCTGTAGGGAGATGGACCACCTCAACAGTTTAGGATTTTCACCTTTCATTTGCATCAGCCATTTGAGAGGTCTGTGGTCAGTTTGAACTAGGAAGTGAGTCCCAAAGAGGTATGGTCTCAGCTTCTTCAGGGACCAAACCACAGCAAAGGCCTCCCTCTCAATGGCACTCCAACGCTGCTCCCTGGGGAGTAACCTCCTGCTAATGAAAGCAACAGGCTGGTCAAGGCCATCATCATTTGTTTGGGACAAAACTGCCCCTATCCCATGTTCAGAGGCATCAGTCTGCACAATGAACTGCTTAGAATAATCTGGAGCTTTGAGAACTGGTGCTGAGCACATTGCCTGTTTCAGGGTGTCAAAGGCCTGTTGGCATTCCACAGTCCAGTTTACTTTCTTGGGCATTTTCTTGGAGGTGAGTTCAGTGAGGGCTGTCACAATGGATCCATATCCCTTCACAAACCTCCTGTAATACCCAGTCAAGCCAAGGAATGCCCTGACTTGAGTCTGGGTTTTTGGAGCTACCCAGTCCAGAATAGTCTGGATCTTGGGTTGGAGTGGCTGAACTTGGCCTCCACCTACAAGGTGTCCCAAGTAAACCACAGTTCCCTGCCCTATCTGGCATTTGGATGCCTTGATAGAGAGGCCTGCAGATTGCAGAGCCTTCAAAACCTTCCTCAGGTGGACCAGGTGATCCTGCCAGGTGGAGCTAAAGACAGCAATATCATCAAGATAAGCTGTGCTAAAGGACTCCAAGCCAGCAAGGACTTGATTCACCAACCTTTGGAAGGTGGCAGGGGCATTCTTTAAACCAAAGGGCATAACAGTAAACTGATAATGCCCATCAGGTGTGGAGAATGCTGTCTTTTCTTTTGCTCCAGGTGCCATTTTTATTTGCCAGTACCCTGCTGTCAAGTCAAAGGTACTTAGAAATTTGGCAGCACCTAATTTATCAATGAGCTCATCAGCTCTTGGAATTGGATGGGCATCTGTCTTGGTGACAGAATTGAGCCCTCTGTAGTCCACACAAAACCTCATCTCTTTCTTTCCATCTTTGGTGTGAGGTTTGGGGACTAAGACCACTGGGCTAGCCCAGGGGCTGTCAGAGCGCTCAATTACTCCCAATTCCAGCATCTTGTGGACTTCCACCTTGATGCTTTCTTTAACATGGTCAGATTGTCTAAAGATTTTGTTCTTGACAGGCATGCTGTCTCCTGTGTCCACATCATGGGTACACAGGTGTGTCTGACCAGGGGTTAAGGAGAAGAGTTCAGGAAACTGTTGTAGGACTCTCCTACAATCAGCTTGCTGTTGGCCAGAGAGGGTGTCTGAGTAGATCACTCCATCTACTGTACCATCTTTTGGGTCTGATGACAGAAGATCAGGGAGAGGTTCACTCTCTGCCTCCTGATCCTCATCTGTTACCATCAACAGATTGACATCAGCCCTGTCGTGGAAGAGCTTAAGGCGGTTTACATGGATCACCCTCTTGGGGCTCCTGCTTGTGCCCAGGTCCACCAAGTAGGTGACCTGACTCTTCCTCTCTAGTACTGGGTAAGGGCCACTCCATTTGTCCTGGAGTGCCCTGGGAGCCACAGGCTCCAGAACCCAGACTTTCTGCCCTGGTTGGAACTCAACCAGTGCAGCCTTTTGGTCATACCAAAACTTCTGGAGCTGTTGGCTGGCCTCAAGGTTTTTGGTTGCCTTTTCCATGTACTCTGCCATTCTAGAGCGAAGGCCAAGTACATAATCCACTATGTCTTGTTTTGGCTCATGGAGAGGTCTCTCCCAGCCTTCTTTAACAAGAGCAAGTGGTCCCCTTACAGGATGACCAAACAGAAGTTCAAAGGGTGAGAATCCTACTCCCTTCTGTGGCACCTCTCTGTAAGCGAAAAGCAGACATGGCAAGAGGACATCCCATCTCCTTTTGAGCTTTTCTGGGAGCCCCATGATCATGCCTTTTAATGTCTTGTTGAATCTCTCAACCAAGCCATTAGTTTGTGGATGGTATGGTGTAGTGAATTTATAAGTCACTCCACACTCATTCCACATGTGCTTTAGGTATGCTGACATGAAGTTGGTACCTCTGTCAGACACCACCTCCTTAGGGAAACCCACTCTGGTAAAGATACCAATGAGGGCCTTGGCTACTGCAGGGGCAGTAGTCGACCTAAGGGGAATAGCTTCAGGATACCTGGTAGCATGATCCACTACTACCAGGATATACATATTTCCTGAGGCTGTGGGAGGTTCTAGTGGACCAACTATGTCCACACCCACTCGTTCAAAGGGAACCCCCACCACTGGAAGTGGAATGAGGGGGGCCTTTGGATGTCCACCTGTCTTACCACTGGCTTGACAGGTGGGGCAGGAGAGGCAAAACTCCTTAACCATGTTGGACATATTGGGCCAGTAGAAGTGGTTGACTAACCTCTCCCACGTCTTGGTTTGTCCCAAATGTCCAGCAAGGGGAATGTCATGGGCCAATGTTAGGATGAACTTCCTGAACAGCTGAGGCACTACCACTCTCCTAGTGGCACCAGGTTTGGGGTCTCTGGCCTCAGTGTACAGGAGCCCATCTTCCCAATAGACCCTATGCGTTCCATTTTTCTTGCCTTTGGACTCTTCAGCAGCTTGCTGCCTAAGGCCTTCAAGAGAGGGACAGGTTTCTTGTCCCTTACACAGCTCCTCCCTTGAGGGTCCCCCTGGGCCTAAGAGCTCAACCTGATAAGGTTCAAGCTCTAAAGGCTCAGTTCCCTCAGAGGGCAGAACTTCTTCCTGAGAAGAGAGGTTCCCTTTCTTTTGCTGTGTTGTAGTTGGTTTCCCAACTGACTTTCCTGTTCTCTTGGTAGGCTGGGCCATTCTTCCAGACTCCAGCTCTACTTGTTCACCCTGTGCCTTGCACTGTGCTCTTGTTTTCACACATACCAGTTCAGGGATACCCAGCATTGCTGCATGGGTTTTTAGCTCTACCTCAGCCCATGCTGAGGACTCCAGGTCATTCCCAAGCAGACAGTCCACTGGGATATTTGAGGAGACCACCACCTGTTTCAGGCCATTGACCCCTCCCCATTCTAAAGTAACCATTGCCATGGGATGTACTTTTCTCTGATTGTCAGCATTGGTGACTGTATAAGTTTTTCCAGTCAGGTATTGGCCAGGGGAAACCAGTTTCTCTGTCACCATGGTGACACTGGCACCTGTATCCCTCAGGCCCTCTATTCTAGTCCCATTAATTAAGAGTTGCTGTCTGTATTTTTGCATGTTAGGCGGCCAGACAGCTAGTGTGGCTAAATCCACCCCACCCTCAGAAACTAGAGTAGCTTCAGTGTGGACCCTGATTTGCTCTGGGCACACTGTTGATCCCACTTGGAGACTAGCCATACCAGTGTTACCTGGATGGGAGTTTGGAGTGGAACCTTTCTTGGGACAGGCCTTGTCTCCAGTTTGGTGTCCATGCTGTTTACAGCTATGACACCAGGCCTTTTTGGGATCAAAGTTTTTACCCTTGTACCCATTGTTTTGTGAAGAGGCTCTGGGCCCACCCTCCTGTGCAGGTTTTTGGGGGCCTGTAGAAGACTCTTTACTATTTTTAGTTTTGGTTGTCTCATCACTCTTCCCCTGGGGAGTCTTTGTGACCCCTTTCTTTTGGTCACCCCCTGTTGAAGTCTTGGACACCCTTGTCTTGACCCAATGGTCCGCCTTCTTTCCCAATTCTTGGGGAGAAATTGGTCCTAGGTCTACCAGATGCTGATGCAGTTTATCATTGAAACAATTACTCAATAGGTGTTCTTTCACAAATAAATTGTACAGCCCATCATAATTATTTACACCACTGCCTTGAATCCAACCATCTAGTGTTTTCACTGAGTAGTCAACAAAGTCAACCCAGGTCTGGCTCGAGGATTTTTGAGCCCCCCTGAACCTAATCCTGTACTCCTCAGTGGAGAATCCAAAGCCCTCAATCAGGGTACCCTTCATGAGGTCATAAGATTCTGCATCTTTTCCAGAGAGTGTGAGGAGTCTATCCCTACACTTTCCAGTGAACATTTCCCAAAGGAGAGCACCCCAGTGAGATCTGTTCACTTTTCTGGTTACACAAGCCCTCTCAAAAGCTGTGAACCACTTGGTGATGTCATCACCATCTTCAAATTTTGTCACAATCCCTTTGGGGATTTTTAACATGTCAGGAGAATCTCTGACCCTATTTATATTGCTGCCACCATTGATGGGTCCTAGGCCCATCTCTTGTCTTTCTTTTTCTATGGCTAGGAGCTGTCTCTCTAAAGCCAATCTTTTGGCCATCCTGGCTAACAGGAGGTCATCTTCACTGAGAGCATCCTCAGTGATTTCAGAAATGTGGGACCCTCCTGTGAGGGACTCACTATTTCTGACTAACACAGTTGGAGACAGGACTTGAGGGGTCCTGTTCTCCCTATTTAGGACTGGAGGAGGAACATTGGCCTCCAAGTCACTAATTTCTTCCTCTGTGATGTCATCATCAGAGGGGTTGGCTTTTTCAAACTCTGCCAACAGCTCCTGGAGCTGAATTTTGGTAGGTCTGGAGCCAATGGTTATTTTCTTTATATTACAGAGAGACCTTAGCTCCCTCATCTTAAGATGGAGGTAAGGTGTGGTGTCGAGTTCCACCACCTGCATCTCTGTATCAGACATTATTCTGCTAAGAGTTGGAATACTTTTTTAAGAATCTAAAACTGTTTCTAGAATCTAATTCAAACTTTTAACAAACTTTTAAATTCTAAAAAGACAATGCTAAACAGGGACTTAACACACAAGGCCCTAGCAGGACTTTTAAGAATTTAGAAAAATTTCAAATTGCAAAAATGAATTTCTAATGACAATTTTGGAATTTGTCGTGTGATCAGGTATTGGCTGAGTAGTCCAGCAAATGCAAAGTCTTGTACCCCACCGCTGATCCACCAATGTAGGAAGTTGGCTCTGTATGTGCTATTTCAAAGTAAGGAATAGCATGCACAGAGTCCAAGGGTTCCCCTTAGAGGTAAGATAGTGGCAAAAAGAGATAATACTAATGCTCTATTTTGTGGTAGTGTGGTCGAGCAGTAGGCTTATCCAAGGAGTAGTGTTAAGCATTTGTTGTACATACACATAGACAATAAATGAGGTACACACACTCAGAGACAAATCCAGCCAATAGGTTTTTATATAGAAAAATATATTTTCTTAGTTTATTTTAAGAACCACAGGTTCAAATTCTACATGTAATATCTCATTCGAAAGGTATTGCAGGTAAGTACTTTAGGAACTTCAAATCATAAGAATTGCATGTATACTTTACAAGTTATTGACAAATAGCTGTTTTAAAAGTGGACACTTAGTGCAATTTTCACAGTTCCTGGGGGAGGTAAGTTTTTGTTAGTTTTACCAGGTAAGTAAGACACTTACAGGGCTTAGTTCTTGGTCCAAGGTAGCCCACCGTTGGGGGTTCAGAGCAACCCCAAAGTCACCACACCAGCAGCTCAGGGCCGGTCAGGTGCAGAGTTCAAAGTGGTGCCCAAAACACATAGGCTAGAATGGAGAGAAGGGGGTGCCCCGGTTCCGGTCTGCTTGCAGGTAAGTACCCGCGTCTTCGGAGGGCAGACCAGGGGGGTTTTGTAGGGCACCGGGGGGGACACAAGCCCACACAGAAATTTCACCCTCAGCGGCGCGGGGGCGGCCGGGTGCAGTGTAGAAACAAGCGTCGGGTTCGCAATGTTAGTCTATGAGAGATCTCGGGATCTCCTCAGCGCTGCAGGCAGGCAAGGGGGGGATTCCTCGGGGAAACCTCCACTTGGGCAAGGGAGAGGGACTCCTGGGGGTCACTTCTCCAGTGAAAGTCCGGTCCTTCAGGTCCTGGGGGCTGCGGGTGCAGGGTCTCTCCCAGGCGTCGGGACTTTAGGTTCAAAGAGTCGCGGTCAGGGGAAGCCTCGGGATTCCCTCTGCAGGCGGCGCTGTGGGGGCTCAGGGGGGACAGGTTTTGGTACTCACAGTATCAGAGTAGTCCTGGGGTCCCTCCTGAGGTGTTGGATCGCCACCAGCCGAGTCGGGGTCGCCGGGTGCAGTGTTGCAAGTCTCACGCTTCTTGCGGGGAGCTTGCAGGGTTCTTTAAAGCTGCTGGAAACAAAGTTGCAGCTTTTCTTGGAGCAGGTCCGCTGTCCTCGGGAGTTTCTTGTCTTTTCGAAGCAGGGGCAGTCCTCAGAGGATGTCGAGGTCGCTGGTCCCTTTGGAAGGCGTCGCTGGAGCAGGATCTTTGGAAGGCAGGAGACAGGCCGGTGAGTTTCTGGAGCCAAGGCAGTTGTCGTCTTCTGGTCTTCCGCTGCAGGGGTTTTCAGCTGGGCAGTCCTTCTTCTTGTAGTTGCAGGAATCTGATTTTCTAGGGTTCAGGGTAGCCCTTAAATACTAAATTTAAGGGCGTGTTTAGGTCTGGGGGGTTAGTAGCCAATGGCTACTAGCCCTGAGGGTGGGTACACCCTCTTTGTGCCCCCCTCCCAAGGGGAGGGGGTCACAATCCTAACCCTATTGGGGGAATCCTCCATCTGCAAGATGGAGGATTTCTAAAAGTCAGAGTCACCTCAGCTCAGGACACCTTAGGGGCTGTCCTGACTGGCCAGTGACTCCTCCTTGTTTTTCTCATTATTTTCTCCGGCCTTGCCGCCAAAAGTGGGGCCTGGCCGGAGGGGGCGGGCAACTCCACTAGCTGGAGTGTCCTGCTGGGTTGGCACAAAGGAGGTGAGCCTTTGAGGCTCACCGCCAGGTGTGACAATTCCTGCCTGGGTGAGGTGTTAGCATCTCCACCCAGTGCAGGCTTTGTTACTGGCCTCAGAGTGACAAAGGCACTCTCCCCATGGGGCCAGCAACATGTCTCGGTTTGTGGCAGGCTGCTAAAACTAGTCAGCCTACACAGATAGTCGGTTTAAGTTTCAGGGGGCACCTCTAAGGTGCCCTCTGTGGTGTATTTTACAATAAAATGTACACTGGCATCAGTGTGCATTTATTGTGCTGAGAAGTTTGATACCAAACTTCCCAGTTTTCAGTGTAGCCATTATGGTGCTGTGGAGTTCGTGTTTGACAAACTCCCAGACCATATACTCTTATGGCTACCCTGCACTTACAATGTCTAAGGTTTTGTTTAGACACTGTAGGGGTACCATGCTCATGCACTGGTACCCTCACCTATGGTATAGTGCACCCTGCCTTAGGGCTGTAAGGCCTGCTAGAGGGGTGTCTTACCTATACTGCATAGGCAGTGAGAGGCTGGCATGGCACCCTGAGGGGAGTGCCATGTCGACTTACTCGTTTTGTTCTCACTAGTACACACAAGCTGGCAAGCAGTGTGTCTGTGCTGAGTGAGAGGTCTCCAGGGTGGCATAAGACATGCTGCAGCCCTTAGAGACCTTCCTTGGCATCAGGGCCCTTGGTACTAGAAGTACCAGTTACAAGGGACTTATCTGGATGCCAGGGTCTGCCAATTGTGGATACACAAGTACAGGTTAGGGAAAGAACACTGGTGCTGGGGCCTGGTTAGCAGGCCTCAGCACACTTTCAATTGTAAACATAGCATCAGCAAAGGCAAAAAGTCAGGGGGCAACCATGCCAAGGAGGCATTTCCTTACAACTGCTCTTTTTTTGGATCAATTTCTCAGGGGAACAAATACAGCAGCTCCACTTCTAATGGGGCCAGTGATGTGCAGCCAGGGCCCGGGGTGTCACAGGGTGGGGGGAGGAGGGGTCACCTGGGGTCTCAGCACAATATACATAATACAAGATTAACATTATAACACTTAACATTACTCTTAAGTGTGACAAATGAGAAAGGGTCAGGTCTATGCCTATGAATGACGGATGACTGCCCTCACGCAGGGATGGAGACTCAGATGCCCAAACCCATAGTGGATACCACCATAGACAACAATAGCAATGAAGGGCTTTAGAACGGTAAGCCCCAAGTCATGCGTCACATTGCAGAAAGTTGATTTACTGCCTGGCTTCTGTCTCCTGCTTCAGAGAGAGGTGGGGCAGCCAGCCTGGGGCAGACAGCCCAGACTTAAATACATCGATTTGTTTAGAGATACCATTGTATCTCTAAATAAATTGATCTAATTAATATTTGTGCGGGTATGTGTAGAAATTTCAGTGCAGTGAAGCCCCCGAGTCCTAATGGAGAAACTGCTCCTGCTTGCAACTTATCTTTTTACACAGACATTGCACCCTCAGAACTTCAATATCCTCAGCAATGACATATCAGAACATTCACTAAAGTGATGTGATATTTAACTTGAAAGCTGAAATAAATGTGGAATTATAATTCCCCTTTCTTTTTAAAATGGATGTAAAAAGATTAGAAGGCTAAGTGAAGTTTTTCTTTTCTTTTCAGATGTAGGCTCTAAGGGGGTAATGCCTCATAAAAGATGTTTATTTTATTTTTCTATTTAAAAAATCCTCTTTTTTTTTTTTAAGTCAACATTTTAGTATTCATGCATCCCAGATTTTTACCAGGGCCAAATGTTCATGCTGGGTAAAGAAATGCATATATTTCAGGGAAAAAAGTTTTGAGATCAGCAAAGCTGGAAAAAAAGTCCAAAGAACACCACCTGCGAGTTGCTATTTTCACATGCAATGATTTATACAATGCAAATCCAGCTTCCTTAGTTTTTGTTCTCCCTCTCCTTTCCATCAACTTCAAGACAGGGATTGATGCCATAAAATGAGGACCATAGCCTCAGATAATGTGAAATTGATTCAGGGAAAAACATCAAGGTCACATTCCATTCTGCCCAGTCCATGGAAAGGTTTGTTACACTTACCCTGCCACAATAAGACCATCAATTTCACATCCCTTGTAAAGTAGGTTTGAAACTGCTGCTCTGTCACTGTGGGACCCTCAGTTTCACATGATCAGTGAGGCAGTTTGTTACCACCACAGTGTCACTGTAGGAGCTTGATTTCACACTTCCCTTGGAATAAGTTCATTGATGCTACCCTGTCACTGTAAGGCCTTTAATTTCACACCACACATTGGACAAATCCGTTGCTGGTGTACAGTTGCTCTAAGACTTTCACCGTCAGTTTTTTTTACAGATTCAACCAACTCACAAAGGGAGGAACAAGCAGGGATCCATGACAGAGAGGCGCTGAAATGCAACTGATTTACATTTATGCATTTTCAATAGACTTTATTGCTGCAATCGTCTCAAAACATTTCAGAAATAGGCACTTTTCTTTACAGAACTAGGGCCAAAATGCCAGGAAACACCTTGATAGACCTGCTGCACAGCGGTGATGCCTCAGTGACTACTTTAATTTACCTTCAATGCAGCCAGAAAAGGGGAGCCTTTTTTCCCAGACGGGAATGAAGCCACATTCTTGAACAAAACTAGCCTAAACATTGTTTATGACACAGTGCCTTGGCTCTCCATTTCGAGAAGGTTGGTTTAGCAGTTCACAAGTAAGCATTGAAATTAATACTTATAATATGCACAGCAAGCACAGAATATGCAAAAGGAGACTCTTGATAACATTGCATTATGCCTGGAAAGGCCTCTAATGAGACTGCTGTGAAGTTCTTACCAGTTTACTGGAGGCACTGCTGATTGGGACAGTAGATGGGTCAACGCTTGGTTTCGCCTTTTGCAACCCATCGCCAAAGTCATAGTAAAGTGCAGGCTTCCCATCTTGCACAGCCAAGCAGAGGAACTGGCCCTAGTAGAGGAGAAACACTGTGCTGAGTCTTTATTTCCCAGTGAGCTGATCCCAGCCACATCCAGAGGACCCACATTTGATGGCTTTCCGCAAACAACTTAACATGATTCAAAACAGGCCTCACTTGGACACACCAGCAGCAGCATAGTGATTGGCAAAGACAAGTATCATCACAGACAACAGCAGCCACGTCAACAGAAAAATAGAATAAAATAAGCAAAATCCATACAAATGAATACCTGTGATGGGCTTGAAGGAGCTCTGCATTAGTAAAAACAAGGAACCACAATTAGATGACGGAAAAGCAAAGTGGGTGATCCAGGGAGTTCCATCACTGCAGCACACACAATCCCTCAAAACAAACATTTGTAGAAGAATTTGTAAAAGACAGAAAGGGGCAGAGGAAATGGAACAGGAGAGAAGGGGAATGACAGGACTAGACTAGCAAAGGCTTCTTTGCCATAAGGGTAGTCAGCTAGGAATGCGCCATCAGTGGTTCTAGAATAATGTTAATTAATCATGGGAATTTGTTTACGTACTTATAATTGAGGGAATATGTATACACTCACTTGCATACTGTAGGAACAGAGCAATTGTTTACCCACAAGCAATCAAGACACTACTATGAGACTCCAGTCTCTGTCCCTTGCCTTACTCCACTCTCAGAAGTGGGTTGGCTTGATTCTAATCCACACCATTCAAGGGCACTGGCAGTCATTTTAATCCACAATCAGTCTAACAAATGAAATCTAAGTTTAGAGGTTCTGGTTTGAGAGGTTACTTGAAAAGGTGGTTGATAAAAGCATCACAAAGCTTCAATGTAAAAGGTCACATTAAGAACTGTTCAGAGAAGAGATAAGTCAAGGAAACTGGGTTCTGGTTGCAGCAGCCCCCCCCCTCTTTTTGACTGGTTTTTGATGCAACTTTGACTGAAAAGCACTGGATTATTGCTAACTGGGCCCCCATTGCGAGTGTTCCTTCCCAAAAACAAGACAGGTGGTCGCTTGATCCTCAAGTGACCAGGCCATTAGCACACCTGAAAGTCCCTAGTAAGTGGTACTTCTGGGTACATAGGGCTTAGGTTCTAAATAGGGCCCCCCTAAGAGCTTCTGCATAGCTTTTGCCATTCTAAGGGGCTCATTCAGGATGCCATTGCAGGCTGCATGACAAGTTGCTCTAAAAAATGAAAACACAACATGACACTTGTGAGCCATGTACTTTAACACTACATGTAGTATTTGGAAGTCACCCCTACAGCAGGCCTTACAACCCTAAGGTGCATGTTATTACATGCAAGGACATCTCTGCATGAGCAGATATATCCCTGTGCTGGCCAGTCCAGTTATTTACAATACAAGTGAACAGGGAAGCGATCTTAAAGTATGTCCTGGGCACTGTTCAAAACAAGATCCCACCTACATAATGGCTTCCCTGAAACCTATGCTGTTTCGTATGAAACACTTCATATTAATAAAACCACACTGATTCCAGTGTTGGATTTATTAATACATGCAGCCAGAGGGTACCTTAGAATTGCCCCATGACAACCTGCCAATTACCAGTGCACTGACTGACTGGTTTTTACCGGCCTGCCACCAACAGACAAGTTTCTGACTCCCAAGGGTGAGAGCCTCTGCTCTTGGGCTGTCAGGAACAAAGCCTGTTCTGACAGGGGTGTTACACACCTCTCACAACAGGTTGACCTGCAAACCTGCATTTCAAGGCAGGGGGCTTCAAAGAGCCCACCCTCTTTGGTATGTGCATCTGGCTTCCCTCAGAGGTGAAGAGATGCTGACCCTCCAGGCAAGGAGCCATTTGGCACCTGGACAGGCGGGAAAATTAGTTATGCAGAAGGTGTGTTGTATTACCAGGCAGGGCACACCTCTAGGGTTATTAGCTTGAAGTGAACACACAATTAGGAATTCCACCATCTTGTGTGTGGTGGAATTAGTAATTTAGGGACTGGGTGATGCCCACTCCCCAAAGGAAGTGGTCATCTAGTGGGTGTAGTGACCCTAGGGGTAGGTAGTATTTTGGCTACTACCCCTCATTCCCCTTAAAGCCCCTAACTTTAGTATTTAGGGGACGTCCCTGATCCCAGGACTTCACCTTTTGACAGGCACAAAATAAGGAGGTGACGGAAAAGACTGCTGACCCGAGAACGGAGGAGCTCGACTGACTTGGCGCCAAACCTGCCAGCCTTACTGCTGCACATGACCCTCTAGGAAAACCTGACTTGTCTTGCCACTGTGCAGACTCCAAGAAACCTGTAGAGATGCCAGTGCTTCACCAATCGCCAAAGAATCTCCCTTGGAGCAGAGAAGCTGCTTCCCTGCATCTGCAGGCACCACTTGTAAAGTCTGGTACTCTGCCCTGTTGGCCATCAGGCCCCCGGAGGGATCAATGAGCCCGGAGAAGACTGTTTGGAGCCCAAGAGGTCAGCCCCACGTCACCGAAGTCCTGAGACGCTGACCCCACACCTGGAGGCTCCCTGCTCCTATACCTGGGGTGCTGCACCCCTTACAGCAATCAAGGCTTGTTGGTAGACCAATCCGGACTCCAACACCCACAACGCAGACCGACGTCAAGGGACATCAGGATCCACGAGGCAATTCAGGTGAAGTGTGCCTCCCTACCCCCGTTTCCCCTTTTTACCAGGTCACCAAGCCCCGGAGCAAGTCTCTGACCACCGCGACCTGACACCTAAAAGCACCTCTGCACTCGAACCCCACAGCCCATGTCCAAGGGAGTCGATGGTGCCCACAGATTCCTCAGACCCGCTGGATCGGAGCCCACCCTTGGGATTAGCAAGAATGGACTACGAGTCGCCGACTGCAGCCTCTTTCTGCAGGGCCCCTATACCGCAAGTGTCTCCGGTGACAGAAACCCGTCATCTCAGGGTACTTCTGCACTAGGCAGCCCCTACCCAAGGAGAAGAGGATCAAAGGTGTTCTCATGTCTCTGAGCATCTCAAGAACTGAGCACCCCTGTGGGTTCGCCCAGACTGTCCACCCCAGTTACTGTATGCAGCATCTTTATATCTGGACCGTTCCCCATTGAAGTGAATGAGAGACCCAACACTGTAACACACCTCTGCATCCAGATGCCTCAGGGTCTCCAGAAGTGACCTGTTGCTGTGGCCTTGAACCTTTCCCCATACTCTCTCAAGTCCCAGAGAACAGTCCTGTAAGTTGCTACGAAGTGTCCAAAATCAGTACATGTTTTCCTCCATAGGATAACATTCCTGCACAAAGTGTCAACTTGTGAAAACTGTAAGAATTCATAATTCGAAAAGTACTCACCTGATTCCGGTGATCTTAGTATCTAAATTTATATACAAGTAGTGTTATTTTTATATATTGTGGTTGGATTTCTTTATTGGGTGTGTGTCTCGCTAACTGCCTTTGTGTGTGCAATACATGCTTAGCACCATCCTCTAATATGCCTGGCTGCTCGTCCACACCACCATAAAAGAGAGCATCTGGGATGTAATGTGTGCTTCTGTGATTCATTTGAGGTTGCCTGGACTCTTTAGAGTGTAACTCTTTTTGGTCCACTCTATAAAGAGCCAGCTTCCTAAAAAAGGAATAGCCATCGCCAACGGGGAAAACTTTGTGAGCACTGCTCACACTCAGCCTGGACCCACTGCTCTTGGAACAGAAAGCCAGGTCATGCTCCTGTGACTCCAATTCTGCTTCCACAGAGGCTGGCAGCATACATCTGTGCCAGCTGACTTGGGCTAATCTGCATTGGCTTTTATGAAAGGGACAGCACACACTTGAGGGTCCCTGTGAGACTGAGGAATATTGGCTACCAGGCACTAGTGTGTCCTACTACCAAGCACAACCAACTGTGCTGGGTTTATCTACCCTCAACTACAAGTCAGAAGCTCCCATTTTAATGATGTCTTTTAAAGAGAAATGCCAAAATTCCTTGTTTCTCAAAGCCATTAGCCAAACTTTTGGCTTTGCCAATGTTTAGTGCCAATGCTGAAAAGAAAAGACAAAAAACTGCTGCCGATGATGAAGCAATTTGTCAAAATCAAGAGGAAAAATAAACTAAAATAATGGACATCAATGTGTGGATGTTTACACTAGCATGTATCACCTGCATTCACATATAAGTGTCAAGACGTGGTGGCAGTATTTTTTTTACTCAGTTGCTGGCCCTAGCAGGACGACCTGTGGAGGTATACATTATAGTGCTGTGCTGGCTTCTTGTTTTTTTTTTTTTGTTTGTTTACTTTGGAATGGGAGGGCCAGGGTAGGAAGAGGGTGTGGGCGGGGTTGCAATACAGAGCATGGTGGGCAGGGATTTGAAGGGGAAGCTGTACATGGTGGAGAGCAAAACAAAAAAAAAAAAAAAAAAAAAACATGCACCTCCAAAGAAATGCTTGAGGGAAAAGAAAAAAGTAGCTTGTTGACTGCTAGCAGTGAAAGCATATACAGAGGAAGGCATGCTTTTGAATAAGCAGCAATCAAATGAGAATGACAAGAAAGCAAACCACAGATAAGGAATGGACTGACCCACAGCCCATTGTGATATTTGTATTAGACTCAACAGGTCTTTCAACAATAGACATCTAAAGCTTTCTGTGGGCGAAACCTAAAACTGTTGGAGGATAAATCAGAAAAAACATACATGCACAGGGTCTCTGAAACCGAGATCACCCTATGCTCCTCTCACCCAGCTGCTTAATGACTGCCATGGTGCACACTAACCTGAGACTCCAGGAAGAAGATTATTCCACTGTAAGACACCACTCGGACCTCCATTTCATACCGCTTTGTGAGCCCGGACTGAGTTCCCAGTTTAATTTCTGCATAGCCTGAGCCATCAAAGTAAGATCCATCAGTTATCCATGGGTCACTTGTAGACTTTGACCTTAGAGACAAATCAAGAGTCAGGAATTAAAAAAATATTCTGTCTCCTTGGTGTGCTTAAGAAACATTTTACAAGGGCCAGGTTAAGGTGCATTCTGAGCCCACTGACTGCTTAAAAGGATAAACTTTCCTCATCTGGACAGATTCAGCTTAGCAGACACCACATTGCTCAACCTTTTAATCACCCTACATTGTCCAAACTTGTTTTCCTCACACATCACAACCTCAATCCTATCCTTCTCAGACCAAAGGCCTAAAGCTGGCCTTGTAGCGGCACTCATGTACACCCTTTTGCATGAGTTAAGCAGACAGTGATGAATGAAGTATGCTAGACATGCCATCAAACTGAACAGAGAGCAAAGAAATTATTCCCTTTCTCAATCCAATAAAACCAGAAAGAGAAGGGTACATATTGGTTCGGAGACTAAATTAACCCAATGGAAAGAAACATTTTGGGGACCATGAGCTTCAAAAAACAAATGTGTCACACTCAACCTCTTAATCTTTGTCCCCAGTGGGTATTCAGATTTCTAGACCGGGGTGAGTTTCATGCAGGCACTTGTCACTGCAGTTGTATCTTCTATTACATTAGACTCCTAAAAGTGATGAGAAAAGGCTCTCTCCATATCTATAGAGTTTTTCTACGGGTGCTTACTGGCCTGACAGGATCCTAAGGCCTCCTAGAGTTTCAAGATTTACAACTCTCCAGGAAAAAAAGCAGTCATATGAGTTGTGGATAGAGTCAATGTGTGCCTAAATATGCAGACCTTAGACATTCACTGGCTGGAACAAGGTCCCTTTCAAGATATGGAGGTCAAACACAGGTGGTGGCTGAGTGCCCTGGCTCTGTAGTTGAAGAGAGTGATTAACTAAGCAAATGGTATGGTGCCTTGCTTCCCTATGGAAAAGTAATTAATTACCTTTTCATGCCGCACCTTTTTAGAGAGTTAAGATCAAACACCCTGTAGCCTTAATGGGGATATCTGCTATAAAGTCATTTACATTGCACCCCAAAATGAGCCAGTGGTTTGAATTAATACAAGAGGGTAGGGCATTCTACACAGCTTTTAGGGATACTGGCATTGGCAACTCGGCCAACTGCGGTGGCTACTCCGTGCCCTCAGCACCTTTGCCCCATTTATTGGATAGTGACCTCGTGAGTATCTGGTGCAAACTGAGCACATGCCCCATTTTTACAAAACACTCTAGCCATGGAGCTTACATCCACTTTGATCTCATGTTACCTGCTGCAGGGCTTATCCCGGGTTGTGTCCAAGTCGAAAGTCTCTTCGAAGTTATACAAACTGATCACCTCTTCATTCAGAGTGTCCATCTCAATGCAGCCGATGAAGTTGGGAAATCTCAGTGTAGTTGGAGGCTGACCCACAGGATGAGAAAAAACACATAATGAAGCACACTTTCCTTTGCCTGCACAAACTGTCTTTTAATTGTGCTTACCACCAACATTTTATCCATTATAGAAACAAATGAAAACAGACAGCATTTAGGATAAAATACCACTGCCACCTGTACGGGTCCTGATTTATGATTCAAGCCCTGTAGGTCCTTTCAGCTCCAAAACGATCAGAGCTTTCACCCAAGGAAAGTGGGATGAAAAAAGTATTAACCTAAATAAAATTAGGTGATATACAGCACTGGATTCCCTGTGCACAGAAAGGAACACAGTAGGAAGTTGGCTCTGTATGCACTATTTCAAAGTAAGGAATAGTATGCACAGAGTCCAAGGGTTCCCCTTAGAGGTAAGATAGTGGCAAAAAGAGATAATACTAATGCTCTATTTTGTGGTAGTGTGGTCGAGCAGTAGGCTTATCAAAGGAGTAGTGTTAAGCATTTGTTGTACATACACACAGGCAATAAATGGGGAACACACACTCAGAGACAATTCCAGGCCAATAGGTTTTTGTATAGAAAAATATCTTTTCTTAGTTTATTTTAAGAACCACAGGTTCAAATTTTACATGTAATATCTCATTTGAAAGGTATTGCAGGTAAGTACTTTAGGAACTTTGAATAATCACAATAGCATATATACATTTCACATAAAACACATATAGCTATTTTAAAACTAGACACTGCAATTTTCACAGTTCCTAGGGGAGGTAATTAATTGTTAGTTCTTGCAGGTAAGTAAACCACCTACGGGGTTCAAGTTTGGGTCCAAGGTAGCCCACCATTGGGGGTTCAGAGCAACCCCAAAGTTACCACACCAGCAGCTCAGGGCCGGTCAGGTGCAGAGTTCAAAGTGGTGCCCAAAACGCATAGGCTTCAATGGAGAAGGGAGTGCCCCGGTTCCAGTCTACCAGCAGGTAAGTACCCGCGTCTTCGGAGGGCAGACCAGGGGGGTTTTGTAGGGCATCGGGGGGGACACAAGTTAGCACAAAACGTACACCCTCAGCAGCACGGGGGCAGCCGGGTGCAGTGTGCAAACACACGTCGGGTTTTCAATTGGAATCAAAGGGAGACCAAGGGGTCTCTTCAGCGATGCAGGCAGGCAAGGGGGGGGGGGCTCCTGGGGGTAGCCACCACCTGGGCAAGGGAGAGGGCCTCCTGGGGGTCACTCCTGCACCGGAGTTCCTATCCTTCAGGTCCTGGGGGCTGCAGGTGCAGGGTCTTTTCCAGGCGTCGGGATTTGAGAGTCAGGCAGTCGCGGTCAGGGGGAGCCTCGGGATTCCCTCTGCAAGCGTCGCTGTGGGGGCTCAGGGGGGACAACTTTGGTTACTCACAGTCTCGGAGTCGCCGGGGAGTCCTCCCTGAAGCGTTGTTTCTCCACCAGTCGAGTCGGGGTCGCCGGGTGCAAAGTTGCAAGTCTCACACTTCTGGCGGGAAATGCTGTTGTCTTTAAGTTGCTTCTTTGGAAACAAAGTTGCAGTCGTGGGTGAACAGGGCCGCTGTTCTCGGGAGTTTCTTGGTCCTTTTAGGATAGGGCAGTCCTCTGAGGATTCAGAGGTCGCTGGTCCTGGGGAGAGCGTCGCTGGAGCAGTGTCTTCAGAAGGGGGGGAGACAGGCCGGTAGGGCTGGCGCCAAAGCAGTTGGCGTCTCCGTCTTCTCTGCAGGGTTTTTCAGCTCAGCAGTCCTCTTCTTCTTAGGTTGCAGGAATCGGAGTTCCTCGGTTCAGGGGAGCCCCTAAATACAGAATTTAGGGGTGTGTTTAGGTCAGGGAGGGCAGTAGCCAATGGCTACTAGCCCTGAGGGTGGCTACACCCTCTTTGTGCCTCCTCCCAAGGGGAGGGGGGCACATCCCTAATCCTATTGGGGGGATCCTCCACCTGCAAGATGGAGGATTTCTAAAAGTCAGAGTCACCTCAGCTCAGGACACCTTAGGGGCTGTCCTGACTGGCCAGTGACTCCTCCTTGTTTTTCTCATTATCTCTCCTGGACTTGCCGCCAAAAGTGGGGGCTGGGTCCAGGGGGCGGGCATCTCCACTAGCTGGAGTGCCCTGGGGCATTGTAACACGAAGCCTGAGCCTTTGAAGCTCACTGCTAGGTGTTACAGTTCCTGCAGGGGGGAGGTGTGAAGCACCTCCACCCAGAGCAGGCTTTGTTTCTGTACCCAGAGAGCACAAAGGCCCTCAACCACATGGGGTCAGAAACTCGTCTCTCAGCAGCAGGCTGGCACAGACCAGTCAGTCCTGCACTGAACAATTGGGTAAAATACAGGGGACATTTCTAAGGTGCCCTCTGTGTGCATTTTTTAATAAATCCAGCCCTGGCATCAGTGGGTTTATTATTCTGAGAAGTTTGATACTAAACTTCCCAGTATTCAGTGTAGCCATTATGGAGCTGTGGAGTTCGTTTTTGACAGACTCCCAGACCATATACTCTTATGGCTACCCTGCACTTACAATGTCTAAGGTTTTGCTTAGACACTGTAGGGGCATAGTGCTCATGCACCTATGCCCTCACCTGTGGTATAGTGCACCCTGCCTTAGGGCTGTAAGGCCTGCTAGAGGGGTGACTTACCTATGCCACAGGCAGTGTGAGGTTGGCATGGCACCCTGAGGGGAGTGCCATGTCGACTTAGTCATTTTATCCCCACCAGCACACAGAAGCTGGCAAGCAGTGTGTCTGTGCTGAGTGAGGGGTCCCTAGGGTGGCATAAGACATGCTGCAGCCCTTAGAGACCTTCCCTGGCATCAGGGCCCTTGGTACCAGGGGTACCAGTTACAAGGGACTTACCTGGGTGCCAGGGTTGTGCCAATTGTGGAGACAATGGTACATTTTAGGTGAAAGAACACTGGTGCTGGGGCCTGGTTAGCAGGGTCCCAGCACACTTCTCAGTCAAGTCAGCATCAGTATCAGGCAAAAAGTGGGGGGTAACTGCAACAGGGAGCCATTTCTTTACAAACACAAATTAAATTTCCTTCTCACTGTCCTCCACCAGCATGTACAGATAAGAATGCAGACCTTCACTAGATAGATAAGAGAATGCAGTCCAGTGTCTTGACTCTAATTGGCTGTTGCCAACCAATCAGTGTGAAGGAGTGGTTCAGAACACTGAAAGAATGTTGTGATGAGACCGAGGAATGGGGAATAAGGATTGATAAAATGTGACAAATGATGTATGATGGACAAGAAACAATGGTTCAGGGAAAATGAATGCGAAAGGGATCAGAAATGATGGAGGAGCAAGGTATGATGACGGAATGTAGTATGAGAAGTGAGGAATAAGGGCTGAGGAGTGGGGCATGCTGAATGAGGGATGATGACTAGTAGGGATGGGAAATCAGGGATGATGGATGAGGTCTGCGACATATGCATGAGGAGTGGCAAGTTATAGATGATGGATGATGTATGACAAGCGGGGATGAGATGTAAGGAATGGGGATTTGAGGATTCATGGGCAAGAGTGATGAATGAAGACGAGAAGGGATGACAAATGAGGAATAAGGAGTGATGGGTTAGTGGTCATGGATAAGAAGTAAAGAGAAGTGTGGAATGATGGAAGAATAGGAGGATGATTGATGAGGGGTTAGAAATAAGGGATGAGGAGTGAGGGATGTCAGATGAGAAGTAAGGATAGCAAGTGAGGGATAAGGAGTGGGATTAGCGGGCTAAGAAGTGAGATATGAGATGTATGGATAAGAACTGAAAAATGAGGGGTATGAATGTCCTAAAATGGATGTTGTACACTCAGGTGTTTGTGGAAACATCAGTTTTCATGTGCTGTTGTAGAGGATGCTCATGCAGGAAATTAAGACACATTAAGGACTGCTGTATGCAGTAATGGGGTTTATCCCACTCTAAGTCGGGAGTGGATGGTGGTTGTGTGTGCAAGTGGAAGAGTTACAATAAAAAAGTAGCGATCGCTGGGAGCGGTTGATGCTGCTGGGTCTTGTCTAAATACTTGCCTGGTAACGTGAGGTGGATGGGGATACTGGGGAGTATGGTGTTGGAAGGATATGGGAGAAAGAGACCGAGGGTGATAGAGTCTGGTTCACTCAAGCATATGTACAATCTATTCCACCCTAAGCGAGCACCAGAACATCACATTGTACTCTGCAGTCTCCCTGTTGCCAGCACACAGAGTTCTGATACAAATGTAAGTTTTAAAGTGAAACTGCAAGAATAACACAAGGCCACTATGATGTGGTACTTATTCACCAGTAAGATAGCGGGTATAGTAATGATAATGAAAATTCACATCTTTGATTCCAGTGTCCAAGTTTGGCCTGAACCAAGGGAGGTTTTCAAGACAACATCTGACTAAGAAAATGATTCCCATTGAGATTCCTTGTATTTAAATGTATCTGCATCATGAGCCTATTCTGAATGCCTTGCACTGGTCCCAGGCTCGTTAACCAGTGATGGATACTACTGCTTGGAGGGGTAATGCAAGGGGTCTTTGTAGGAAGTTGGCTCTGTATGTGCTATTTCAAAGTAAGGAATAGCATGCACAGAGTCCAAGGGTTCCCCTTAGAGGTAAAATAGTGGTAAAAAGAGATAATACTAATGCTCTATTTTGTGGTAGTGTGGTCGAGCAGTAGGCTTATCCAAGGAGTAGTGTTAAGCATTTGTTGTACATACACATAGACAATAAATGAGGTACACACACTCAGAGACAAATCCAGCCAATAGGTTTTGTTATAGAAAAATATCTTTTCTTAGTTTATTTTAAGAACCACAGGTTCAAATTTAACATGTAATATCTTGTTTGAAAGGTATTGCAGGTAAGTACATTAGGAACTTTGAATAATTTCAATTGCATGTATACTTTTCAAGTTATTGACAAATAGCTATTTCAAAAGTGGACACTTAGTGCAATTTTCACAGTTCCTGGGGGAGGTAAGTTTTTGTTAGTTTTACCAGGTAAGTAAGACACTTACAGGGTTCAGTTCTTGGTCCAAGGTAGCCCACCGTTGGGGGTTCAGAGCAACCCCAAAGTCACCACACCAGCAGCTCAGGGCCGGTCAGGTGCAGAGTTCAAAGTGGTGCCCAAAACGCATAGGCTAGAATGGAGAGAAGGGGGTGCCCCGGTTCCGGTCTGCTTGCAGGTAAGTACCCGCGTCTTCGGAGGGCAGACCAGGGGGGTTTTGTAGGGCACCGGGGGGGACACAAGCCCACACAGAAATTTCACCCTCAGCAGCGCGGGGGCGGCCGGGTGCAGTGTAGAAACAAGCGTCGGGTTTGCAATGTTAGTCTATGAGAGATCAACGGATCTCTTCAGCGCTGCAGGCAGGCAAGGGGGGGGCTTCCTCGGGGAAACCTCCACTTGGGCAAGGGAGAGGGACTCCTGGGGGTCACTTCTCCAGTGAAAGTCCGGTCCTTCAGGTCCTGGGGGCTGCGGGTGCAGGGTCTTTTCCAGGCGTCGGGACTTAGGTTTCAGAGAGTCGCGGTCAGGGGAAGCCTCGGGATTCCCTCTGCAGGCGGCGCTGTGGGGGCTCAGGGGGGACAGGTTTTGGTACTCACAGTCGGAGAGTAGTCCGGGGGTCCTCCCTGAGGTGTTGGTTCTCCACCAGCCGAGTCGGGGTCGCCAGGTGCAGTGTTGCAAGTCTCACGCTTCTTGCGGGGAGTTGCAGGGGTCTTTAAAGCTGCTCCTTGAAACAAAGTTGCAGTCTTTTTGGAGCAGGTCCGCTGTCCTCGGGAGTTTCTTGTCGTCGTCGAAGCAGGGCAGTCCTCAGAGGATTCAGAGGTCGCTGGTCCCTTTGGAAGGCGTCGCTGGAGCAGAGTTCTTTGGAAGGCAGGAGACAGGCCGGTGAGTTTCTGGAGCCAAGGCAGTTGTTGTCTTCTGGTCTTCCTCTGCAGGGGTTTTCAGCTGGGCAGTCCTTGTTGTTGCAGGAATCTAATTTTCTAGGGTTCAGGGTAGCCCTTAAATACTAAATTTAAGGGCGTGTTTAGGTCTGGGGGGTTAGTAGCCAATGGCTACTAGCCCTGAGGGTGGGTACACCCTCTTTGTGCCTCCTCCCAAGGGGAGGGGGTCACAATCCTAACCCTATTGGGGGAATCCTCCATCTGCAAGATGGAGGATTTCTAAAAGTTAGAGTCACCTCAGCTCAGGACACCTTAGGGGCTGTCCTGACTGGCCAGTGACTCCTCCTTGTTGCTTTCTTTGTTCCCTCCAGCCTTGCCGCCAAAAGTGGGGGCCGTGGCCGGAGGGGGCGGTAAACTCCACTAAGCTGGAGTGCCCTGCTGGGCTGTGACAAAGGGGTGAGCCTTTGAGGCTCACCGCCAGGTGTCACAGCTCCTGCCTGGGGGAGGTGTTAGCATCTCCACCCAGTGCAGGCTTTGTTACTGGCCTCAGAGTGACAAAGGCACTCTCCCCATGGGGCCAGCAACATGTCTCTAGTGTGGCAGGCTGCTGGAACTAGTCAGCCTACACAGACAGTCGGTTAAGTTTCAGGGGGCACCTCTAAGGTGCCCTCTGGGGTGTATTTTGCAATAAAATGTACACTGGCATCAGTGTGCATTTATTGTGCTGAGAAGTTTGATACCAAACTTCCCAGTTTTCAGTGTAGCCATTATGGTGCTGTGGAGTTCGTGTTTGACAGACTCCCAGACCATATACTCTTATGGCTACCCTGCACTTACAATGTCTAAGGTTTTGTTTAGACACTGTAGGGGTACCATGCTCATGCACTGGTACCCTCACCTATGGTATAGTGCACCCTGCCTTAGGGCTGTAAGGCCTGCTAGAGGGGTGTCTTACCTATACTGCATAGGCAGTGAGAGGCTGGCATGGCACCCTGAGGGGAGTGCCATGTCGACTTACTCGTTTTGTCCTCACTAGCACACACAAGCTGGCAAGCAGGGTGTCTGTGCTGAGTGAGAGGTCTCCAGGGTGGCATAAGACATGCTGCAGCCCTTAGAGACCTTCCTTGGCATCAGGGCCCTTGGTACTAGAAGTACCAGTTACAAGGGACTTATCTGGATGCCAGGGTCTGCCAATTGTGGATACAAAAGTACAGGTTAGGGAAAGAACACTGGTGCTGGGGCCTGGTTAGCAGGCCTCAGCACACTTTCAATTGTAAACATAGCATCAGCAAAGGCAAAAAGTCAGGGGGCAACCATGCCAAGGAGGCATTTCCTTACACAACCCCCCCCCCAAACGAAAGAGGATGAGACTAACCTTTCCCAAGAGAGTCTTCATTTTCTAAGTGGAAGAACCTGGAAAGGCCATCTGCATTGGCATGGGCAGTCCCAGGTCTGTGTTCCACTATAAAGTCCATTCCCTGTAGGGAGATGGACCACCTCAACAGTTTAGGATTTTCACCTTGCATTTGCATCAGCCATTTGAGAGGTCTGTGGTCAGTTTGAACTAGGAAGTGAGTCCCAAAGAGGTATGGTCTCAGCTTCTTCAGGGACCAAACCACAGCAAAGGCCTCCCTCTCAATGGCACTCCAACGCTGCTCCCTGGGGAGTAACCTCCTGCTAATGAAAGCAACAGGCTGGTCAAGGCCATCATCCTTTGTTTGGGACAAAACTGCCCCTATCCCATGTTCAGAGGCATCTGTCTGCACAATGAACTGCTTAGAATAATCTGGAGCTTTTAGAACTGGTGCTGAGCACATTGCTTGTTTCAGGGTGTCAAAGGCCTGTTGGCATTCCACAGTCCAGTTCACTTTCTTGGGCATTTTCTTGGAGGTGAGTTCAGTGAGGGCTGTCACAATGGATCCATATCCCTTCACAAACCTCCTGTAATACCCAGTCAAGCCAAGGAATGCCCTGACTTGAGTCTGGGTTTTTGGAGCTACCCAGTCCAGAATAGTCTGGATCTTGGGTTGGAGTGGCTGAACTTGGCCTCCACCTACAAGGTGGCCCAAGTAAACCACAGTTCCCTGCCCTATCTGGCATTTGGATGCCTTGATAGAGAGACCTGCAGATTGCCGAGCCTTCAAAACCTTCTTCAGGTGGACCAGGTGATCCTGCCAGGTGGAGCTAAAGACAGCAATATCATCAAGATAAGCTGTGCTAAAGGACTCCAAGCCAGCAAGGACTTGATTCACCAACCTTTGGAAGGTGGCAGGGGCATTCTTTAAACCAAAGGGCATAACAGTAAACTGGTAATGCCCATCAGGTGTGGAGAATGCCGTTTTCTCTTTTGCTCCAGGTGCCATTTTTATTTGCCAGTACCCTGCTGTCAAGTCAAAGGTACTTAAGAATTTGGCAGCACCTAATTTATCTATGAGCTCATCAGCTCTAGGAATTGGATGAGCATCTGTCTTGGTGACAGAATTGAGCCCTCTGTAGTCCACACAAAACCTCATCTCTTTCTTTCCATCTTTGGTGTGAGGTTTGGGGACTAAGACCACTGGGCTAGCCCAGGGGCTGTCAGAGCGCTCAATTACTCCCAATTCCAGCATCTTGTGGACTTCCACCTTGATGCTTTCCTTAACATGGTCAGACTGTCTAAAGATTTTGTTCTTGACAGGCATGCTGTCTCCTGTGTCCACATCATGGGTACACAGGTGTGTCTGACCAGGGGTTAAGGAGAAGAGTTCAGGAAACTGTTGTAGGACTCTCCTACAATCAGCTTGCTGTTGGCCAGAGAGGGTGTCTGAGTAGATCACTCCATCTACTGAGCCATCTTTTGGGTCTGATGATAGAAGATCAGGGAGAGGTTCACTCTCTGCCTCCTGATCCTCATCTGTTACCATCAACAGATTCACATCAGCCCTGTCATGGAAGAGTGTAAAGAAATGGCTCCCTGTTGCAGTTACCCCCCACTTTTTGCCTGATACTGATGCTGACTTGACTGAGAAGTGTGCTGGGACCCTGCTAACCAGGCCCCAGCACCAGTGTTCCTTCACCTAAAATGTACCATTGTATCCACAATTGGCACACCCTGGCATTCAGATAAGTCCCTTGTAACTGGTACTTCTAGTACCAAGGGCCCTGATGCCAAGGAAGGTCTCTAAGGGTTGCAGCATGTCTTATGCCACCCTGGAGACCTCTCACTCAGCACAGACACACTGCTTGCCAGCTTGTGTGTGCTAGGGAGGACAAAACGAGTAAGTCGACATGGCACTCCCCTCAGGGTGCCATGCCAGCCTCTCACTGCCTATGCAGTATAGGTAAGACACCCCTCTAGCAGGCCTTACAGCCCTAAGGCAGGGTGCACTATACCATAGGTGAGGGTACCAGTGCATGAGCATGGTACCCCTACAGTGTCTAAACAAAACCTTAGACATTGTAAGTGCAGGGTAGCCATAAGAGTATATGGTCTGGGAGTTTGTCAAACACGAACTCCACAGCACCATAATGGCTACACTGAAAACTGGGAAGTTTGGTATCAAACTTCTCAGCACAATAAATGCACACTGATGCCAGTGTACATTTTATTGTAAAATACACCCCAGAGGGCACCTTAGAGGTGCCCCCTGAAACTTAACCGACTATCTGTGTAGGCTGACTAGTTTTAGCAGCCTGCCACAAACCGAGACATGTTGCTGGCCCCATGGGGAGAGTGCCTTTGTCACTCTGAGGCCAGTAACAAAGCCTGCACTGGGTGGAGATGCTAACACCTCCCCCAGGCAGGAATTGTCACACCTGGCGGTGAGCCTCAAAGGCTCACCTCCTTTGTGCCAACCCAGCAGGACACTCCAGCTAGTGGAGTTGCCCGCCCCCTCCGGCCAGGCCCCACTTTTGGCGGCAAGGCCGGAGAAAATAATGAGAAAAACAAGGAGGAGTCACTGGCCAGTCAGGACAGCCCCTAAGGTGTCCTGAGCTGAAGTGACTCTAACTTTTAGAAATCCTCCATCTTGCAGATGGAGGATTCCCCCAATAGGGTTAGGATTGTGTCCCCCTCCCCTTGGGAGGAGGCACAAAGAGGGTGTACCCACCCTCAGGGCTAGTAGCCATTGGCTACTAACCCCCCAGACCTAAACACGCCCTTAAATTTAGTATTTAAGGGCTACCCTGAACCCTAGAAAATTAGATTCCTGCAACTACAAGAAGAAGGACTGCCCAGCTGAAAACCCCTGCAGCGGAAGACCAGAAGACGACAACTGCCTTGGCTCCAGAAACTCACCGGCCTGTCTCCTGCCTTCCAAAGATCCTGCTCCAGCGACGCCTTCCAAAGGGACCAGCGACCTCGACATCCTCTGAGGACTGCCCCTGCTTCGAAAAGACAAGAAACTCCCGAGGACAGCGGACCTGCTCCAAGAAAAGCTGCAACTTTGTTTCCAGCAACTTTAAAGAACCCTGCAAGCTCCCCGCAAGAAGCGTGAGACTTGCAACACTGCACCCGGCGACCCCGACTCGGCTGGTGGCGATCCAACACCTCAGGAGGGACCCCAGGACTACTCTGATACTGTGAGTACCAAAACCTGTCCCCCCTAAGCCCCCACAGCGCCGCCTGCAGAGGGAATCCCGAGGCTTCCCCTGACCGCGACTCTTTGAACCTAAAGTCCCGACGCCTGGGAGAGACCCTGCACCCGCAGCCCCCAGGACCTGAAGGACCGGACCTTCACTGGAGAAGTGACCCCCAGGAGTCCCTCTCCCTTGCCCAAGTGGAGGTTTCCCCGAGGAATCCCCCCCTTGCCTGCCTGCAGCGCTGAAGAGATCCCGAGATCTCTCATAGACTAACATTGCGAACCCGACGCTTGTTTCTACACTGCACCCGGCCGCCCCCGCGCCGCTGAGGGTGAAATTTCTGTGTGGACTTGTGTCCCCCCCGGTGCCCTACAAAACCCCCCTGGTCTGCCCTCCGAAGACGCGGGTACTTACCTGCAAGCAGACCGGAACCGGGGCACCCCCTTCTCTCCATTCTAGCCTATGTGTTTTGGGCACCACTTGGAACTCTGCACCTGACCGGCCCTGAGCTGCTGGTGTGGTGACTTTGGGGTTGCTCTGAACCCCCAACGGTGGGCTACCTTGGACCAAGAACTGAACCCTGTAAGTGTCTTACTTACCTGGTAAAACTAACCAAAACTTATCTCCCCTAGGAACTGTGAAAATTGCACTAAGTGTCCACTTTTAAAACAGCTATTTGTCAATAACTTGAAAAGTATACATGCAATTTTTATGATTTAAAGTTCCTAAAGTACTTACCTGCAATACCTTTCAAATGAGCTATTACATGTAGAATTTGAACCTGTGGTTCTTAAAATAAACTAAGAAAATATATTTTTCTATAACAAAACCTATTGGCTGGATTTGTCTCTGAGTGTGTGTACCTCATTTATTGTCTATGTGTATGTACAACAAATGCTTAACACTACTCCTTGGATAAGCCTACTGCTCGACCACACTACCACAAAAATAGAGCATTAGTATTATCTATTTTTACCACTATTTTACCTCTAAGGGGAACCCTTGGACTCTGTGCATGCTATTCCTTACTTTGAAATAGCACATACAGAGCCAACTTCCTACAAAGAGCTTAAGGCGGTTCACATGGATCACCCTCTTGGGGCTCCTGCTTGTGCCCAGGTCCACCAGGTAGGTGACCTGACTCTTCCTTTCTAGCACTGGGTAAGGGCCACTCCATTTGTCCTGGAGTGCCCTGGGAGCCACAGGCTCCAGAACCCAGACTTTCTGCCCTGGTTGGAACTCAACCAGTGCAGCCTTTTGGTCATACCAAAACTTCTGGAGCTGTTGGCTGGCCTCAAGGTTTTTGGTTGCCTTTTCCATGTACTCTGCCATTCTAGAGCGAAGGCCAAGTACATAGTCCACTATGTCTTGTTTAGGCTCATGAAGAGGTCTCTCCCAGCCTTCTTTAACAAGAGCAAGTGGTCCCCTTACAGGGTGACCAAACAGAAGTTCAAAGGGTGAGAATCCTACTCCCTTCTGTGGCACCTCTCTGTAAGCAAAAAGCAGACATGGCAAGAGGACATCCCATCTCCTTTTGAGTTTTTCTGGGAGCCCCATGATCATGCCTTTTAATGTCTTGTTGAATCTCTCAACTAAGCCATTAGTTTGTGGATGGTATGGTGTAGTGAATTTGTAAGTCACTCCACACTCATTCCACATGTGTTTTAGGTATGCTGACATGAAGTTGGTACCTCTGTCAGACACCACCTCCTTAGGGAAACCCACTCTGGTAAAGATACCAATGAGGGCCTTGGCTACTGCAGGGGCAGTAGTCAACCTAAGGGGAATAGCTTCAGGATACCTAGTAGCATGATCCACTACTACTAGGATGTACATATTTCCTGAGGCTGTGGGAGGTTCCAGTGGACCAACTATGTCCACACCCACTCTTTCAAAGGGGACCCCCACCACTGGAAGTGGAATGAGGGGGGCCTTTGGGTGCCCACCTGTCTTACCACTGGATTGACAGGTGGGGCAGGAGAGGCAAAACTCCTTAACCTTCTGGGACATATTGGGCCAGTAGAAGTGGTTGACTAACCTCTCCCACGTCTTGGTTTGTCCCAAATGCCCAGCAAGGGGAATATCATGGGCTAAGGTCAGAATAAACTCTCTGAACGACTGAGGCACTACCACTCTCCTAGTGGCACCAGGTTTGGGGTCTCTGGCCTCAGTGTACAGGAGTCCATCTTCCCAATAGACCCTATGTGTTCCATTTTTCTTGCCCTTGGACTCTTCAGCAGCTTGCTGCCTAAGGCCTTCAAGAGAGGGACAGGTTTCTTGTCCCTTACACAGCTCTTCCCTTGAGGGTCCCCCTGGGCCTAAGAGCTCAACCTGATAAGGTTCAAGCTCCAAAGGCTCAGTTCCCTCAGAGGGCAGAACTTCTTCCTGAGAAGAGAGGTTCTCTTTTTCTGACTGTGTTGCAGTTGGTTTCCCAACTGACTTTCCTTTTCTCTTGGTAGGCTGGGCCATTTTTCCAGACTCCAGCTCTACTTTTTCACCCTGTGCCTTGCATTGTGCTCTTGTTTTTACACACACCAGTTCAGGGATACCCAGCATGGCTGCATGGGTTTTTAGTTCTACCTCAGCCCATGCTGAGGACTCCAGGTCATTTCCAAGCAGACAGTGTAGGAAGTTGGCTCTGTATGTGCTATTTCAAAGTAAGGAATAGCATGCACAGAGTCCAAGGGTTCCCCTTAGAGGTAAAATAGTGGTAAAAAGAGATAATACTAATGCTCTATTTTGTGGTAGTGTGGTCGAGCAGTAGGCTTATCCAAGGAGTAGTGTTAAGCATTTGTTGTACATACACATAGACAATAAATGAGGTACACACACTCAGAGACAAATCCAGCCAATAGGTTTTGTTATAGAAAAATATCTTTTCTTAGTTTATTTTAAGAACCATAGGTTCAAATTTAACATGTAATATCTTGTTTGAAAGGTATTGCAGGTAAGTACATTAGGAACTTTGAATCATTTCAATTGCATGTATACTTTTCAAGTTATTCACAAATAGCTACTTTAAAAGTGGACACAGTGCAATTTTCACAGTTCCTGGGGGAGGTAAGTTTGTGTTAGTTTTACCAGGTAAGTACGACACTTACAGGGTTCAGTTCTTGGTCCAAGGTAGCCCACCGTTGGGGGTTCAGAGCAACCCCAAAGTCACCACACCAGCAGCTCAGGGCCGGTCAGGTGCAGAGTTCAAAGTGGTGCCCAAAACGCATAGGCTAGAATGGAGAGAAGGGGGTGCCCCGGTTCCGGTCTGCTTGCAGGTAAGTACCCGCGTCTTCGGAGGGCAGACCAGAGGGGTTTTGTAGGGCACCGGGGGGGACACAAGCCCACACAGAAATTTCACCCTCAGCAGCGCGGGGGCGGCCGGGTGCAGTGTAGAAACAAGCGTCGGGTTCGCAATGTTAGTCTATGAGAGATCTCGGGATCTCTTCAGCGCTGCAGGCAGGCAAGGGGGGGGTTCCTCGGGGAAACCTCCACTTGGGCAAGGGAGAGGGACTCCTGGGGGTCACTTCTCCAGTGAAAGTCCGGTCCTTCAGGTCCTGGGGGCTGCGGGTGCAGGGTCTCTCCCAGGCGTCGGGACTTAGGATTCAAAGAGTCGCAGTCAGGGGAAGCCTCGGGATTCCCTCTGCAGGCGGCGCTGTGGGGGCTCAGGGGGGACAGGTTTTGGTACTCACAGTATCAGAGTAGTCCTGGGGTCCCTCCTGAGGTGTTGGATCTCCACCAGCCGAGTCGGGGTCGCCGGGTGCAGTGTTGCAAGTCTCACGCTTCTTGTGGGGAGCTTGCAGGGTTCTTTCAAGGCTGCTGGAAACAAAGTTGCAGCCTTTCTTGGAGCAGGTCCGCTGTCCTCTGGAGTTTCTTGTCTTCTCGAAGCAGGGGCAGTCCTCAGAGGATGTCGAGGTCGCTGGTCCCTTTGGAAGGCGTCGCTGGAGCAGGATCTTTGGAAGGCAGGAGACAGGCCGGTGAGTTTCTGGAGCCAAGGCAGTTGTCTTCTGGTCTTCCTCTGCAGGGGTTTTCAGCTAGGCAGTCCTTCTTCTTGTAGTTGCAGGAATCTAATTTTCTAGGGTTCAGGGTAGCCCTTAAATACTAAATTTAAGGGCGTGTTTAGGTCTGGGGGGTTAGTAGCCAATGGCTACTAGCCCTGAGGGTGGGTACACCCTCTTTGTGCCTCCTCCCAAGGGGAGGGGGTCACAATCCTAACCCTATTGGGGGAATCCTCCATCTGCAAGATGGAGGATTTCTAAAAGTCAGAGTCACCTCAGCTCAGGACACCTTATGGGCTGTCCTGACTGGCCAGTGACTCCTCCTTGTTGCTTTCTTTGTTCCCTCCAGCCTTGCCTCCAAAAGTGGGGGCCGTGGCCGGAGGGGGCGGGCAACTCCACTAAGCTGGAGTGCCCTGCTGGGCTGTGACAAAGGGGTGAGCCTTTGAGGCTCACCGCCAGGTGTTACAGCTCCTGCCTGGGGGAGGTGTTAGCATCTCCACCCAGTGCAGGCTTTGTTACTGGCCTCAGAGTGACAAAGGCACTCTCCCCATGGGGCCAGCAACATGTCTCTGGTGTGGCAGGCTGCTGGAACTAGTCAGCCTACACAGACAGTCGGTTAAGTTTCAGGGGGCACCTCTAAGGTGCCCTCTGTGGTGTATTTTACAATAAAATGTACACTGGCATCAGTGTGCATTTATTGTGCTGAGAAGTTTGATACCAAACTTCCCAGTTTTCAGTGTAGCCATTATGGTGCTGTGGAGTTCGTGTTTGACAGACTCCCAGACCATATACTCTTATGGCTACCCTGCACTTACAATGTCTAAGGTTTTGTTTAGACACTGTAGGGGTACCATGCTCATGCACTGGTACCCTCACCTATGGTATAGTGCACCCTGCCTTAGGGCTGTAAGGCCTGCTAGAGGGGTGTCTTACCTATACTGCATAGGCAGTGAGAGGCTGGCATGGCACCCTGAGGGGAGTGCCATGTCGACTTACTCGTTTTGTCCTCACTAGCACACACAAGCTGGCAAGCAGTGTGTCTGTGCTGAGTGAGAGGTCTCCAGGGTGGCATAAGACATGCTGCAGCCCTTAGAGACCTTCCTTGGCATCAGGGCCCTTGGTACTAGAAGTACCAGTTACAAGGGACTTATCTGGATGCCAGGGTCTGCCAATTGTGGATACAAAAGTACAGGTTAGGGAAAGAACACTGGTGCTGGGGCCTGGTTAGCAGGCCTCAGCACACTTTCAATTGTAAACATAGCATCAGCAAAGGCAAAAAGTCAGGGGGCAACCATGCCAAGGAGGCATTTCCTTACACAACCCCCCCCCAAACGAAAGAGGATGAGACTAACCTTTCCCAAGAGAGTCTTCATTTTCTAAGTGGAAGAACCTGGAAAGGCCATCTGCATTGGCATGGGCGGTCCCAGGTCTGTGTTCCACTATAAAGTCCATTCCCTGTAGGGAGATGGACCACCTCAACAGTTTAGGATTTTCACCTTTCATTTGCATCAGCCATTTGAGAGGTCTGTGGTCAGTTTGAACTAGGAAGTGAGTCCCAAAGAGGTATGGTCTCAGCTTCTTCAGGGACCAAACCACAGCAAAGGCCTCCCTCTCAATGGCACTCCAACGCTGCTCCCTGGGGAGTAACCTCCTGCTAATGAAAGCAACAGGCTGGTCAAGGCCATCATCATTTGTTTGGGACAAAACTGCCCCTATCCCATGTTCAGAGGCATCAGTCTGCACAATGAACTGCTTAGAATAATCTGGAGCTTTCAGAACTGGTGCTGAGCACATTGCTTGTTTCAGGGTGTCAAAGGCCTGTTGGCATTCCACAGTCCAGTTCACTTTCTTGGGCATTTTCTTGGAGGTGAGTTCAGTGAGGGCTGTCACAATGGATCCATATCCCTTCACAAACCTCCTGTAATACCCAGTCAAGCCAAGGAATGCCCTGACTTGAGTCTGGGTTTTTGGAGCTACCCAGTCCAGAATAGTCTGGATCTTGGGTTGGAGTGGCTGAACTTGGCCTCCACCTACAAGGTGGCCCAAGTAAACCACAGTTCCCTGCCCTATCTGGCATTTGGATGCCTTGATAGAGAGGCCTGCAGATTGCAGAGCCTTCAAAACCTTCTTCAGGTGGACCAGGTGATCCTGCCAGGTGGAGCTAAAGACAGCAATATCATCAAGATAAGCTGTGCTAAAGGACTCCAAGCCAGCAAGGACTTGATTCACCAACCTTTGGAAGGTGGCAGGGGCATTCTTTAAACCAAAGGGCATAACAGTAAACTAATAATGCCCATCAGGTGTGGAGAATGCTGTTTTCTCTTTTGCTCCAGGTGCCATTTTTATTTGCCAGTACCCTGCTGTCAAGTCAAAGGTACTTAAGAATTTGGCAGCACCTAATTTGTCTATGAGCTCATCAGCTCTTGGAATTGGATGAGCATCTGTCTTGGTGACAGAATTGAGCCCTCTGTAGTCCACACAAAACCTCATCTCTTTCTTTCCATCTTTGGTGTGAGGTTTGGGGACTAAGACCACTGGGCTAGCCCAGGGGCTGTCAGAGCGCTCAATTACTCCCAATTCCAGCATCTTGTGGACTTCCACCTTGATGCTTTCCTTAACATGGTCAGACTGTCTAAAGATTTTGTTTTTGACAGGCATGCTGTCTCCTGTGTCCACATCATGGGTACACAGGTGTGTCTGACCAGGGGTTAAGGAGAAGAGTTCAGGAAACTGTTGTAGGACTCTCCTACAATCAGCTTGCTGTTGGCCAGAGAGGGTGTCTGAGTAGATCACTCCATCTACTGAGCCATCTTTTGGGTCTGATGACAGAAGATCAGGGAGAGGTTCACTCTCTGCCTCCTGATCCTCATCTGTTACCATTAACAGATTTACATCAGCCCTGTCATGGAAGAGCTTAAGGCGGTTCACATGGATCACCCTCTTGGGGCTCCTGCTAGTGCCCAGGTCCACCAGGTAGGTGACCTGACTCTTCCTTTCTAGCACTGGGTAAGGGCCACTCCATTTGTCCTGGAGTGCCCTTGGAGTCACAGGCTCCAGAACCCAGACTTTCTGCCCTGGTTGGAACTCAACCAGTGCAGCCTTTTGGTCATACCAAAACTTCTGGAGCTGTTGGCTGGCCTCAAGGTTTTTGGTTGCCTTTTCCATGTACTCTGCCATTCTAGAGCGAAGGCCAAGTACATAGTCCACTATGTCTTGTTTAGGCTCATGAAGAGGTCTCTCCCAGCCTTCTTTAACAAGAGCAAGTGGTCCCCTTACAGGATGACCAAACAGAAGTTCAAAGGGTGAGAATCCTACTCCCTTCTGTGGCACCTCCCTGTAAGCGAAAAGCAGACATGGCAGGAGGACATCCCATCTCCTTTTGAGTTTTTCTGGGAGCCCCATGATCATGCCCTTTAATGTCTTGTTGAATCTCTCAACTAAGCCATTAGTTTGTGGATGGTAAGGTGTAGTGAATTTATAAGTCACTCCACACTCATTCCACATATGTTTCAGGTATGCTGACATGAAGTTGGTACCTCTGTCAGACACCACCTCCTTAGGGAAACCCACTCTGGTAAAGATACCAATGAGGGCCTTGGCTACTGCAGGGGCAGTAGTCGACCTAAGGGGAATAGCTTCAGGATACCTGGTAGCATGATCCACTACTACCAGGATATACATATTTCCTGAGGCTGTGGGAGGTTCTAGTGGACCAACTATGTCCACACCCACTCTTTCAAAGGGAACCCCCACCACTGGAAGTGGAATGAGGGGGGCCTTTGGATGCCCACCTGTCTTACCACTGGTTTGACAGGTGGGGCAGGAGAGGCAAAACTCCTTAACCATGTTGGACATATTGGGCCAGTAGAAGTGGTTGACTAGCCTCTCCCACGTCTTGGTTTGTCCCAAATGTCCAGCAAGGGGAATGTCATGGGCCAATGTTAGGATGAACTCTCTGAACAGCTGAGGCACTACCACTCTCCTAGTGGCACCAGGTTTGGGGTCTCTGGCCTCAGTGTACAGGAGTCCATCTTCCCAATAGACCCTATGTGTTCCATTTTTCTTGCCCTTGGACTCTTCAGCAGCTTGCTGCCTAAGGCCTTCAAGAGAGGGACAGGTTTCTTGTCCCTTACACAGCTCCTCCCTTGAGGGTCCCCCTGGGCCTAAGAGCTCAACCTGATAAGGGTCCAGCTCCAAAGGCTCAGTTCCCTCAGAGGGCAGAACTTCTTCCTGAGAAGAGAGGTTCCCTTTCTTTTGCTGTGTTGCAGTTGGTTTCCCAACTGACTTTCCTTTCCTCTTGGTAGGCTGGGCCATTCTTCCAGACTCCAGCTCTACTTGTTCACCCTGTGCCTTGCATTGTGCTCTTGTTTTCACACACACCAGTTCAGGGATACCCAGCATTGCTGCATGGGTTTTTAGTTCTACCTCAGCCCATGCTGAGGACTCCAGGTCATTTCCAAGCAGACAGTCCACTGGGATGTTTGAGGAGACCACCACCTGTTTCAGGCCATTGACCCCTCCCCATTCTAAAGTAACCATTGCCATGGGATGTACTTTTCTCTGATTGTCAGCGTTGGTGACTGTGTAAGTTTTTCCAGTCAGGTATTGGCCAGGGGAAACCAGTTTCTCTGTCACCATGGTGACACTGGCACCTGTATCCCTCAGGCCCTCTATTCTAGTCCCATTAATTAAGAGTTGCTGTCTGTATTTTTGCATGTTAGGCGGCCAGACAGCTAGTGTGGCTAAATCCACCCCACCCTCAGAAACTAGAGTAGCTTCAGTGTGGACCCTGATTTGCTCTGGGCACACTGTTGATCCCACTTGGAGACTAGCCATACCAGTGTTACCTGGATGGGAGTTTGGAGTGGAACCTTTCTTGGGACAGGCCTTGTCTCCAGTTTGGTGTCCATGCTGTTTACAGCTATGACACCAGGCCTTTTTGGGATCAAAGTTTTTACCCTTGTACCCATTGTTTTGTGAAGAGGCTCTGGGCCCACCCTCCTGTGCAGGTTTTTGGGGGCCTGTAGAAGACTCTTTACTATTTTTAGTTTTGGTTGTCTCATCACCCTTCCCCTGGGGAGTCTTTGTGACCCCTTTCTTTTCGTCACCCCCTGTTGAAGTCTTGGACACCCTTGTCTTGACCCAATGGTCCGCCTTCTTTCCCAATTCTTGGGGAGAAATTGGTCCTAGGTCTACCAGATGCTGATGCAGTTTATCATTGAAACAATTACTTAACAGGTGTTCTTTCACAAATAAATTGTACAGCCCATCATAATTACTTACACCACTGCCTTGAATCCAACCATCTAGTGTTTTCACTGAGTAGTCTACAAAGTCAACCCAGGTCTGGCTCGAGGATTTTTGAGCCCCCCTGAATCTTAGGGGTGTCTTACCTATACTGCATAGGCAGTGAGAGGCTGGCATGGCACCCTGAGGGGAGTGCCATGTCGACTTACTCGTTTTGTCCTCACTAGCACACACAAGCTGGCAAGCAGTGTGTCTGTGCTGAGTGAGAGGTCTCCAGGGTGGCATAAGACATGCTGCAGCCCTTAGAGACCTTCCTTGGCATCAGGGCCCTTGGTACTAGAAGTACCAGTTACAAGGGACTTATCTGGATGCCAGGGTCTGCCAATTGTGGATACAAAAGTACAGGTTAGGGAAAGAACACTGGTGCTGGGGCCTGGTTAGCAGGCCTCAGCACACTTTCAATTGTAAACATAGCATCAGCAAAGGCAAAAAGTCAGGGGGCAACCATGCCAAGGAGGCATTTCCTTACAGACAGTCTACTGGGATGTTTGAGGAGACCACCACCTGTTTCAGGCCATTGACCCCTCCCCATTCTAAAGTTACCATTGCCATGGGATGTGCTTTAGTTTGATTGTCAGCATTGGTGACTGTATAAGTTTTTCCAGTCAGGTATTGGCCAGGGGAAACCAGTTTCTCTGTCACCATGGTGACACTGGCACCTGTATCCCTCAGGCCCTCTACACTTGTCCCATTAATAAAGAGCTGCTGCCTGTATTTTTGCATGTTAGGAGGCCAGGCAGCTAGTGTGGCTAAATCCACCCCACCCTCAGAGACTAGAGTAGCTTCAGTGTGGACCCTGATTTGCTCTGGGCACACTGTTGATCCCACTTGGAGACTAGCCATTCCAGTGTTACCTGGATTGGAGTTTGGAGTGGAACTTTTCTTGGGAGAGGCCTTGTCTCCAGTTTGGTGTCCAGACTGACTACAGTTTCGACACCAGGCCTTTTTGGGATCAAAGTTTTTACCCTTGTACCCAGGATTGTTTTGTGAAGAGGCTCTGGGCCCACCCTCCTGTGCAGGTTTTTGGGGGCCTGTAGAAGACTCTTGACTATTTTTATTTTTGGCTGTCTCACCACCTTTCCCCTGGGGAGGTTTTGTGACCCCTTTCTTTTGGTCACCCCCTGTGGAAGTTTTGGACACCCTAGTCTTGACCCAATGGTCCGCCTTCTTTCCCAATTCTTGGGGAGAAATTGGTCATAGGTCTACCAGATGCTGATGCAGTTTATCATTGAAACAATTACTTAACAGGTGTTCTTTCACAAATAAATTGTACAGCCCATCATAATTACTTACACCACTGCCTTGAATCCAACCATCTAGTGTTTTTACTGAGTAGTCAACAAAGTCAACCCAGGTCTGGCTCGAGGATTTTTGAGCCCCCCTGAATCTAATCCTATACTCCTCAGTGGAGAATCCAAAGCCCTCAATCAGGGTACCCTTCATGAGGTCATAAGATTCTGCATCTTTTCCAGAGAGTGTGAGGAGTCTATCCCTACACTTTCCTGTGAACATTTCCCAAAGGAGAGCACCCCAGTGAGATTTGTTCACTTTTCTGGTTACACAAGCCCTCTCAAAAGCTGTGAACCATTTGGTGATGTCATCACCATATTCATATTTAGTTACAATCCCTTTGGGGATTTTCAACATGTCAGGAGAATCTCTGACCCTATTTATGTTGCTGCCACCATTGATGGGTCCTAGGCCCATCTCTTGTCTTTCCCTCTCTATGGCTAGGATCTGTCTTTCCAAAGCCAATCTTTTGGCCATCCTGGCTAACTGGATGTCCTCTTCACTGGAGTTATCCTCAGTGATTTCAGAGTTGTTGGTCCCTCCTGTGAGGGAACCAGCATCTCTGACTATTATTTGTGGAGTCAGGGCTTGAGTAGCCCTGCTCTCCCTAAGTAGGACTGGAGGGGGGGAATTTCCCTCCAAGTCACTATCTTCATCCTCTGAGTTGCCACCCTCAGAGGGATTGGCCTTTTCAAACTCTGCCAAAAGCTCCTGGAGCTGTATTTTGGTAGGTTTGGGGCCTATTGTTATTTTCTTTAGTTTACAGAGTGACCTTAGCTCTCTCATCTGTAGATGGAGGTAAGGTGTGGTGTCGAGTTCCACCACAGTCACATCTGTGCTAGACATTTTGCTTCTAAAAGTTGGAATACTTTTTAAGAATCTACAACTAGTTCTAGGTTCTAATTCAAACTTTTACAAACTTTTAAACTCTAAAAGAAATGCTAAACAGGATCTAACACAAGGCCCTAGCAGGTCTTTTAAGAATTTAGAAAACTTTTCAAATTGCAAAAATCAATTTCTAATGACAATTTTGGAATTTGTCGTGTGATCAGGTATTGGCTGAGTAGTCCAGCAAATGCAAAGTCTTGTACCCCACCGCTGATCCACCAATGTAGGAAGTTGGCTCTGTATGTGCTATTTCAAAGTAAGGAATAGCATGCACAGAGTCCAAGGGTTCCCCTTAGAGGTAAAATAGTGGTAAAAAGAGATAATACTAATGCTCTATTTTGTGGTAGTGTGGTCGAGCAGTAGGCTTATCCAAGGAGTAGTGTTAAGCATTTGTTGTACATACACATAGACAATAAATGAGGTACACACACTCAGAGACAAATCCAGCCAATAGGTTTTGTTATAGAAAAATATATTTTCTTAGTTTATTTTAAGAACCACAGGTTCAAATTTAACATGTAATATCTTGTTTGAAAGGTATTGCAGGTAAGTACATTAGGAACTTTGAATAATTTCAATTGCATGTATACTTTTCAAGTTATTCACAAATAGCTATTTCAAAAGTGGACACAGTGCAATTTTCACAGTTCCTGGGGGAGGTAAGTTTTTGTTAGTTTTACCAGGTAAGTAAGACACTTACAGGGTTCAGTTCTTGGTCCAAGGTAGCCCACCGTTGGGGGTTCAGAGCAACCCCAAAGTCACCACACCAGCAGCTCAGGGCCGGTCAGGTGCAGAGTTCAAAGTGGTGCCCAAAACGCATAGGCTAGAATGGAGAGAAGGGGGTGCCCCGGTTCCGGTCTGCTTGCAGGTAAGTACCCGCGTCTTCGGAGGGCAGACCAGGGGGGTTTTGTAGGGCACCGGGGGGGACACAAGCCCACACAGAAATTTCACCCTCAGCAGCGCGGGGGCGGCCGGGTGCAGTGTAGAAACAAGCGTCGGGTTTGCAATGTTAGTCTATGAGAGATCAACGGATCTCTTCAGCGCTGCAGGCAGGCAAGGGGGGGGCTTCCTCGGGGAAACCTCCACTTGGGCAAGGGAGAGGGACTCCTGGGGGTCACTTCTCCAGTGAAAGTCCGGTCCTTCAGGTCCTGGGGGCTGCGGGTGCAGGGTCTTTTCCAGGCGTCGGGACTTAGGTTTCAGAGAGTCGCGGTCAGGGGAAGCCTCGGGATTCCCTCTGCAGGCGGCGCTGTGGGGGCTCAGGGGGGACAGGTTTTGGTACTCACAGTCGGAGAGTAGTCCGGGGGTCCTCCCTGAGGTGTTGGTTCTCCACCAGCCGAGTCGGGGTCGCCGGGTGCAGTGTTGCAAGTCTCACGCTTCTTGCGGGGAGTTGCAGGGGTCTTTAAAGCTGCTCCTTGAAACAAAGTTGCAGTCTTTTTGGAGCAGGTCCGCTGTCCTCGGGAGTTTCTTGTCGTCGTCGAAGCAGGGCAGTCCTCAGAGGATTCAGAGGTCGCTGGTCCCTTTGGAAGGCGTCGCTGGAGCAGAGTTCTTTGGAAGGCAGGAGACAGGCCGGTGAGTTTCTGGAGCCAAGGCAGTTGTTGTCTTCTGGTCTTCCTCTGCAGGGGTTTTCAGCTGGGCAGTCCTTCTTCTTGTTGTTGCAGGAATCTAATTTTCTAGGGTTCAGGGTAGCCCTTAAATACTAAATTTAAGGGCGTGTTTAGGTCTGGGGGGTTAGTAGCCAATGGCTACTAGCCCTGAGGGTGGGTACACCCTCTTTGTGCCTCCTCCCAAGGGGAGGGGGTCACAATCCTAACCCTATTGGGGGAATCCTCCATCTGCAAGATGGAGGATTTCTAAAAGTTAGAGTCACCTCAGCTCAGGACACCTTAGGGGCTGTCCTGACTGGCCAGTGACTCCTCCTTGTTGCTTTCTTTGTTCCCTCCAGCCTTGCCGCCAAAAGTGGGGGCCGTGGCCGGAGGGGGCGGGCAACTCCACTAAGCTGGAGTGCCCTGCTGGGCTGTGACAAAGGGGTGAGCCTTTGAGGCTCACCGCCAGGTGTCACAGCTCCTGCCTGGGGGAGGTGTTAGCATCTCCACCCAGTGCAGGCTTTGTTACTGGCCTCAGAGTGACAAAGGCACTCTCCCCATGGGGCCAGCAACATGTCTCTAGTGTGGCAGGCTGCTGGAACTAGTCAGCCTACACAGACAGTCGGTTAAGTTTCAGGGGGCACCTCTAAGGTGCCCTCTGGGGTGTATTTTGCAATAAAATGTACACTGGCATCAGTGTGCATTTATTGTGCTGAGAAGTTTGATACCAAACTTCCCAGTTTTCAGTGTAGCCATTATGGTGCTGTGGAGTTCGTGTTTGACAGACTCCCAGACCATATACTCTTATGGCTACCCTGCACTTACAATGTCTAAGGTTTTGTTTAGACACTGTAGGGGTACCATGCTCATGCACTGGTACCCTCACCTATGGTATAGTGCACCCTGCCTTAGGGCTGTAAGGCCTGCTAGAGGGGTGTCTTACCTATACTGCATAGGCAGTGAGAGGCTGGCATGGCACCCTGAGGGGAGTGCCATGTCGACTTACTCGTTTTGTCCTCACTAGCACACACAAGCTGGCAAGCAGGGTGTCTGTGCTGAGTGAGAGGTCTCCAGGGTGGCATAAGACATGCTGCAGCCCTTAGAGACCTTCCTTGGCATCAGGGCCCTTGGTACTAGAAGTACCAGTTACAAGGGACTTATCTGGATGCCAGGGTCTGCCAATTGTGGATACAAAAGTACAGGTTAGGGAAAGAACACTGGTGCTGGGGCCTGGTTAGCAGGCCTCAGCACACTTTCAATTGTAAACATAGCATCAGCAAAGGCAAAAAGTCAGGGGGCAACCATGCCAAGGAGGCATTTCCTTACAGTCTTTTAACAAACAGCACAGACAAAGTGAAATACATGTCCGTTCTGCAAAGTAACTCGTGCATGACCCTTGAGACATTCTGTGGCATAAAGTGTATTTGACAGGGTTCACCAATACTTGTTTTTGCTGCTATAACTAACACACAACTACTACTTTGTTTCTTCAGGTTTGTCAAGCAGGCTTAACATATTGAACAAACACTGACCCTCTATCCTTCTCCAAAAGAAGCCTAAAAGCAGAAAGCATTCTTACCACAAAGGTGGAGGGGTAGCCACCCACATAGAAGACCACCTGGTTGGGATTCAAGTTGAGCAGCCCCTGCTTGCCCTTGGATGTACCATCTGCCTTTGTCTCATGAAGGTTCTGTTTCTTCTCCACAATCACCGACATGTGACCATACTGGAGTATTCTGCGTGGCGCATGGTGGACATTATGACAAAGGGACAAGAAAGCGGAATGAAAAAGTAATGCAAGTCAGATGAGAAATGGCAAAAAGTGAAATGAATAATAGAAAGCAAACCTGAGCAGAATTAAGCCAAACATCATTAATGCTCAGCACGTCTGGATATTGCCAAATGCAAGTGTTATTTTCACATAATAAAAAGAGATTAATTTCCATGTCTCCGGCATTATCAACTCTTACTGCCACATGCATCTTCGCCCCCCACCACATTTTGACAAATTCTGATTTTGAAGCAAGACTTGCTCTGGAAATATCAGTCTCCAGCTGGTGTATAAAGCATACTGCATCAAAGAAACCCTTTTTGTAAATTACAGCACTATGCACTGCTGCATATTTATGCCACAATCTGACACACAAAAGAAGCATGCCATTACAGGGAGTGCAGAATTATTAGGCAAATGAGTATTTTGACCACATCATCCTCTTTATGCATGTTGTCTTACTCCAAGCTGTATAGGCTCGAAAGCCTACTACCAATTAAGCATATTAGGTGATGTGCATCTCTGTAATGAGAAGGGGTGTGGTCTAATGACATCAACACCCTATATCAAGTGTGCATAATTATTAGGCAACTTCCTTTCCTTTGGCAAAATGGGTCAAAAGAAGGACTTGACAGGCTCAGAAAAGTCCAAAATAGTGAGATATCTTGCAGAGGGATGCAGCACTCTTAAAATTGCAAAGCTTCTGAAGCGTGATCATCGAACAATCAAGCGTTTCATTCAAAATAGTCAACAGGGTCGCAAGAAGCGTGTGGAAAAACCAAGGCGCAAAATAACTGCCCATGAACTGAGAAAAGTCAAGCGTGCAGCTGCCACGATGCCACTTGCCACCAGTTTGGCCATATTTCAGAGCTGCAACATCACTGGAGTGCCCAAAAGCACAAGGTGTGCAATACTCAGAGACATGGCCAAGGTAAGAAAGGCTGAAAGACGACCACCACTGAACAAGACACACAAGCTGAAACGTCAAGACTGGGCCAAGAAATATCTCAAGACTGATTTTTCTAAGGTTTATGGACTGATGAAATGAGAGTGAGTCTTGATGGGCCAGATGGATGGGCCCGTGGCTGGATTGGTAAAGGGCAGAGAGCTCCAGTCCGACTCAGACGCCAGCAAGGTGGAGGTGGAGTACTGGTTTGGGCTGGTATCATCAAAGATGAGCTTGTGGGGCCTTTTCGGGTTGAGGATGGAGTCAAGCTCAACTCCCAGTCCTACTGCCAGTTCCTGGAAGACACCTTCTTCAAGCAGTGGTACAGGAAGAAGTCTGCATCCTTCAAGAAAAACATGATTTTCATGCAGGACAATGCTCCATCACACGCGTCCAAGTACTCCACAGCGTGGCTGGCAAGAAAGGGTATAAAAGAAGGAAATCTAATGACATGGCCTCCTTGTTCACCTGATCTGAACCCCATTGAGAACCTGTGGTCCATCATCAAATGTGAGATTTACAAGGAGGGAAAACAGTACACCTCTCTGAACAGTGTCTGGGAGGCTGTGGTTGCTGCTGCACGCAATGTTGATGGTGAACAGATCAAAACACTGACAGAATCCATGGATGGCAGGCTTTTGAGTGTCCTTGCAAAGAAAGGTGGCTATATTGGTCACTGATTTGTTTTTGTTTTGTTTTTGAATGTCAGAAATGCATATTTGTGAATGTTGAGATGTTATATTGGTTTCACTGGTAATAATAAATAATTGAAATGGGTATATATTTGTTTTTTGTTAAGTTGCCTAATAATTATGCACAGTAATAGTCACCTGCACACACAGATATCCCCCTAACATAGCTAAAACTAAAAACAAACTAAAAACTACTTCCAAAAATATTCAGCTTTGATATTAATGAGTTTTTTGGGTTCATTGAGAACATGGTTGTTGTTCAATAATAAAATTAATCCTCAAAAATACAACTTGCCTAATAATTCTGCACTCCCTGTATTTCTCCCAGTAGTCTGTTCACGGTCTACTGCTTTTTGTCCCTAAGAAGCATTCTTATCACTTACAAATCCTACAACTGAGTAAAAAGAACATTTTTAATGACTGTATAGCACAAGGCATAGTTATATTATATGTTTGTTGCTTAACTTTTAGATCCCCTGTGAAAAGTTATAATTTATAGTTAGGACGGTCTGCAGCCCTCAATCTTTAATATGTTTAGGTTTGTCGATGTTGTCCAGTGATATCTGATTATCTGTTGTTTTTGTTTGCAAAATCCATAGTGCTTCCATCTTACTTTGGCTTTGAATGGGGAATCATGCAGTGGAAAGTACCACATTAGTGGAACAGAGAGAGCTAACTTAGTTGGTGTTAACAGGTGCCATCGAATAACCTGTCTCAAGAGCTATCCTTCCTTGCAATTGACAGCAATACTGCCCTTTTTGGAAGATAGTCACTAGGGGTGAAGAAGGTTTTTCAGAGGAGGCAACCACCAGAAGCCATTGCTTCTAGAGTTCTCAAAATCTGTCCACAAGCACCATATGCTAGCTTCTATAAACAGTCTGCATTGGTATCAAATTGTGGATTCAAAGACCAAAGTGATATCTGTAGACCATTTCCATCCTTTAGGTTTCCTTGAAATTACCTTTCGATGCTGATAGTGGCAAACTGCTCACTAATTTCCTCATCAATCGTCAGCAGGGTGGGGTCTTCATCTCCAAGCCTGTAGACCCACTGCATCTTTCCCTCTCTCATCACAACCCCGATGTAGTCTCCAGATGCCTGAAAGAGATGTCACAAAAGATAATTTAACAAGAGTGCGGGAGAACTGCAAACTGACTGATCCCCAATGCTTGAACTATGGACAGATTCTTGGAGCCAACATATTGGAGTCATAAAAACATCTGCCATTCAGCATGCAGACAACAAACTCCAACATAAGAAGCTGCTTCATCTGCAAGCAGTGAAGTGACAGCCAAGTCCAAGCGCATGAGCACATGAGGCACCTCTTCCCTGAAACGGTGGAATCAACAACTCAGTGAACTGTGGAGATGCAGGACTCATAGAAGGCAAAATCAGCCAGGCACATTTTAATTGTAGTCAAAGGATGATTTGGAACTGCACATGAGCTCCGTAGAGTTTCGTTTAGCAATAGAACTAACAAAGCCATAGTTACCGCATTTTCAGAAGCACCGGAATCTAAATTCAAACATTATGAATCTGTCATAACATAATACTGAACCGTTGATCTTTCTTAAATATAATCCAAACCAAGGTGGTCACTGATTGGGGTTATATCTTAAGTTTGAATGACTAATTAAATGTTTTTACATGCTGACTGCTTATAGAGACTATGGGAACACATATTTTGTGAGGTGTTCCTTCCTGAAGGCAATGGGTTCATAGCAGTTATCTGGCTTCCAGGTCCAGTTCCAAGTTGTAATGTGTAATTGTAGGAAGTTGGCTCTGTATGTGCTATTTCAAAGTAAGGAATAGCATGCACAGAGTCCAAGGGTTCCCCTTAGAGGTAAAATAGTGGTAAAAATAGATAATACTAATGCTCTATTTTGTGGTAGTGTGGTCGAGCAGTAGGCTTATCCAAGGAGTAGTGTTAAGCATTTGTTGTACATACACATAGACAATAAATGAGGTACACACACTCAGAGACAAATCCAGCCAATAGGTTTTGTTATAGAAAAATATCTTTTCTTAGTTTATTTTAAGAACCACAGGTTCAAATTTAACATGTAATATCTTGTTTGAAAGGTATTGCAGGTAAGTACATTAGGAACTTTGAATCATTTCAATTGCATGTATACTTTTCAAGTTATTGACAAATAGCTATTTCAAAAGTGGACACTTAGTGCAATTTTCACAGTTCCTGGGGGAGGTAAGTTTGTGTTAGTTTTACCAGGTAAGTAAGACACTTACAGGGTTCAGTTCTTGGTCCAAGGTAGCCCACCGTTGGGGGTTCAGAGCAACCCCAAAGTCACCACACCAGCAGCTCAGGGCCGGTCAGGTGCAGAGTTCAAAGTGGTGCCCAAAACGCTTAGGCTAGAATGGAGAGAAGGGGGTGCCCTGGTTCCGGTCTGCTTGCAGGTAAGTACCCGCGTCTTCGGAGGGCAGACCAGGGGGGTTTTGTAGGGCACCGGGGGGGACACAAGCCCACACAGAAATTTCACCCTCAGCAGCGCGGGGGCGGCCGGGTGCAGTGTAGAAACAAGCGTCGGGTTTGCAATGTTAGTCTATGAGAGATCAACGGATCTCTTCAGCGCTGCAGGCAGGCAAGGGGGGGCTTCCTCGGGGAAACCTCCACTTGGGCAAGGGAGATGGACTCCTGGGGGTCACTTCTCCAGTGAAAGTCCGGTCCTTCAGGTCCTGGGGGCTGCGGGTGCAGGGTCTTTTCCAGGCGTCGGGACTTAGGTTTCAGAGAGTCGCGGTCAGGGGAGGCCTCGGGATTCCCTCTGCAGGCGGCGCTGTGGGGGCTCAGGGGGGACAGGTTTTGGTACTCACAGTCGGAGAGTAGTCCGGGGGTCCTCCCTGAGGTGTTGGTTCTCCACCAGCCGAGTCGGGGTCGCCGGGTGCAGTGTTGCAAGTCTCACGCTTCTTGCGGGGAGTTGCAGGGGTCTTTAAAGCTGCTCCTTGAAACAAAGTTGCAGTCTTTTTGGAGCAGGTCCGCTGTCCTCGGGAGTTTCTGGTCGTCGTCGAAGCAGGGCAGTCCTCAGAGGATTCAGAGGTCGCTGGTCCCTTTGGAAGGCGTCGCTGGAGCAGAGTTCTTTGGAAGGCAGGAGACAGGCCGGTGAGTTTCTGGAGCCAAGGCAGTTGTTGTCTTCTGGTCTTCCTCTGCAGGGGTTTTCAGCTGGGCAGTCCTTCTTGTTGTCGCAGGAATCTAAATTCTTAGGTTCAGGGAAGCCCTTAAATACTAAATTTAAGGGCGTGTTTAGGTCTGGGGGGTTAGTAGCCAATGGCTACTAGCCCTGAGGGTGGGTACACCCTCTTTGTGCCTCCTCCCAAGGGGAGGGGGTCACATTCCTATCCCTATTGGGGGAATCCTCCTTCTTCAAGATGGAGGATTTCTAAAAGTCAGAGGCACCTCAGCTCAGGACACCTTAGGGGCTGTCCTGACTGGCCAATGACTCCTCCTTGTTTTTCTCATTATCTCTCCTGGACTTGCCGCCAAAAGTGGGGGCTGGGTCCAGGAGGCGGGCATCTCCACTAGCTGGAGTGCCCTGGGGCATTGTAACACGAAGCTTGAGCCTTTGAAGCTCACTGCTAGGTGTTACAGTTCCTGCAGGGGGGAGGTGTGAAGCACCTCCACCCAGAGCAGGCTTTGTTTCTGTCCTCAGAGAGCACAAAGGCTCTCACCGCATGAGGTCAGACACTCGTCTCTCAGCAGCAGGCTGGCACAGACCAGTCAGTCCTGCACTGAACAATTGGGTAAAATACAGGGGGTATCTCTAAGATGCCCTCTGTGTGCATTTTTTAATAAATCCAACACTGGCATCAGTGTGGGTTTATTATTCTGAGAAGTTTGATACTAAACTTCCCAGTATTCAGTGTAGCCATTATGGAGCTGTGGAGTTCGTTTTTGACAGACTCCCAGCCCATATACTCTTATGGCTACCCTGCACTTACAATGTCTAAGGTTTTGCTTAGACACTGTAGGGGCATAGTGCTCATGCACATATGCCCTCACCTGTGGTATAGTGCACCCTGCCTTAGGGCTGTAAGGCCTACTAGAGGGGTGACTTACCTATGCCACAGGCAGTGGGAGGTTGGCATGGCACCCTGAGGGGAGTGCCATGTCGACTTAGTCATTTTCTCCCCATCAGCACACACAAGCTGGCAAGCAGTGTGTCTGTGCTGAGTGAGGGGTCCCTAGGGTGGCATAAGACATGCTGCAGCCCTTAGAGACCTTCCCTGGCATCAGGGCCCTGGGTACCAGGGGTACCAGTTACAAGGGACTTACCTAGGTGCCAGGGTTGTGCCAATTGTGGAAACAATGGTACATTTTAGGTGAAAGAACACTGGTGCTGGGGCCTGGTTAGCAGGGTCCCAGCACACTTCTCAGTCAAGTCAGCATCAGTATCAGGCAAAAAGTGGGGGGTAACTGCAACAGGGAGCCATTTCTTTACAGTAATAAACAGGTATGTGTGATGCAACATGTTGTGGTTATTTTGCTTAGTGTCAAAAAGATCTTGAGTACACATATGGACTGTGAGAGACTGACATGGTCTTTGGTACAGCAAAAAAAAAAGAAAAAAAAAAAAAAAACATACATGGTCCCTAGAGCCACAATGAGAACTAGGCCCTTCATGCCTCTGTGAAGTATGTGATCTTCTTGGCAGCATGGAACATGAGCTGCCAATGCACTGTGAGGCATGCAAGTTCAGGTCTCCTCGTACAACAAAGTTTTGTGCCTCCTGGTGCCATGAAAACCTGTGCCAAATTGTGCCAAAAGTGCCCACGCCTTATACTGTGTGTTCTTCTAGTTCCCTGAGCTGTGTGAGTTCATGACAACATGATTCATGGCACCATGAGTAACAGATAGTTATGCCAATGTGAGACATAAGCAGTTTGGCACCCATGAACCATAGGCTGTAATGGCACAGGAGCACTCGTTGCACTGAGCTACGTGGACATTAATGGCACCATGAGATATAGCCATTCACTGTACTGTAAGACACAGAACATCCCTTTTACTAAGGAGCGAGTATTGAGGTACTGAGACAAAGTCATTGAGACGTTGGTAATTATGGCACCGCAAGACACAAGGCCATCTAATCTAGTAGGAGATGGTAGTGGAATGTATTCAATGGCTTCCATGTTGAAATGGGAGGGAAGAAGGGGTGGCTTGCATTGCGACAAACAAGAACAAATTAATTCACATTCTTACGTCTTGAGGTCCAAGGTAAAGAACGAAGCGTGAAGCACTGTCCTCGGTCTGACGCCTCTTCTTTGCTTTGAAGTCTGGGTTCTGGATGTAAAACTTGAGCGAGGTGTAGGGTGCAAGATCTTCGAGGTTGTTGGGTGTACGCATCAACACACCAGAACTGCCATTGAATTTCATTGGGATCTTCACCTAAAGAAGAATGGGAGAGAAAAGTGAATGGAAGAGTGGTGACCAATATCTTCAAGTCCCCGGCCACAACACATTTGTTCATTTAATTGTTTGCAGATATATATATATATATATATATATATATATATAGAGGAGTCCCTCGATCTCGTGACGCGAAAAGACTTCTTCGAAGAAAAACAACTTGTAACACTCCGAGCCCAACACTAGATGGCGGGATATGCACAGCTTGTGTATCTGCAGCTACACATGCCATCGAACATATATATATATATAGTGTCACCCTGGCCTAAGTGAATTCAAATGCTTTATGCCAGGTCAGATTTTTTTATTCTTCGACACAGGGAGATTAGGTGATTTTCCCAAAATCACATGATGTTGAGCTGATACAGGAACTTCAACCTGTTCCCTCAGTTCCAAAGTTGGCAGCCCTGGCTGTTAGGCCACATCGCCACTCATCACAACAAACACATAACAAATACTTTGACAAATGCACCAAATAACCTAGAAAAGTTTTTCTTTTTCCTGGGCCACACTGGCATGCGATCACCAGCTAAATCAAATCCAACTTCATCTGGACTATCACTCAGACAAAAGTGCAATCAATTAACCAGTCCTGCAAATGTACCCTCCTTGTTCCCTGCCTGTACTCCACCCAGTCACTTAAACCAAGTCCTCAGCTGAACTACCTGCAACTTGGTCTTGCTTCACATTCCACCACTACCTGCTCGTACAGCCACTAACACTAAGAATACTCTTTCATCGTGTACCGCTGCTCCCTACTCCTGTAAGACAGCTCTACTCTCTCGCTATCTTCAAATGACAGATTTAGTTTGTTCTTCGTAATGGTGCTCGAATACAAGAAAGTCATCCTTTTTGGCCTTGGATCTGTGCCTACCCCATGCACCTTCAAAGTAACTGCCTGAGAGCACTGTCATCTACTTGTCAATGCCCCCTCCATCACCATACGCCCAACCATGAAATCCTGGACTTCTTTTACTATTTTCAAACCTTGGAAGGGCATTGATCAGTACTTTATAACTCTACCTCTTTCCACCTACAGTGATGTCCTCAAGTAAAGCACGTGGCAACAAATAGAAATTCTTACTGAGATGAATTAAAAATAAAGGTGTGTTTTCCCTTACGCTGAGAAACTCTAAGGATTGGTATTGATGTGACAAAGAACACGCCTGTTGTGCATCCAACAAGTTATCAAGACTCTTCAACATATGGCACCAAAGATTTCCTCATTTCTCTCAGCAGCGGGTGGTGCAGTGCCACAGCCCTTCCCACTGGGCCACATTACAACAATTGGGTAAAACAAATATTATAATTCTTGAGCACTAAGCAAACTATGCTTCAAAGAAAGCAGGCCATCTGGTGCACTTTAAAGGGTTACCCTGTTCGCATAAAAGGCAGAATATAGGTGAACATATGAACAGCCACCCAAGTAGACCCTAACACCAGCTAATGCCTTTTCAACGAGTTCCCAACAGCATAGTGAGTAACAAGCAGAGCGAGATAGGGGCAGGGCCTGGACACTGAAGTGGGGCCGGACCCCCAAATCCCACTTTAAAGCCTCCATACTTTTACCCAACACACCCATCAGATCTGAGAAACAGGATATGCATGTCCTGTGTTTCCTTAAAGCAGATAATTCCTCCACGTTTAGGAGAGTCACCTGCTGAACACTAGAATTACACTTTTCTTCGCTCTTGAATCAAACAATGAAAATTTGGGGGTTTCCTAAGAAGTTCCTTGGAATGTAGCTTGAGGATCCCACCAGATTCCGAAATGGAAGCATCATTTGTTTACTTATGTTTGGGGCTCTTTTTCTGTAAGCCAAGCTCTCTCTGCTTTGTGGCCCTCATCTGTTGATGTCCCTCTACCGCCCTGTATGGTCTCCTTGCCCTTCACAGGAGCTCGTGTCGTCCTCAGCCTGGGTATATAGTGTTCCTACCTTACTGGCAGCGTTCCTGGCTTGTGAGATCAGCTGTCGAATCTGCTGGATTTTATCCGAAATGCTAGCATTTTGGCTTTTTCGTTTCTCCAAGTTGTTCAGCTTCTGCAGAAGAAGTGGAATAGTGCTGTCCAGATTGGAAACTTTTTTTTTGACAGGGAAGAGACAAAGAAGAGCAATTAGGAACAGGAAAGTCAAACCTGGAAGAAGGCACTGTCCCCATTTAAGTGATTATCAGGTGGACAAGATGTGGTTGTCCTCACACAGATCATGATGCAATGTCAATACCTGGAAACAATTCTATGGTGCATCTACGGCAAGATGCACTGGCAACTGATACCTTAACGACAGCTCAAACCCTTTCAGTTCAGTCCGCCTCCCACTCCCAAGAAAAAAAGTTGCACTCTGAGTCTTCATGTTACACAATTGCTTTTGGATTATCTGCAATATACAACAAGGCAGACAAATCAGGTTTTTGCCAGCAGTGGTACCAGGAAATGTCTACACAGGTCTCTGTAACTAACTGGATGAAATGAGATACATTGTTGTAGGAAGTTGGCTCTGTATGTGCTATTTCAAAGTAAGGAATAGCATGCACAGAGTCCAAGGGTTCCCCTTAGAGGTAAAATAGTGGTAAAAATAGGTAATACTAATGCTCTATTTTGTGGTAGTGTGGTCGAGCAGTAGGCTTATCCAAGGAGTAGTGTTAAGCATTTGTTGTACATACACACAGACAATAAATGAGGTACACACACTCAGAGACAAATCCAGCCAATAGGTTTTGTTATAGAAAAATATATTTTCTTAGTTTATTTTAAGAACCACAGGTTCAAATTTAACATGTAATATCTTGTTTGAAAGGTATTGCAGGTAAGTACATTAGGAACTTTGAATCATTTCAATTGCATGTATACTTTTCAAGTTATTCACAAATAGCTACTTTAAAAGTGGACACTTAGTGCAATTTTCACAGTTCCTGGGGGAGGTAAGTTTTTGTTAGTTTTACCAGGTAAGTAAGACACTTACAGGGTTCAGTTCTTGGTCCAAGGTAGCCCACCGTTGGGGGTTCAGAGCAACCCCAAAGTCACCACACCAGCAGCTCAGGTCCGGTCAGGTGCAGAGTTCAAAGTGGTGCCCAAAACGCATAGGCTAGAATGGAGAGAAGGGGGTGCCCCGGTTCCGGTCTGCTTGCAGGTAAGTACCCGCGTCTTCGCAGGGCAGACCAGGGGGGTTTTGTAGGGCACCGGGGGGGACACAAGCCCACACAGAAATTTCACCCTCAGCGGCGCGGGGGCGGCCGGGTGCAGTGTTAGAACAAGCGTCGGGTTCGCAATGTAAGTCAATGAAAGATCACGGGATCTCTTCTGCGCTGCAGGCATGCAAGGGGGGGCTTCCTCGGGGAAACCTCCACTTGGGCAAGGGAGAGGGACTCCTGGGGGTCACTTCTCCAGTGAAAGTCCGGTCCTTCAGGTCCTGGGGGCTGCGGGTGCAGGGTCTTTTCCAGGCGTCAGGACTTAGGTTTCAGAGAGTCGCGGTCAGGGGAAGCCTCGGGATTCCCTCTGCAGGCGGCGCTGTGGGGGCTCAGGGGGGACAGGTTTTGGTACTCACAGTCGGAGAGTAGTCCGGGGGTCCTCCCTGAGGTGTTGGTTCTCCACCAGCCGAGTCGGGGTCGCCGGGTGCAGTGTTGCAAGTCTCACGCTTCTTGCGAGGAGATTGCAGGGTCTTTAAAGCTGCTCCTCGAAACAAAGTTGCAGTCTTTTTGGAGCAGGTCCGCTGTCCTCGGGAGTTTCTTGTCTTTTTCGAAGCAGGGCAGTCCTCAGAGGATTCAGAGGTCGCTGGTCCCTTGGAAGGCGTCGCTGGAGCAGAGTTCTTTGGAAGGCAGGAGACAGGCCGGTGAGTTTCTGGAGCCAAGGCAGTTGTTGTCTTCTGGTCTTCCTCTGCAGGGGTTTTCAGCTAGGCAGTCCTTCTTCTTGTAGTTGCAGGAATCTAATTTTCTAGGGTTCAGGGTAGCCCTTAAATACTAAATTTAAGGGCGTGTTTAGGTCTGGGGGGTTAGTAGCCAATGGCTACTAGCCCTGAGGGTGGGTACCCTCTTTGTGCCTCCTCCCAAGGGGAGGGGGTCACAATCCTAACCCTATTGGGGGAATCCTCCATCTGCAAGATGGAGGATTTCTAAAAGTTAGAGTCACCTCAGCTCAGGACACCTTAGGGGCTGTCCTGACTGGCCAGTGACTCCTCCTTGTTATTCTCATTATTTTCTCCGGCCTTGCCGCCAAACGTGGGGGCCGGGCCGGAGGGGGCGGGCAACTCCACTAGCTGGAGTGTCCTGCGGTGCTGTGACAAAGGGGTGAGCCTTTGAGGCTCACCGCCAGGTGTTACAGCTCCTGCCTGGGGGAGGTGTTAGCATCTCCACCCAGTGCAGGCTTTGTTACTGGCCTCAGAGTGACAAAGGCACTCTCCCCATGGGGCCAGCAACATGTCTCTAGTGTGGCAGGCTGCTGGAACTAGTCAGCCTACACAGATAGTCGGTTAAGTTTCAGGGGGCACCTCTAAGGTGCCCTCTGGGGTGTATTTTGCAATAAAATGTACACTGGCATCAGTGTGCATTTATTGTGCTGAGAAGTTTGGTACCAAACTTCCCAGTTTTCAGTGTAGCCATTACGGTGCTGTGGAGTTCGTGTTTGACAAACTCCCAGACCATATACTCTTATGGCTACCCTGCACTTACAATGTCTAAGGTTTTGTTTAGACACTGTAGGGGTACCATGCTCATGCACTGGTACCCTCACCTATGGTATAGTGCACCCTGCCTTAGGGCTGTAAGGCCTGCTAGAGGGGTGTCTTACCTATACTGCATAGGCAGTGAGAGGCTGGCATGGCACCCTGAGGGGAGTGCCATGTCGACTTACTCGTTTTGTCCTCACTAGCACACACAAGCTGGCAAGCAGTGTGTCTGTGCTGAGTGAGAGGTCTCCAGGGTGGCATAAGACATGCTGCAGCCCTTAGAGACCTTCCTTGGCATCAGGGCCCTTGGTACTAGAAGTACCAGTTACAAGGGACTTATCTGGATGCCAGGGTCTGCCAATTGTGGATACAAAAGTACAGGTTAGGGAAAGAACACTGGTGCTGGGGCCTGGTTAGCAGGCCTCAGCACACTTTCAATTGTAAACATAGCATCAACAAAGGCAAAAAGTCAGGGGGCAACCATGCCAAGGAGGCATTTCCTTACACAACCCCCCCCCAAACGAAAGAGGATGAGACTAACCTTTCCCAAGAGAGTCTTCATTTTCTAAGTGGAAGAACCTGGAAAGGCCATCTGCATTGGCATGGGCAGTCTCAGGTCTGTGTTCCACTATAAAGTCCATTCCCTGTAGGGAGATGGACCACCTCAACAGTTTAGGATTTTCACCTTTCATTTGCATCAGCCATTTGAGAGGTCTGTGGTCAGTTTGAACTAGGAAGTGAGTCCCAAAGAGGTATGGTCTCAGCTTCTTCAGGGACCAAACCACAGCAAAGGCCTCCCTCTCAATGGCACTCCAACGCTGCTCCCTGGGGAGTAACCTCCTGCTAATGAAAGCAACAGGCTGGTCAAGGCCATCATCATTTGTTTGGGACAAAACTGCCCCTATCCCATGTTCAGAGGCATCTGTCTGCACAATGAACTGCTTAGAATAATCTGGAGCTTTTAGAACTGGTGCTGAGCACATTGCTTGTTTCAGGGTGTCAAAGGCCTGTTGGCATTCCACAGTCCAGTTCACTTTCTTGGGCATTTTCTTGGAGGTGAGTTCAGTGAGGGCGGTCACAATGGATCCATATCCCTTCACAAACCTCCTGTAATACCCAGTCAAGCCAAGGAATGCCCTGACTTGAGTCTGGGTTTTTGGAGCTACCCAGTCCAGAATAGTCTGGATCTTGGGTTGGAGTGGCTGAACTTGGCCTCCACCTACAAGGTGGCCCAAGTAAACCACAGTTCCCTGCCCTATCTGGCATTTGGATGCCTTGATAGAGAGGCCTGCAGATTGCAGAGCCTTCCAAACCTTCTTCAGGTGGACCAGGTGATCCTGCCAGGTGGAGCTAAAGACAGCAATATCATCAAGATAAGCTGTGCTAAAGGACTCCAAGCCAGCAAGGACTCGATTCACCAACCTTTGGAAGGTGGCAGGGGCATTCTTTAAACCAAAGGGCATAACAGTAAACTGATAATGCCCATCAGGTGTGGAGAATGCTGTTTTCTCTTTTGCTCCAGGTGCCATTTTTATTTGCCAGTACCCTGCTGTCAAGTCAAAGGTACTTAGGAATTTGGCAGCACCTAATTTATCTATGAGCTCATCAGCTCTAGGAATTGGATGAGCATCTGTCTTGGTGACAGAATTGAGCCCTCTGTAGTCCACACAAAACCTCATCTCTTTCTTTCCATCTTTGGTGTGAGGTTTGGGGACTAAGACCACTGGGCTAGCCCAGGGGCTGTCAGAGCGCTCAATTACTCCCAATTCCAGCATCTTGTGGACTTCCACCTTGATGCTTTCCTTAACATGGTCAGACTGTCTAAAGATTTTGTTTTTGACAGGCATGCTGTCTCCTGTGTCCACATCATGGGTACACAGGTGTGTCTGACCAGGGGTTAAGGAGAAGAGTTCAGGAAACTGCTGTAGGACTCTCCTACAATCAGCTTGCTGTTGGCCAGAGAGGGTGTCTGAGTAGATCACTCCATCTACTGTGCCATCTTTTGGGTCTGATGACAGAAGATCAGGGAGAGGTTCACTCTCTGCCTCCTGATCCTCATCTGTTACCATCAACAGATTCACATCAGCCCTGTCATGGAAGAGCTTAAGGCAGTTCACATGGATCACCCTCTTGGGGCTCCTGCTTGTGCCCAGGTCCACCAGGTAGGTGACCTGACTCTTCCTTTCTAGCACTGGGTAAGGGCCACTCCATTTGTCCTGGAGTGCCCTGGGAGCCACAGGCTCCAGAACCCAGACTTTCTGCCCTGGTTGGAACTCAACCAGTGCAGCCTTTTGGTCATACCAAAACTTCTGGAGCTGTTGGCTGGCCTCAAGGTTTTTGGTTGCCTTTTCCATGTACTCTGCCATTCTAGAGCGAAGGCCAAGTACATAGTCCACTATGTCTTGTTTAGGCTCATGAAGAGGTCTCTCCCAGCCTTCTTTAACAAGAGCAAGTGGTCCCCTTACAGGGTGACCAAACAGAAGTTCAAAGGGTGAGAATCCTACTCCCTTCTGTGGCACCTCTCTGTAAGCGAAAAGCAGACATGGCAAGAGGACATCCCATCTCCTTTTGAGTTTTTCTGGGAGCCCCATGATCATGCCTTTTAATGTCTTGTTGAATCTCTCAACTAAGCCATTAGTTTGTGGATGGTATGGTGTAGTGAATTTGTAAGTCACTCCACACTCATTCCACATGTGTTTTAGGTATGCGGACATGAAGTTGGTACCTCTGTCAGACACCACCTCCTTAGGGAAACCCACTCTGGTAAAGATACCAATGAGGGCCTTGGCTACTGCAGGGGCAGTAGTCGACCTAAGGGGAATAGCTTCAGGATACCTAGTAGCATGATCCACTACTACTAGGATGTACATATTTCCTGAGGCTGTGGGAGGTTCCAGTGGACCAACTATGTCCACACCCACTCTTTCAAAGGGGACCCCCACCACTGGAAATGGAATGAGGGGGGCCTTTGGGTGCCCACCTGTCTTACCACTGGATTGACAGGTGGGGCAGGAGAGGCAAAACTCCTTAACCTTCTGGGACATATTGGGCCAGTAGAAGTGGTTGACTAACCTCTCCCACGTCTTGGTTTGTCCCAAATGCCCAGCAAGGGGAATATCATGGGCTAAGGTCAGAATAAACTCTCTGAACGACTGAGGCACTACCACTCTCCTAGTGGCACCAGGTTTGGGGTCTCTGGCCTCAGTGTACAGGAGTCCATCTTCCCAATAGACCCTATGTGTTCCATTTTTCTTGCCCTTGGACTCTTCAGCAGCTTGCTGCCTAAGGCCTTCAAGAGAGGGACAGGTTTCTTGTCCCTTACACAGCTCCTCCCTTGAGGGTCCCCCTGGGCCTAAGAGCTCAACCTGATAAGGTTCAAGCTCCAAAGGCTCAGTTCCCTCAGAGGGCAGAACTTCTTCCTGAGAAGAGAGGTTCTCTTTTTCTGACTGTGTTGCAGTTGGTTTCCCAACTGACTTTCCTTTTCTCTTGGTAGGCTGGGCCATTTTTCCAGACTCCAGCTCTACTTTTTCACCCTGTGCCTTGCATTGTGCTCTTGTTTTTACACACACCAGTTCAGGGATACCCAGCATGGCTGCATGGGTTTTTAGTTCTACCTCAGCCCATGCTGAGGACTCCAGGTCATTTCCAAGCAGACAGTCTACTGGGATGTTTGAGGAGACCACCACCTGTTTCAGGCCATTGACCCCTCCCCATTCTAAAGTTACCATTGCCATGGGATGTGCTTTAGTTTGATTGTCAGCATTGGTGACTGTATAAGTTTTTCCAGTCAGGTATTGGCCAGGGGAAACCAGTTTCTCTGTCACCATGGTGACACTGGCACCTGTATCCCTCAGGCCCTCTACACTTGTCCCATTAATAAAGAGCTGCTGCCTGTATTTTTGCATGTTAGGAGGCCAGGCAGCTAGTGTGGCTAAATCCACCCCACCCTCAGAGACTAGAGTAGCTTCAGTGTGGACCCTGATTTGCTCTGGGCACACTGTTGATCCCACTTGGAGACTAGCCATTCCAGTGTTACCTGGATTGGAGTTTGGAGTGGAACTTTTCTTGGGACAGGCCTTGTCTCCAGTTTGGTGTCCAGACTGACTACAGTTTCGACACCAGGCCTTTTTGGGATCAAAGTTTTTACCCTTGTACCCAGGATTGTTTTGTGAAGAGGCTCTGGGCCCACCCTCCTGTGCAGGTTTTTGGGGGCCTGTAGAAGACTCTTGACTATTTTTATTTTTGGCTGTCTCACCACCTTTCCCCTGGGGAGGTTTTGTGACCCCTTTCTTTTGGTCACCCCCTGTGGAAGTTTTGGACACCCTAGTCTTGACCCAATGGTCCGCCTTCTTTCCCAATTCTTGGGGAGAAATTGGTCCTAGGTCTACCAGATGCTGATGCAGTTTATCATTGAAACAATTACTTAACAGGTGTTCTTTCACAAATAAATTGTACAGCCCATCATAATTACTTACACCACTGCCTTGAATCCAACCATCTAGTGTTTTTACTGAGTAGTCTACAAAGTCAACCCAGGTCTGGCTCGAGGATTTTTGAGCCCCCCTGAATCTAATCCTATACTCCTCAGTGGAGAATCCAAAGCCCTCAATCAGGGTACCCTTCATGAGGTCATAAGATTCTGCATCTTGTCCAGAGAGTGTGAGGAGTCTATCCCTACACTTTCCTGTGAACATTTCCCAAAGGAGAGCACCCCAGTGAGATCTGTTCACTTTTCTGGTTACACAAGCCCTCTCAAAAGCTGTGAACCATTTGGTGATGTCATCACCATCTTCATATTTAGTTACAATCCCTTTAGGGATTTTCAACATGTCAGGAGAATCTCTGACCCTATTTATGTTGCTGCCACCATTGATGGGTCCTAGGCCCATCTCTTGTCTTTCCCTCTCTATGGCTAGGATCTGTCTTTCCAAAGCCAATCTTTTGGCCATCCTGGCTAACTGGATGTCCTCTTCACTGGAGTTATCCTCAGTGATTTCAGAGGTGTTGGTCTCTCCTGTGAGGGAACCAGCATCTCTGACTATTATTTTTGGAGTCAGGGTTTGAGAGACCCTGTTCTCCCTAGATAGGACTGGTAGGGGGGAATTTTCCTCCAAGTCACTATCCTCTTCCTCTGAGTTGCCACCCTCAGAGGGGTTGGCCTTTTCAAACTCTGCCAAAAGGTCCTGGAGCTGTATTTTGGTAGGTTTGGGGCCCATTGTTATTTTCTTTATTTTACAGAGTGACCTTAGCTCCCTCATCTTAAGATGGAGGTAAGGTGTGGTGTCGAGTTCCACCACAGTCACATCTGTGCTAGACATTTTGCTTCTAAAAGTTGGAATACTTTTTAAGAATCTACAACTAGTTCTAGGTTCTAATTCAAACTTTTACAAACTTTTAAACTCTAAAAGAAATGCTAAACAGGATCTAACACAAGGCCCTAGCAGGTCTTTTAAGAATTTAGAAAACTTTTCAAATTGCAAAAATCAATTTCTAATGACAATTTTGGAATTTGTCGTGTGATCAGGTATTGGCTGAGTAGTCCAGCAAATGCAAAGTCTTGTACCCCACCGCTGATCCACCAATGTAGGAAGTTGGCTCTGTATGTGCTATTTCAAAGTAAGGAATAGCATGCACAGAGTCCAAGGGTTCCCCTTAGAGGTAAAATAGTGGTAAAAATAGATAATACTAATGCTCTATTTTGTGGTAGTGTGGTCGAGCAGTAGGCTTATCCAAGGAGTAGTGTTAAGCATTTGTTGTACATACACACAGACAATAAATGAGGTACACACACTCAGAGACAAATCCAGCCAATAGGTTTTGTTATAGAAAAATATCTTTTCTTAGTTTATTTTAAGAACCACAGGTTCAAATTTAACATGTAATATCTTGTTTGAAAGGTATTGCAGGTAAGTACATTAGGAACTTTGAATCATTTCAATTGCATGTATACTTTTCAAGTTATTCACAAATAGCTACTTTAAAAGTGGACACTTAGTGCAATTTTCACAGTTCCTGGGGGAGGTAAGTTTTTGTTAGTTTTACCAGGTAAGTAAGACACTTACAGGGTTCAGTTCTTGGTCCAAGGTAGCCCACCGTTGGGGGTTCAGAGCAACCCCAAAGTCACCACACCAGCAGCTCAGGGCCGGTCAGGTGCAGAGTTCAAAGTGGTGCCCAAAACGCATAGGCTAGAATGGAGAGAAGGGGGTGCCCCGGTTCCGGTCTGCTTGCAGGTAAGTACCCGCGTCTTCGGAGGGCAGACCAGGGGGGTTTTGTAGGGCACCGGGGGGGACACAAGCCCACACAGAAATTTCACCCTCAGCGGCGCGGGGGCGGCCGGGTGCAGTGTTAGAACAAGCGTCGGGTTCGCAATGTAAGTCAATGAGAGATCACGGGATCTCTTCAGCGCTGCAGGCAGGCAAGGGGGGGCTTCCTCGGGGAAACCTCCACTTGGGCAAGGGAGAGGGACTCCTGGGGGTCACTTCTCCAGTGAAAGTCCGGTCCTTCAGGTCCTGGGGGCTGCGGGTGCAGGGTCTTTTCCAGGCGTCGGGACTTAGGTTTCAGAGAGTCGCGGTCAGGGGAAGCCTCGGGATTCCCTCTGCAGGCGGCGCTGTGGGGGCTCAGGGGGGACAGGTTTTGGTACTCACAGTCGGAGAGTAGTCCGGGGGTCCTCCCTGAGGTGTTGGTTCTCCACCAGCCGAGTCGGGGTCGCCGGGTGCAGTGTTGCAAGTCTCACGCTTCTTGCGGGGAGATTGCAGGGTCTTTAAAGCTGCTCCTCGAAACAAAGTTGCAGTCTTTTTGGAGCAGGTCCGCTGTCCTCGGGAGTTTCTTGTCTTTTTCGAAGCAGGGCAGTCCTCAGAGGATTCAGAGGTCGCTGGTCCCTTGGAAGGCGTCGCTGGAGCAGAGTTCTTTGGAAGGCAGGAGACAGGCCGGTGAGTTTCTGGAGCCAAGGCAGTTGTTGTCTTCTGGTCTTCCTCTGCAGGGGTTTTCAGCTAGGCAGTCCTTCTTCTTGTAGTTGCAGGAATCTAATTTTCTAGGGTTCAGGGTAGCCCTTAAATACTAAATTTAAGGGTGTGTTTAGGTCTGGGGGGTTAGTAGCCAATGGCTACTAGCCCTGAGGGTGGGTACCCTCTTTGTGCCTCCTCCCAAGGGGAGGGGGTCACAATCCTAACCCTATTGGGGGAATCCTCCATCTGCAAGATGGAGGATTTCTAAAAGTTAGAGTCACCTCAGCTCAGGACACCTTAGGGGCTGTCCTGACTGGCCAGTGACTCCTCCTTGTTATTCTCATTATTTTCTCCGGCCTTGCCGCCAAACGTGGGGGCCGGGCCAGAGGGGGCGGGCAACTCCACTAGCTGGAGTGTCCTGCGGTGCTGTGACAAAGGGGTGAGCCTTTGAGGCTCACCGCCAGGTGTTACAGCTCCTGCCTGGGGGAGGTGTTAGCATCTCCACCCAGTGCAGGCTTTGTTACTGGCCTCAGAGTGACAAAGGCACTCTCCCCATGGGGCCAGCAACATGTCTCTAGTGTGGCAGGCTGCTGGAACTAGTCAGCCTACACAGATAGTCGGTTAAGTTTCAGGGGGCACCTCTAAGGTGCCCTCTGGGGTGTATTTTGCAATAAAATGTACACTGGCATCAGTGTGCATTTATTGTACTGAGAAGTTTGGTACCAAACTTCCCAGTTTTCAGTGTAGCCATTACGGTGCTGTGGAGTTCGTGTTTGACAAACTCCCAGACCATATACTCTTATGGCTACCCTGCACTTACAATGTCTAAGGTTTTGTTTAGACACTGTAGGGGTACCATGCTCATGCACTGGTACCCTCACCTATGGTATAGTGCACCCTGCCTTAGGGCTGTAAGGCCTGCTAGAGGGGTGTCTTACCTATACTGCATAGGCAGTGAGAGGCTGGCATGGCACCCTGAGGGGAGTGCCATGTCGACTTACTCGTTTTGTCCTCACTAGCACACACAAGCTGGCAAGCAGTGTGTCTGTGCTGAGTGAGAGGTCTCCAGGGTGGCATAAGACATGCTGCAGCCCTTAGAGACCTTCCTTGGCATCAGGGCCCTTGGTACTAGAAGTACCAGTTACAAGGGACTTATCTGGATGCCAGGGTCTGCCAATTGTGGATACAAAAGTACAGGTTAGGGAAAGAACACTGGTGCTGGGGCCTGGTTAGCAGGCCTCAGCACACTTTCAATTGTAAACATAGCATCAGCAAAGGCAAAAAGTCAGGGGGCAACCATGCCAAGGAGGCATTTCCTTACAATTGTGTTTTTGTTTCCACCAGCAATTGTTTACATGATTATTAATAAAGAAGCTATGTAGGATTTACCCTCATACTTTGTTGGCGCTCCTTTTCCCTCCCACTAAATCTGTTCGCAAAACTGAAACATGCGTATGGGAAGATCTTCTGCCTTCTAAAGAAGTGCCACCAGTGGAATTTAGTAAAAATTTTTTTACTCTTGTGCAAAATGCCCCTCAATAGCTTTTTTTGGCTTTGAAGTTGTACTTCACACGACCTTCTAACATGTCCGCCCCCTCACACGTCCATTGTCATCTCTTTCCTCCCCAGTAGTGGTGCTGGTGTGTGACAGCCCTGCACCCCAAACCTGATTTACTGAGGTAATAATGCAAATGCAAAGGAATAGACAGGAAGAATCCAGCAAAATTAATTTCAGTGCATCAACAAACACAGCTTTTTGATGCTTACAAGTGTCAAGGGAGCCACAGTATGAATAAAAGAGGAGAAAATACAATTGAGGACTCAGACTCTAATATTTCCCAGCCACTGCTCCACCTTTAGCCCCTACTCACTGCCCATGTCATGTTCCCTCTTCCCCCAAATCAAAGTGTTTCATAATCTCATGAAGGGTAGAAGGCGCTATGAAAATATGACCTTATAATCCAGGTTTTGGTCGTGCCACAGAACAGTTAATGGGTGTCCAAAAGTTGCAAATACAAGAGGGAGCAATTCATAATGTTTGATTAAACTTGTAGATATTGTGTTTGAGAGCAGACGAGGCCTTACAGGCCCAACATGTCTGGGGTTTCTGCTCATTAAGACCTGAGACACAGATTCTCCACACTTAATCTTGTAAAACAGCTGCTATTATAAGGAGCTGGTTGAGGTTTTATTTGATTCTGTTAAAGTGTAGCAGCTACCCAAGCTGAGATGCAGTTCACACAAGGATGCGCTGTGTGGCGATTTGACTCTGTATTCTTTTTATATGCAGCACTCTTGTTACAGTAATAGAAAACTCAATAAAGAACTGAAACATAACATGGATTAACCTTCCTCTGAAGAACAGCCCGTCTCGTTTGAAATCTAAAGCTCTTGAAATATCCAGGTCTTACCATAAGCATTCTTAAACTGAGATTTAAAGACAGTCATAGTCATGTTTGAGCCTTTTGAAGGGCATTCACAAGTCCGACTTGCTAAGCTCCTTATGAACTGAGTGAATTTGTCGTTCTAAAGCCTGTGATTTGCAAAATCACAGTATTTATGACTGGAAAATAATTTGCAATATACAAAAACCTTGCAAATGCAGGCACACAGATCTCCTGTCTCTTGCAGGCCACAATTCTCAGGGTGCCTCAAAATGCGCGTTGCAAAATAATTATTCAGGAGGCAGGGGGTTTGTAAACTCCTGTGGATGTGCTTTTTTGTGAGATTTGACTACTTAGCACATCAGTCACATCACAAAATGAAGTCCTGGTTGTGAACCACATGGTGTGCCAAAAACACAGACCGGTTTGCGCCCTGGGTTTAGTATATAAAAAAAAAAAAAAAAAAAAAAGACCTATGACTGTCTCCAACTAAACAGATCGCAATGGAAGCCTGAAAAGATTAATAGCCATGAGGCTGGCAGAGTTCGGATTTTTCAAGTTTGTATTCAGTAAAGGTTGAAATATGGGATTTAGTCAACATGTGTCAACAGAGAAGACTGCTTTTGAGGTCTGATGCCCTACTTTTCAAATAGTGCAGGGCTTCAATCTTATTGCCTTGTCTGTTCTCTCTCAAGCTAATAGGCTCACCACCTATAAACATTAGATCTCAGCTCCCCATAGACACATTTCGAGACTGACTCACCAGATGAATCTGCTTCCTGCATGGCTTGGCTCAAATCATTGTTGGTCATGTTGCCATACTTCTCCTTCCATTGGTCAAGATTTTTTTCCATGTCAGTCACTGCATTATTCACTGTGGTGGCCTTGGCACTGGCATCGGCAGCTGATGTCTTGGCAGCTTGGAGAGTATCTGCCACATCACCTTGGGTACAGAAAACATACACGCCATTCAGTAACAACAACTTGATGACCAGAAATGTACAACCCTGATGTAGACTTGATGTGGTGATGGTTATCAGACTGTCTGAGTAGCCCAGGAACTCTAGCAGAAGATGCGACTATCCTCATCCCAAAAGTTAGTGCACTTCTCTAAAGTCAATATCATAGGAGTTCAGACCACGTCCACCCACAAAACCTGCCCAGATATCAGACCAAGGCATAACCTACCCATGTTTATGTTGAGCATGTCCAGGGTAGACTGTAGGTCTTTCTGCAGCTGATCCTTTTTCGTCTTGGCATCTCTGAGCCGGTCCTTAGCATCCTGAAGTCTTTTCTTCACACCTTTAAAGAAAGTTTAGATTTTATCCTGTACTTTCTGTGTAGGAAGTTGGCTCTGTATGTGCTATTTCAAAGTAAGGAATAGCATGCACAGAGTCCAAGGGTTCCCCTTAGAGGTAAGATAGTGGCAAAAAGAGATAATACTAATGCTCTATTTTGTGGTAGTGTGGTCGAGCAGTAGGCTTATCAAAGGAGTAGTGTTAAGCATTTGTTGTACATACACACAGGCAATAAATGAGGAACACACACTCAGAGACAATTCCAGCCAATAGGTTTTTGTATAGAAAAATATATTTTCTTAGTTTATTTTAAGAACCACAGGTTCAAATTCTACATGTAATATCTCATTTGAAAGGTATTGCAGGTAAGTACTTTAGGAACTTTGAATCATTACATTAGCATGTGTACTTTTTACATAAAACACAAATAGCTGTTTTAAAAGTGGACAGTGCAATTTTCACAGTTCCTGGGGGAGGTAAAGTTTTGTTAGTTTTAACAGATAAGTAAGTCACTTACAGGTTTCAGTTTTTGGTCCAAGGTAGCCCACCGTTGGGGGTTCAGAGCAACCCCAAAGTTATCACACCAGCAGCTCATGGCCGGTCAGGTGCAGAGGTCAAAGAGGTGCCCAAAACACATAGGCTTCAATGGAGAGAAGGGGGTGCCCCGGTTCCAGTCTGCCAGCAGGTAAGTACCCGCGTCTTCGGAGGGCAGACCAGGGCGGTTTTGTAGGGCACCGGGGGGGACACAAGTCAGCACAAAAAGTACACCCTCAGCAGCGCGGGGGCGGCCGGGTGCAGTGTGCAAACACGCGTCTGATTTACAATGGTTTTCAGTGAGAGATCAAGGGATCTCTTCAGCGTTGCAGGCAGGCAAGGGGGGGCTCCTCGGGGTAGCCACCACCTGGGCAAGGGAGAGGTCCTCCTGGGGGTCACTCCTGCACAGAAGTTCTGTTCCTTCAGGTGCTGGGGGCTGCGGGTGCAGGGTCTTTTCCAGCCGTCGGGGTTTTAGAGTCAGGCAGTCGCGGTCAGGTGGAGCCTCGGGATTCCCTCTGCAGGCGTCGCTGTGGGGGCTCAGGGGGGACAACTTTGGTTACTCACGGTCTCTGAGTCTCCGGAGAGTCCTCCCTGAGGTGTTGGTTCTCCACCAGTCGAGTCGGGGTCGCCGGGTGCAGTGTTGGAAGTCTCACGCTTCTTGCGGGGATTTGCAGGGGTCTTTAAATCTGCTCCTCTGTAACAAAGTTGCAGTCTTTTTGGAGCAGGGCCGCTGTCCTCGGGAGTTTCTTGTCTTTGTTGAAGCAGGGCAGTCCTCTGAGGATTCAGAGGTCGCTGGTCCTGGGGAAAGCGTCGCTGGAGCAGGTTTCTTTAGAAGGCAGGAGACAGGCCGGTAGGTCTGGGGGCAAAGCAGTTGGTGTCTTCTTTTCTTCTTCTGCAGGGGTCTTTCAGCCAAGCAGTCCTCTTCTTCTTGTAGTTGCAGGAATCTAAATTCTTAGGTTCAGGGGAGCCCTTAAATACTAAATTTAAGGGCGTGTTTAGGTCTGGGGGGTTAGTAGCCAATGGCTACTAGCCCTGAGGGTGGGTACACCCTCTTTGTGCCTCCTCCCAAGGGGAGGGGGTCACATTCCTATCCCTATTGGGGGAATCCTCCTTCTACAAGATGGAGGATTTCTAAAAGTCAGAGTCACCTCAGCTCAGGACACCTTAGGGGCTGTCCTGACTGGCCAGTGACTCCTCCTTGTTTTTCTCATTATCTCTCCTGGACTTGCCGCCAAAAGTGGGGGCTGGGTCCAGGGGGCGGGCATCTCCACTAGCTGGAGTGCCCTGGGGCATTGTAACACGAAGCTTGAGCCTTTGAAGCTCACTGCTAGGTGTTACAGTTCCTGCAGGGGGGAGGTGTGAAGCACCTCCACCCAGAGCAGGCTTTTGTTTCTGTCCTCAGAGAGCACAAAGGCTTTCACCGCATGGGGTCAGAAACTCGTCTCTCAGCAGCAGGCTGGCACAGACCAGTCAGTCCTGCACTGAACAATTGAGTAAAATACAGGGGGCATCTCTAAGATGCCCTCTGTGTGCATTTTTTAATAAATCCAACACTGGCATCAGTGTGGGTTTATTATTCTGAGAAGTTTGGTACCAAACTTCCCAGTATTCAGTGTAGCCATTATGGAGCTGTGGAGTTCGTTTTTGACAGACTCCCAGCCCATATACTCTTATGGCTACCCTGCACTTACAATGTCTAAGGTTTTGCTTAGACACTGTAGGGGCATAGTGCTCATGCACCTATGCCCTCACCTGTGATTATAGTGCACCCTGCCTTAGGGCTGTAAGGCCTGTTAGAGGGGTGACTTATCTATGCCATAGGCAGTGTGAGGTTGGCATGGCACCCTGAGGGGAGTGCCACGTCGACTTAGTCATTTTCTCCCCACCAGCACACACAAGCTGGTAAGCAGTGTGTCTGTGCTGAGTGAGGGGTCCCTAGGGTGGCATAAGACATGCTGCAGCCCTTAGAGACCTTCCCTGGCATCAGGGCCCTTGGTACCAGGGGTACCAGTTATAAGGGACTTACCTAGGTGCCAGGGTTGTGCCAATTGTGGAAACAATGGTACATTTTAGGTGAAAGAGCACTGGTGCTGGGGCCTGGTTAGCAGGGTCCCAGCACACTTCTCAGTCAAGTCAGCATCAGTATCAAGCAAAAAGTTTGGGGTAACTGCAACAGGAAGCCATTTCTTTACATTCTGCCATACTCATATTCAACAGGATACAGGTTTTAATGTTTCTGTGTGGTTTACATGGAAGAAAACATTTAATAAGGATATACTTTGTGTGGTAGCGGAAAATGGTTAATGCTATGTTACTTTGTTTCTCCCAATTTGAGATTAAAGAAGAAGAGGAATTCTATGTACATCACAAATGTGTACCACCAAGTTAAAGGAATGAGTAAAGCATACATCAGTGGTCACTACAAAATATTGCAATTCATGCAGACCGGTAAATGAATGGTTTACGTACCACAGCTTTTATCTCTGGCATCCAGAAAACCCTTGCATAGCACTGTACGCATGAGTAATGGAGCACAAGATCTGCATGTGTGTTTCTCATAAAAAAATCTCAATTCATAAGAGAGAGAAGGATTTCTTACCCCCATTTAATTCACTTTGTTCCTTCTTTGCAGCTTCCTCGAGGGTCCGGCTTTTCTTCTTCAGATTTTTGGCTTTCTTATCAAGGTCTTCAGCTACAACACTCTGTAAAACAGCACAAATACAGGTTGGCACCAGCAAAAGTCTGTCTCGAGCCTGGCAATACCCATCTTCCCTTGGAACAACCCATGATGAACAAATTAGATTCGCCGAGTCCTTAACTTATCATCCTGCCTTCTATGCTAAGCCAGGTTTAGTTGATCAAAACATGCAACCCATGAAGTGCAAGGCACCTTCAGGTCACTAAGAACTAACTCGCATGCACAGGCTGTGCATAGCAAGAGCAGAGATCGGAGGGACTCAGTTGGTCAAGTGCTAAATGTCACTGTTATGCCTATCCCTATGAGAAGCAGGGGGCACTATATCTGCTCAACTTCTTTCCTCATGGAAATCTGTAAAGAAACAGGATGTAGGAAGTTGGCTCTGTATGTGCTATTTCAAAGTAAGGAATAGCATGCACAGAGTCCAAGGGTTCCCCTTAGAGGTAAAATAGTGGTAAAAAGAGATAATACTAATGCTCTATTTTGTGGTAGTGTGGTCGAGCAGTAGGCTTATCCAAGGAGTAGTGTTAAGCATTTGTTGTACATACACATAGACAATAAATAAGGTACACACACTCTGAGACAAATCCAGCCAATAGGTTTTGTTATAGAAAAATATATTTTCTTAGTTTATTTTAAGAACCACAGGTTCAAATTTTACATGTAATATCTCATTTGAAAGGTATTGCAGGTAAGTACTCTAGGAACTTTGAATCATTACTTTAGCATGTATACTTTTTACATAAAACACAATAAGCTGTTTTAAAAGTGGACACTGCAATTTTCACAGTTCCTGGGGGAGGTAAGTTATTGTTAGTTTTAACAGGTACGTAAGTCACTTACAGGTTTCAGTTTTTGGTCCAAGGTAGTCCACCGTTGGGGGTTCAGAGCAACCCCAAAGTTATCACACCAGCAGCTCAGGGCCGGTCAGGTGCAAAGGTCAAAGAGGTGCCCAAAACACATAGGCTATAATGGAGAGAAGGGGGTGCCCCGGTTCCAGTCTGCCAGCAGGTAAGTACCCGCGTCTTCGGAGGGCAGACCAGGGGGGTTTTGTAGGGCACCGGGGGGGACACAAGTCAGCACAAAAAGTACACCCTCAGCAGCGCGGGGGCGGCCGGGTGCAGTGTGCAAACACGCGTCGGGTTCACAATGATTTTCAATGAGAGATCAAGGGATCTCTTCAGCGTCGCAGGCAGGCAAGGGGGGGGGCTCCTCGGGGTAGCCACCACCTGGGCAAGGGAGAGGGCTTCCTGGGGGTCACTCCTGCACTGGAGTTCCGTTCCTTTAGGAGCTGGGGGCTGCGGGTGCAGGGTCTTTTCCAGCCGTCGGGAAATGGAGTTCAGACAGTCGCGGTCAGGGGGAGCCTGGGGATTCCCTCTGCAGGCGTCGCTGTGGGGGCTCAGGGGGGACAACTTTGGTTACTCACAGTCGTAGAGTCGCCGGAGGGTCCTCCCTGAGTTGTTTATTCTCCACCAGTCGAGTCGGGGTCGCCGGGTGCAGTGTTGCAAGTCTCACGCTTCTTGCGGGGAGTTGCAGGGGTCTTTAAATCTGCTCCTTGTAACAAAGTTGCAGTTCTTTTGGAGCAGTGCCGCTGTCCTCGGGAGTTTCTTGTCTTTTTCGAAGCAGGGCAGTCCTCAGAGGATTCAGAGGTCGCTGGTCCCTTGGAAAGCGTCGCTGGAGCAGGTTTCTTTGGAAGGCAGGAGACAGGCCGGTAAGTCTGGGGCCAAGGCAGTTGGTGTCTTCTATTCTTCCTCTGCAGGGGTTTTTCAGCTCAGCAGTCCTTCTTCTTGTTAGTTGCAGGAATCTGTTTTTCTAGGTTCAGGGAAGCCCTTAAATACTAAATTTAAGGGCGTGTTTAGGTCTGGGGGGTTAGTAGCCAATGGCTACTAGCCCTGAGGGTGAGTACACCCTCTTTGTGCCTCCTCCCAAGGGGAGGGGGGGTCACATCCCTAATCCTATTGGGGGAATCCTCCATCTGCAAGATGGAGGATTTCTAAAAGTTAGAGTCACTTCAGCTCAGGACACCTTAGGGGCTGTCCTGACTGGCCAGTGACTCCTCCTTGTTGTTTTCTTTGTTTCCTCCAGCCTTGCCGCCAAAAGTGGGGGCCGTGGCCGGAGGGGGCGGGCAACTCCACTAAGCTGGAGTGTCCTGCTGTGCTGTGACAAAGGGGTGAGCCTTTGAGGCTCACCGCCAGGTGTTACAGCTCCTGCCTGGGGGAGGTGTTAGCATCTCCACCCAGTGCAGGCTTTGTTACTGGCCTCAGAGTGACAAAGGCACTCTCCCCATGGGGCCAGCAACATGTCTCTAGTGTGGCAGGCTGCTGGAACCAGTCAGCCTACCCAGATAGTCGGTTAGATTTCAGGGGGCACCTCTAAGGTGCCCTCTGGGGTGTATTTTACAATAAAATGTACACTGGCATCAGTGTGCATTTATTGTGCTGAGAACTTGGATACCAAACTTCCCAGTTTTCAGTGTAGCCATTATGGTGCTGTGGAGTTCGTGTTTGACAGACTCCCAGACCATATACTCTTATGGCTACCCTGCACTTACAATGTCTAAGGTTTGGCTTAGACACTGTAGGGGCACAGTGCTCATGCACTGGTGCCCTCACCTATGGTATAGTGCACCCTGCCTTAGGGCTGTAAGGCCTGCTAGAGGGGTGTCTTACCTATACTGCATAGACAGTGAGAGGCTGGCATGGCACCCTGAGGGGAGTGCCATGTCGACTTACTCATTTTGTTCTCACTAGCACACACAAGCTGGTAAGCAGTGTGTCTGTGCTGAGTGAGGGGTCTCCAGGGTGGCATAAGACATGCTGCAGCCCTTAGAGACCTTCCCTGGCATCAGGGCCCTTGGTACCAGGGGTACCAGTTACAAGGGACTTATCTGGATGCCAGGGTGTGCCAATTGTGGAATCAAAAGTACAGGTTAGGGAAAGAACACTGGTGCTGGGGCCTGGTTAGCAGGCCTCATCACACTTTCAATTCAAAACATAGCATCAGCAAAGGCAAAAAGTCAGGGGGTAACCATGCCAAGGAGGCATTTCCTTACACAACCCCCCCCCCCCAAACGAAAGAGGATGAGACTAACCTTTCCCAAGAGAGTCTTCATTTTCTAAGTGGAAGAACCTGGAAAGGCCATCTGCATTGGCATGGGCAGTCCCAGGTCTGTGTTCCACTATAAAGTCCATTCCCTGTAGGGAGATGGACCACCTCAACAGTTTTGGATTTTCACCTTTCATTTGCATCAGCCATCTGAGAGGTCTGTGGTCAGTTTGAACTAGGAAGTGAGTACCAAAGAGGTATGGTCTCAACTTCTTCAGGGACCAAACCACAGCAAAGGCCTCCCTCTCAATGGCACTCCAACGCTGCTCCCTGGGGAGTAACCTCCTGCTAATGAAAGCAACAGGCTGGTCAAGGCCATCATCATTTGTTTGGGACAAAACTGCCCCTATCCCATGTTCAGAGGCATCTGTTTGCACAATGAATTGCTTGGAGTAATCTGGAGCTTTTAGAACTGGTGCTGTGCACATAGCTTGTTTCAGGGTGTCAAAGTCCTGTTGGCATTCTACAGTCCAGTTTACTTTCTTGGGCATTTTCTTGGAGGTGAGTTCTGTGAGGGCTGTCACAATGGATCCATATCCCTTCACAAACCTCCTATAGTACCCAGTCAAGCCAAGGAATGCCCTGACTTGAGTCTGGGTTTTTGGAGCTACCCAGTCCAGAATAGTCTGGATCTTGGGTTGGAGTGGCTGAACTTGGCCTCCACCTACAAGGTGTCCCAAGTAAACCACAGTTCCCTGCCCTATCTGGCATTTGGATGCTTTGATAGAGAGGCCTGCAGATTGCAGAGCCTTCAAAACCTGCTTCAGGTGGACCAGGTGATCCTGCCAGGTGGAGCTGAAGACAGCAATATCATCAAGATAAGCTGCACTACAGGATTCCAACCCAGCAAGGACTTGATTCACCAACCTTTGGAAGGTGGCAGGGGCATTCTTTAAACCAAAGGGCATAACAGTGAACTGATAATGCCCATCAGGTGTGGAGAATGCTGTCTTTTCTTTTGCTCCAGGGGCCATTTTGATTTGCCAGTACCCTGCTGTTAAGTCAAAGGTACTCAAGAATTTGGCAGCCCCTAATTTGTCTATTAGCTCATCAGCTCTAGGAATGGGATGGGCATCTGTCTTGGTGACAGAGTTGAGACCTCTGTAGTCCACACAAAACCTCATCTCTCTCTTTCCATCTTTGGTGTGAGGTTTGGGGACTAAGACCACTGGGCTAGCCCAGGGGCTGTCAGAGTGCTCTATTACTCCCAATTCCAGCATCTTGTGGACTTCCACCTTGATGCTTTCCTTAACTTGATCAGACTGTCTAAATATTTTGTTTTTGACAGGCATGCTGTCTCCTGTGTCCACATCATGGGTACACAGGTGTGTCTGACCAGGGGTTAGGGAAAAGAGTTCAGCAAACTGTTGCAGGACCTTCCTACAGTCAGATTGCTGTTGGCTAGAGAGGGTGTCTGAATAGATCACTCCATCTACTGAGCCATCTTTAGGGTCTGATGAGAGGAGATCAGGGAGAGGCTCACTCTCAGCTTCCTGGTCCTCATCTGTTACCATCAACAGATTCACATCAGCCCTGTCATGGAAGAGCTTAAGGCGGTTCACATGGATCCCCCTCTTGGGGCTCCTGCTAGTGCCCAGGTCTACCAAGTAGGTGACCTGACTCTTCATCTCTAGTACTGGGTAAGGGCCACTCCATTTGTCCTGAAGTGCCCTGGGAGCCACAGGCTCCAGAACCCAGACTTTCTGCCCTGGTTGAAATTCAACCAGTGCAGCCTTTTGGTCATACCACAACTTCTGGAGTTGTTGGCTGGCCTCAAGGTTTTTACTTGCCTTTTCCATGTACTCTGCCATCCTTGAACGAAGGCCAAGTACATAGTCCACTATGTCTTGTTTAGGCTCATGAAGAGGTCTCTCCCAGCCTTCTTTAACAAGAGCAAGTGGTCCCCTTACAGGGTGGTCAAACAGAAGTTCAAAGGGTGAGAACCCTACTCCCTTCTGAGGCACCTCTCTGTAAGCGAAAAGCAGACATGGCAAGAGGACATCCCATCTCCTTTTGAGTTTTTCTGGGAGCCCCATGATCATGCCCTTTAATGTCTTGTTGAATCTCTCAACAAGGCCATTAGTTTGTGGATGATATGGTGTAGTGAACTTATAAGTCACTCCACACTCATTCCACATGTGTTTTAGGTATGCTGACATGAAGTTGGTACCTCTGTCAGACACCACCTCCTTAGGGAAGCCCACTCTGGTAAAGATACCAATGAGGGCCTTGGCTACTGCAGGGGCAGTAGTCGACCTAAGGGGAATAGCTTCAGGATATCTAGTAGCATGATCCACTACTACTAGGATGTACATATTTCCTGAGGCTGTGGGAGGTTCTAGTGGACCAACTATGTCCACACCCACTCTTTCAAAGGGGACCCCCACCACTGGAAGTGGAATGAGGGGGGCCTTTGGATGCCCACCGGTCTTACCACTGGCTTGACAGGTGGGACAGGAGAGGCAAAACTCCTTAACCTTCTGGGACATATTGGGCCAGTAGAAGTGGTTGACTAACCTCTCCCACGTCTTGGTTTGTCCCAAATGCCCAGCAAGGGGAATATCATGGGCTAAGGTCAGAATAAACTCTCTGAAACCCTGAGGCACTACCACTCTCCTAGTGGCACCAGGTTTGGGATCTCTTGCCTCAGTGTACAGGAGTCCATCTTCCCAATAGACCCTATGTGTTCCATTTTTCTTGCCTTTGGACTCTTCAGCAGCTTGCTGCCTAAGGCCTTCAAGAGAGAGACAGGTTTCTTGTCCCTTACACAACTCTTCCCTGGAGGGTCCCCCTGGGCCCAAGAGCTCAACCTGATAAGGTTCCAGCTCCATAGGCTCAGTTCCCTCAGAGGGCAGAACTTCTTCCTGAGAAGAGAGGTTCTCTTTTTGGTGTTGTGTTGCAGCTGGTTTCCCAGCTGACTTTCCTTTTCTCTTGGTAGGCTGGGCCATTCTTCCAGACTACAGCTCTACTTTTTCACCCTGTGCCTTGCACTGTGCCCTTGTCTTGACACACACCAGTTCAGGGATACCCAGCATGGCTGCATGGGTTTTCAGTTCTACCTCAGCCCATGCTGAGGACTCCAGGTCGTTTCCAAGCAAACAGTCTACTGGGATATTTGAGGAGACCACCACCTGTTTCAGGCCATTGACCCCTCCCCACTCTAAAGTTACCATTGCCATGGGATGTACTTTAGTTTGATTGTCAGCATTGGTGACTGGATAGGTTTGTCCAGTCAGGTATTGGCCAGGGGAAACCAGTTTCTCTGTCACCATAGTGACACTGGCACCTGTATCCCTTAAGCCCTCTACACTTGTCCCATTAATTAAGAGCTGCTGCCTGTATTTTTGCATGTTAGGGGACCAGGCAGCCAGTGTGGCTAAATCCACCCCACCCTCAGAGACTAATGTAGCTTCAGTGTGACACCTGATTTGCTCTGGGCACACTGTTGATCCCACTTGGAGACTGGCCATTCCAGTTTTAGCTGGATGGGAGTTAGAAGTGGTATCTTTCTTGGGACAGGCCTGGTCTCCAGTTTGGTGTCCAGACTGACTACAGCTACGACACCAGGCCTTTTTGGGATCAAAGTTTTTACCCTTGTACCCAGAATTGTTTTGTGAAGAGGCTCTGGGCCCACCCTCCTGTGCAGGTTTTTGGGGGCCTGTAGAAGACTCTTTACTATTTTTATTTTTGGCTGTCTCACCACCTTTCCCCTGTGGAGGTTTTGTGACCCCTTTCTTTTGGTCACCCCCTGTGGAAGTTTTGGACACCCTAGTCTTGACCCAATGGTCCGCCTTCTTTCCCAATTCTTGGGGAGAAATTGGTCCTAGGTCCACCAGATGCAGTTTATCATTGAAACAATTACTTAATAGGTGTTCTTTCACAAATAAATTGTACAGCCCATCATAATTACTTACACCACTGCCTTGAATCCAACCATCTAGTGTTTTTACTGAGTAGTCTACAAAGTCAACCCAGGTCTGGCTCGAGGATTTTTGAGCCCCCCTGAATCTAATCCTATACTCCTCAGTGGAGAATCCAAAGCCCTCAATCAGGGTACCCTTCATGAGGTCATAAGATTCTGCATCTTTTCCAGAGAGTGTGAGGAGTCTATCCCTACACTTTCCTGTGAACATTTCCCAAAGGAGAGCACCCCAGTGAGATTTGTTCACTTTTCTGGTTACACAAGCCCTCTCAAAAGCTGTGAACCATTTGGTGATGTCATCACCATCTTCATATTTAGTTACAATCCCTTTAGGGATTTTCAACATGTCAGGAGAATCTCTGACCCTATTTATGTTGCTGCCACCACTGATGGGTCGTAGGCCCATCTCTTGTCTTTCCCTTTCTATGGCCAGGATCTGTCTTTCCAAAGCCAATCTTTTGGCCATCCTGGCTAACTGGATGTCCTCTTCACTGGAGGTATCCTCAGTGATTTCAGAGGTGCTGGTCCCTCCTGTGAGGGAGCCAGCATCTCTGACTAGTATTTTTGGAGTCAGGGCTTGAGAGGCCCTGTCCTCCCTAGATAGGACTGGTAGGGGGGAATCTTCCTCCAATTCACTATCATCTTCATCTGTGTTGCCATCCACAGAGGGGTTGGCTCTTTCATACTCTGCCAACAGCTCCTGGAGCTGTAGTTTGGTAGGTCTGGAGCCCATTGTTATTTTCTTTATTTTACAGAGTGACCTTAGCTCTCTCATCTGTAGATGGAGGTAAGGTGTGGTGTCGAGTTCCACCACATTCATATCTGTACTAGACATTATGTTTCTAAAAGTTGGAATACTTTTTAAGAAACTAAAACTAGTTCTAGAATCTAATTCAAACTTTTAACAAACTTTTAAACTCTAAAAGGAATGCTAACAGGGACTAACACAAGGCCCTAGCAGGACTTTAAAGAATTTAGAAAAATTTCAAATTGCAAAAATCAATTTCTAATGACAATTTTTGGAATTTGTCGTGTGATCAGGTATTGGCTGAGTAGTCCAGCAAATGCAAAGTCTTGTACCCCACCGCTGATCCACCAATGTAGGAAGTTGGCTCTGTATGTGCTATTTCAAAGTAAGGAATAGCATGCACAGAGTCCAAGGGTTCCCCTTAGAGGTAAAATAGTGGTAAAAAGAGATAATACTAATGCTCTATTTTGTGGTAGTGTGGTCGAGCAGTAGGCTTATCCAAGGAGTAGTGTTAAGCATTTGTTGTACATACACATAGACAATAAATGAGGTACACACACTCAGAGACAAATCCAGCCAATAGGTTTTGTTATAGAAAAATATCTTTTCTTAGTTTATTTTAAGAACCACAGGTTCAAATTTTACATGTAATATCTCATTTGAAAGGTATTGCAGGTAAGTACTCTAGGAACTTTGAATCATTATATACTGAAGCATATATATATATATATTGAAGCATGTATACTTTTTACATAAAACACAATAAGCTGTTTTAAAAGTGGACACAGTGCAATTTTCACAGTTCCTGAGGGAGGTAAGTTATTGTTAGTTTTAACAGGTACGTAAGTCACTTACAGGTTTCAGTTTTTGGTACAAGGTAGTCCACCGTTGGGGGTTCAGAGCAACCCCAAAGTTATCACACCAGCAGCTCAGGGCCGGTCAGGTGCAAAGGTCAAAGAGGTGCCCAAAACACATAGGCTATAATGGAGAGAAGGGGGTGCCCCGGTTCCAGTCTGCCAGCAGGTAAGTACCCGCGTCTTCGGAGGGCAGACCAGGGGGGTTTTGTAGGGCACCGGGGGGGACACAAGTCAGCACAAAAAGTACACCCTCAGCAGCGCGGGGGCGGCCGGGTGCAGTGTGCAAACACGCGTCGGGTTCACAATGATTTTCAATGAGAGATCAAGGGATCTCTTCAGCGTCGCAGGCAGGCAAGGGGGGGGCTCCTCGGGGTAGCCACTACCTGGGCAAGGGAGAGGGCTTCCTGGGGGTCACTCCTGCACTGGAGTTCCGTTCCTTTAGGTGCTGGGGGCTGCGGTGCAGGGTCTTTTCCAGCCGTCGGGAAATGGAGTTCAGACAGTCGCGGTCAGGGGGAGCCTGGGGATTCCCTCTGCAGGCGTCGCTGTGGGGGCTCAGGGGGGACAACTTTGGTTACTCACAGTCGTAGAGTCACCGGAGGGTCCTCCCTGAGTTGTTTGTTCTCCACCAGTCGAGTCGGGGTCGCCGGGTGCAGTGTTGCAAGTCTCACGCTTCTTGCGGGGAGTTGCAGGGGTCTTTAAATCTGCTCCTAGTAACAAAGTTGCAGTTCTTTTGGAGCAGTGCCGCTGTCCTCGGGAGTTTCTTGTCTTTTTCGAAGCAGGGCAGTCCTCAGAGGATTCAGAGGTCGCTGGTCCCTTGGAAAGCGTCGCTGGAGCAGGTTTCTTTGGAAGGCAGGAGACAGGCCGGTAAGTCTGGGGCCAAGGCAGTTGGTGTCTTCTATTCTTCCTCTGCAGGGTTTTTTCAGCTCAGCAGTCCTTCTTCTTGTTAGTTGCAGGAATCTGTTTTTCTAGGTTCAGGGAAGCCCTTAAATACTAAATTTAAGGGCGTGTTTAGGTCTGGGGGGTTAGTAGCCAATGGCTACTAGCCCTGAGGGTGAGTACACCCTCTTTGTGCCTCCTCCCAAGGGGAGGGGGGTCACATCCCTAATCCTATTGGGGGAATCCTCCATCTGCAAGATGGAGGATTTCTAAAAGTTAGAGTCACTTCAGCTCAGGACACCTTAGGGGCTGTCCTGACTGGCCAGTGACTCCTCCTTGTTGTTTTCTTTGTTTCCTCCAGCCTTGCCGCCAAAAGTGGGGGCCGTGGCCGGAGGGGGCGGGCAACTCCACTAAGCTGGAGTGCCCTGCTGGGCTGTGACAAAAGGGTGAGCCTTTGAGGCTCACCGCCAGGTGTTACAGCTCCTGCCTGGGGGAGGTGTTAGCATCTCCACCCAGTGCAGGCTTTGTTACTGGCCTCAGAGTGACAAAGGCACTCTCCCCATGGGGCCAGCAACATGTCTCTAGTGTGGCAGGCTGCTGGAACCAGTCAGCCTACACAGATAGTCGGTTAGGTTTCAGGGGGCACCTCTAAGGTGCCCTCTGGGGTGTATTTTACAATAAAATGTACACTGGCATCAGTGTGCATTTATTGTGCTGAGAAGTTTGATACCAAACTTCCCAGTTTTCAGTGTAGCCATTAAGGTGCTGTGGAGTTCTTGTTTGACAGACTTCAAGACCATATACTCTTATGGCTACCCTGCACTTACAATGTCTAAGGTTTGGCTTAGACACTGTAGGGGCACAGTGCTCATGCACTGGTGCCCTCACCTATGGTATAGTGCACCCTGCCTTAGGGCTGTAAGGCCTGCTAGAGGGGTGTCTTACCTATACTGCATAGGCAGTGAGAGGCTGGCATGGCACCCTGAGGGGAGTGCCATGTCGACTTACTCATTTTGTTCTTACTAGCACACACAAGCTGGTAAGCAGTGTGTCTGTGCTGAGTGAGGGGTCTCCAGGGTGGCATAAGACATGCTGCAGCCCTTAGAGACCTTCCCTGGCATCAGGGCCCTTGGTACCAGGGGTACCAGTTACAAGGGACTTATCTGGATGCCAGGGTGTGCCAATTGTGGAATCAAAAGTACAGGTTAGGGAAAGAACACTGGTGCTGGGGCCTGGTTAGCAGGCCTCAGCACACTTTCAATTCAAAACATAACATCAGCAAAGGCAAAAAGTCAGGGGGTAACCATGCCAAGGAGGCATTTCCTTACACAGGATATTTGCTGTTTTATCCCCACTTTATGCCCCCCTTTTTGACTAGTAGGTACAGGTGCGATTACTCTGAAATGCCCTGAGCCTTGCTATGCAGGGCTAAGTGTGTGTGCTCTGACCCTTACAATGGTGCATGTTGACTGGCTTGTCCCCAATCAGCCTACCCTAACTTACTTTAAAGTCCCTAGTATATGGGACCCAGGGCCTGTAAGCTGGGGTGTAAGGAAATGCCTCCTTGGCATGGTTGCCCCCTGACTTTTTGCCTTTGCTGATGCTATGTTTACAATTGAAAGTGTGCTGAGGCCTGCTAACCAGGCCCCAGCACCAGTGTTCTTTCCCTAAACCTGTACTTTTGTATCCACAATTGGCAGACCCTGACATCCAGATAAGTCCCTTGTAACTGGTACTTCTAGTACCAAGGGCCCTGATGCCAAGGAAGGTCTCTAAGGGCTGCAGCATGTCTTATGCCACCCTGGAGACCTCTCACTCAGCACAGACACACTGCTTGCCAGCTTGTGTGTGCTAGTGAGGACAAAACGAGTAAGTCGACATGGCACTCCCCTCAGGGTGCCATGCCAGCCTCTCACTGCCTATGCAGTATAGGTAAGACACCCCTCTAGCAGGCCTTACAGCCCTAAGGCAGGGTGCACTATACCATAGGTGAGGGTACCAGTGCATGAGCATGGTACCCCTACAGTGTCTAAACAAAACCTTAGACATTGTAAGTGCAGGGTAGCCATAAGAGTATATGGTCTGGGAGTCTGTCAAACACGAACTCCACAGCACCATAATGGCTACACTGAAAACTGGGAAGGTTGGTATCAAACTTCTCAGCACAATAAATGCACACTGATGCCAGTGTACATTTTATTGTAAAATACACCACAGAGGGCACCTTAGAGGTGCCCCCTGAAACTTAACCGACTGTCTGTGTAGGCTGACTAGTTCCAGCAGCCTGCCACACTAGAGACATGTTGCTGGCCCCATGGGGAGAGTGCCTTTGTCACTCTGAGGCCAGTAACAAAGCCTGCACTGGGTGGAGATGCTAACACCTCCCCCAGGCAGGAGCTGTAACACCTGGCGGTGAGCCTCAAAGGCTCACCCCTTTGTCACAGCCCAGCAGGGCACTCCAGCTTAGTGGAGTTGCCCGCCCCCTCCGGCCACGGCCCCCACTTTTGGCGGCAAGGCTGGAGGGAACAAAGAAAGCAACAAGGAGGAGTCACTGGCCAGTCAGGACAGCCCCTAAGGTGTCCTGAGCTGAGGTGACTCTGACTTTTAGAAATCCTCCATCTTGCAGATGGAGGATTCCCCCAATAGGGTTAGGATTGTGACCCCCTCCCCTTGGGAGGAGGCACAAAGAGGGTGTACCCACCCTCAGGGCTAGTAGCCATTGGCTACTAACCCCCCAGACCTAAACACGCCCTTAAATTTAGTATTTAAGGGCTACCCTGAACCCTAGAAAATTAGATTCCTGCAACTACAAGAAGAAGGACTGCCTAGCTGAAAACCCCTGCAGAGGAAGACCAGAAGACGACAACTGCCTTGGCTCCAGAAACTCACCGGCCTGTCTCCTGCCTTCCAAAGATCCTGCTCCAGCGACGCCTTCCAAAGGGACCAGCGACCTCGACATCCTCTGAGGACTGCCCCTGCTTCGAAAAGACAAGAAACTCCCGAGGACAGCGGACCTGCTCCAAGAAAGGCTGCAACTTTGTTTCCAGCAGCTTTGAACGAACCCTGCAAGCTCCCCGCAAGAAGCGTGAGACTTGCAACACTGCACCCGGCGACCCCGACTCGGCTGGTGGAGATCCAACACCTCAGGAGGGACCCCAGGACTACTCTGATACTGTGAGTACCAAAACCTGTCCCCCCTGAGCCCCCACAGCGCCGCCTGCAGAGGGAATCCCGAGGCTTCCCCTGACCGCGACTCTTTGAATCCAAAGTCCCGACGCCTGGGAGAGACCCTGCACCCGCAGCCCCCAGGACCTGAAGGACCGGACTTTCACTGGAGAAGTGACCCCCAGGAGTCCCTCTCCCTTGCCCAAGTGGAGGTTTCCCCGAGGAACCCCCCCCTTGCCTGCCTGCAGCGCTGAAGAGATCCCGAGATCTCTCATAGACTAACATTGAAAACCCGACGCTTGTTTCTACACTGCACCCGGCCGCCCCCGCGCTGCTGAGGGTGAAATTTCTGTGTGGGCTTGTGTCCCCCCCGGTGCCCTACAAAACCCCCCTGGTCTGCCCTCCGAAGACGCGGGTACTTACCTGCAGGCAGGCCGGAACCGGGGCACCCCCTTCTCTCCATTCTAGCCTATGCGTTTTGGGCACCACTTTGAACTCTGCACCTGACCGGCCCTGAACTGCTGGTGTGGTGACTTTGGGGTTGCTCTGAACCCCCAACGGTGGGCTACCTTGGACCAAGAACTGAACCCTGTAAGTGTCTTACTTACCTGGTAAAACTAACAAAAACTTACCTCCCCCAGGAACTGTGAAAATTGCACTAAGTGTCCACTTTTAAAGTAGCTATTTGTGAATAACTTGAAAAGTATACATGCAATTGAAATGATTCAAAGTTCCTAATGTACTTACCTGCAAGACCTTTCAAACAAGATATTACATGTTAAATTTGAACCTGTGGTTCTTAAAATAAACTAAGAAAAGATATTTTTCTATAACAAAACCTATTGGCTGGATTTGTCTCTGAGTGTGTGTACCTCATTTATTGTCTATGTGTATGTACAACAAATGCTTAACACTACTCCTTGGATAAGCCTACTGCTCGACCACACTACCACAAAATAGAGCATTAGTATTATCTATTTTTACCACTATTTTACCTCTAAGGGGAACCCTTGGACTCTGTGCATGCTATTCCTTACTTTGAAATAGCACATACAGAGCCAACTTCCTACATGGGGTGTCCCCCAGGGACTGCAACTCTTTGTGCCACCCTGAATGGGGGAAGGTGAAACGTGGCTCCCAGTCTGCCACTGAAGACTGGAAGAGCAGTTTTAAACAGATAACTCGACTTTGCCATTTAAGGTAATATTAAAGCCTATAACTCCCTTTTTAATATATGTAAGTCGCTCTTAAGGTAGGCCTAAGTGAGCCCTAAGGCTGGGTGCTATAGGTTTAAAAGTGGAACGTGTACTTTTACAAAACCCTAGATAGCTGTTTTAACTGTGGAAAGACTGGTAGCCCCATTGGCAAGTAAAGGGGTACTGTAGGAAGTTGGCTCTGTATGTGCTATTTCAAAGTAAGGAATAGCATGCACAGAGTCCAAGGGTTCCCCTTAGAGGTAAGATAGTGGCAAAAAGAGATAATACTAATGCTCTATTTTGTGGTAGTGTGGTCGAGCAGTAGGCTTATCCAAGGAGTAGTGTTAAGCATTTGTTGTACATACACACAGGCAATAAATGAGGAACACACACTCAGAGACAAATCCAGCCAATAGGTTTTGTTATAGAAAAATATCTTTTCTTAGTTTATTTTAAGAACCACAGGTTCAAATTCAACATGTAATATCTCATTTGAAAGGTATTGCAGGTAAGTACTTTAGGAACTTTGAATCATTACATTAGCATGTATACTTTTTACATGAAACACAAATAGCTGTTTTAAAAGTGGACACACTGCAATTTTCACAGTTCCTGGGGGAGGTAAAGTATTGTTAGTTTTAACAGGTAAGTAAGTCACTTACAGGTTTCAGTTTTCGGTCCAAAGTAGCCCACCGTTGGGGGTTCAGAGCAACCCCAAAGTTATCACACCAGCAGCTCAGGGCCGGTCAGGTGCAAAGGTCAAAGAGGTGCCCAGAACACATAGGCTTCAATGGAGAGAAGGGGGTGCCCCGGTTCCAGTCTGCCAGCAGGTAAGTACCCGCGTCTTCGGAGGGCAGACCAGAGGGGTTTTGTAGGGCACCGGGGGGGACACGAGTCAGCACAAAAAGTACACCCTCAGCAGCGCGGGGGCGGCCGGGTGCAGTGTGGGAACACGCGTCGGGTTTCCAATAGTTTCCTATGGGAGACCAAGGGGTCTCTTCAGCGATGCAGGCAGGCAAGGGGGGGGGGGCTCCTCGGGGTAGCCACCACCTGGGCTAGGGAGAGGGCCTCCTGGGGGTCACTCCTGCGCAGGAGTTCCGTTCCTTCAGGTGCTGGGGGCTGCGGGTGCAGGGTCTTTTCCAGCCGTCGGGAAATGGAGTTCAGGCAGTCGCGGTCAGGGGGAGCCTCGGGATTCCCTCTGCAGGCGTCTCTGTGGGGGCTCAGGGGGGACAACTTTGGTTACTCACAGTCTTGGAGTCGCTGGAGGGTCCTCCCTGAGGTGTTGGTTCTCCACCAGTCGAGTCGGGGTCGCCGGGTGCAGTGTTGCAAGTCTCACGCTTCTTGCGGGGAGTTGCAGGGGTCTTTAAATCTGCTCCTTGAAACAAAGTTGCAGTTCTTTTGGAGCAGTGCCGCTGTCCTCTGGAGTTTCTTGTCTTTCTTGAAGCGGGGCAGTCCTCAGAGGATTCAGAGGTCGCTGGTCCCTTGGAAAGCGTCGCTGGAGCAGGTTTCTTTGGAAGGCAGGAGACAGGCCGGTAAGTCTGGGGCCAAAGCAGTTGGTGTCTTCTGTTCTTCCTCTGCAGGGGTTTTTCAGCTCAGCAGTCCTCTTCTTCTTGTAGTTTCAGGAATCTAAATTCTTAGGTTCAGGGAAGCCCTTAAATACTAAATTTAAGGGCGTGTTTAGGTCTGGGGGATTAGTAGCCAATGGCTACTAGCCCTGAGGGTGAGTACACCCTCTTTGTGCCTCCTCCCAAGGGGAGGGGGTCACATCCCAAATCCTATTGGGGGAATCCTCCATCTGCAAGATGGAGGATTTCTAAAAGTTAGAGTCACTTCAGCTCAGGACACCTTAGGGGCTGTCCTGACTGGCCAGTGACTCCTCCTTGTTTTTCTCATTATTTTCTCCTGCCTTGCCGCAAAAAGTGGGGGCCGTGGCCGGAGGGGGCGGGCAACTCCACTAGCTGGAGTGTCCTGCGGTGCTGGAACAAAGGGGTGAGCCTTTGAGGCTCACCGCCAGGTGTTACAGCTCCTGCCTGAGGGAGGTGTTAGCATCTCCACCCAGTGCAGGCTTTGTTACTGGCCTCAGAGTGACAAAGGCACTCTCCCCATGGGGCCAGCAACATGTCTCTAGTGTGGCAGGCTGCTGGAACCAGTCAGCCTACACAGATAGTTGGATACAGTTTCAGGGGGCACCTCTAAGGTGCCCTCTGGGGTGTGTTTTACAATAAAATGTACACTGGCATCAGTGTGCATTTATTGTGCTGAGAAGTTTGATACCAAACTTCCCAGTTTTCAGTGTAGCCAATATGGTGCTGTGGAGTTCGTGTTTGACAGACTCCCAGACCATATACTCTTATGGCTACCCTGCACTTACAATGTCTAAGGTTTGGCTTAGACACTGTAGGGGCACAGTGCTCATGCACTGGTGCCCTCACCTATGGTATAGTGCACCCTGCCTTAGGGCTGTAAGGCCTGCTAGAGGGGTGTCTTACCTATACTGCATAGGCAGTGAGAGGCTGGCATGGCACCCTGAGGGGAGTGCCATGTCGACTTACTCATTTTGTTCTCACTAGCACACACAAGCTGGTAAACAGTGTGTCTGTGCTGAGTGAGGGGTCTCCAGGGTGGCATAAGACATGCTGCAGCCCTTAGAGACCTTCCCTGGCATCAGGGCCCTTGGTACCAGAGGTACCAGTTACAAGCGACTTACCTGGATGCCAGGGTATGCCAATTGTGGATACAAAAGTACAGGTTAGGGAAAGAACACTGGTGCTGGGGCCTGGTTAGCAGGCCTCAGCACACTTTCAATTCAAAACATAGCATCAGCAAAGGCAAAAAGTCAGGGGGTAACCATGCCAAGGAGGCATTTCCTTACAGGTACAGGCTGACACCTCAGCCCTGCTAACGTCTGAATGAGACTACTAAAGTTGGTACTGTAAGGTATCAAATGCATCAGGGCATTAAATTCAATTTAATGATTAAAGCGAATTTATTGCCACTGGTAGGCAAGTGCAATTTTAGAAGTTGCCACTTTCCTAAGAGTCATTAGCACATCTCCTCAGGATGGCAGAAAGATAAGAGTAGGGGCCTGGAATTGCTTACATTCCACAGGCAGGAAGCCACACCAGTGTCAGACCAAAAGACGAGCTTCAAAGGTGAAGCCACCTTTGAAGGGCAAATCAGGAACACTTAGGATGAGGCTTCTCTATTGTTTAAGTGGACAGGCTGGCACAGGGAAGGAGACGCCAACTGTCAAACTAATTTTCTAGGGGTGTGCAGCTCCCATGGTGGCCACACCCCTGGGTTGGGCTAAGGGGCTGAGAGAGGGGTTCTGCTTTCTTGCGAGTGGGCACAATGGTGCATCATGGGATAACCAGGTGACACTCTTCCCAGGAAGTGGTCATCAGGAGGGAAGGAATCTGGTAGGCCATTGGCTACCAACTGCATCCTGCGATGAGGGCATCTTCTATACAGAAATAGGGCACCCGTGGCACCCAGAACTCATATCTTGACTGGACTGGAAGAACGAACAAAGAAGGACTGCCCCGCTCAATCAACTACCTGGCAAAGAAAGGCTGCACCGATGTGGACTGCACTTACTGCACCTGGAGGCCTGCAAAGAAGAGGGACTGTTCATCTCCAGAGCACAGACAAAGCAAAGAGACTCTAAGGGTCAGCCGACTGGCCTCCTGCTCACAGCACAAGGACACAACAGCTGAAGAAGCCTGCTAAGGGCGATTTGTACCCCAGATCCCCGTTCCTTGCCATCATGCAGCAGCAGGAACCAAGACTCAATTCTCAGAAGTTGTACCCTAGTCCGCTGGATCCGAGGGTGGTGTTGGAGTGCAGCTTGGCTCCCCAGAAGGCAAGTGTAGGAAGTTGGCTCTGTATGTGCTATTTCAAAGTAAGGAATAGCATGCACAGAGTCCAAGGGTTCCCCTTAGAGGTAAAATAGTGGTAAAAATAGATAATACTAATGCTCTAATTTGTGGTAGTGTGGTCGAGCAGTAGGCTTATCCAAGGAGTAGTGTTAAGCATTTGTTGTACATACACATAGACAATAAATGAGGTACACACACTCAGAGACAAATCTAGCCAATAGGTTTTGTTATAGAAAAATATCTTTTCTTAGTTTATTTTAAGAACCACAGGTTCAAATTTAACATGTAATATCTTGTTTGAAAGGTATTGCAGGTAAGTACATTAGGAACTTTGAATCATTTCAATTGCATGTATACTTTTCAAGTTATTCACAAATAGCTATTTCAAAAGTGGACACAGTGCAATTTTCACAGTTCCTGGGGGAGGTAAGTTTTTGTTAGTTTTACCAGGTAAGTAAGACACTTACAGGGTTCAGTTCTTGGTCCAAGGTAGCCCACCGTTGGGGGTTCAGAGCAACCCCAAAGTTACCACACCAGCAGCTCAGGGCCGGTCAGGTGCAGAGTTCAAAGTGGTGCCCAAAACGCATAGGCTAGAATGGAGAGAAGGGGGTGCCCCGGTTCCGGTCTGCTTGCAGGTAAGTACCCGCGTGTAGGAAGTTGGCTCTGTATGTGCTATTTCAAAGTAAGGAATAGCATGCACAGAGTCCAAGGGTTCCCCTTAGAGGTAAAATAGTGGTAAAAATAGATAATACTAATGCTCTATGTTGTGGTAGTGTGGTCGAGCAGTAGGCTTATCCAAGGAGTAGTGTTAAGCATTTGTTGTACATACACATAGACAATAAATGAGGTACACACACTCAGAGACAAATCCAGCCAATAGGTTTTTGTATAGAAAAATATCTTTTCTTAGTTTATTTTAAGAACCACAGGTTCAAATTCTACATGTAATAGCTCATTCGAAAGGTATTGCAGGTAAGTACTTTAGGAACTTCAAATCATCAAAATTGCATGTATACTTTTCAAGTTATTCACAAATAGCTGTTTTAAAAGTGGACACTTAGTGCAATTTTCACAGTTCCTAAGGGAGGTAAGTATTTGTTAGTTTTACCAGGTAAGTAAGACACTTACAGGGTTCAGTTCTTGGTCCAAGGTAGCCCACCGTTGGGGGTTCAGAGCAACCCCAAAGTCACTACACCAGCAGCTCAGGGCCGGTCAGGTGCAGAGTTCAAAGTGGTGCCCAAAACACATAGGCTAGAATGGAGAGAAGGGGGTGCCCCGGTTCCGGTCTGCTTGCAGGTAAGTACCCGCGTCTTCGGAGGGCAGACCAGGGGGGTTTTGTAGGGCACCGGGGGGGACACAAGTCCACACAGAAATTTCACCCTCAGCAGCGCGGGGGCGGCCGGGTGCAGTGTAGAAACAAGCGTCGGGTTTGTAATGGAAGTCAATGGGAGATCTAGGGATCTCTTCAGCGCTGCAGGCAGGCAAGGGGGGGGTTCCTCGGGGAAACCTCCACTTGGGCAAGGGAGAGGGACTCCTGGGGGTCACTCCTCCAGTGAAAGTCCGGTCCTTCAGGTCCTGGGGGCTGCGGGTGCAGGGTCTCTCCCAGGTGTCGGGACTTAGGATTCAAAGAGTCGCGGTCAGGGGAAGCCTCGGGATTCCCTCTGCAGGCGGCGCTGTGGGGGCTCAGGGGGGACAGGTTTTTGTACTCACAGTCTTAGAGTAGTCCTGGGGTCCCTCCTGAGGTGTTGGATCGCCACCAGCCGAGTCGGGGTCGCCGGGTGCAGTGTTGCAAGTCTCACGCCTTTTGCGGGGAGCTTGCAGGGTTCTTTAAAGCTGCTGGAAACAAAGTTGCAGCCTTTCTTGGAGCAGGTCCGCTGTCCTCGGGAGTTTCTTGTCTTTTCGAAGCAGGGGCAGTCCTCAGAGGATGTCGAGGTCGCTGGTCCCTTTGGAAGGCGTCGCTGGAGCAGGATCTTTGGAAGGCAGGAGACAGGCCGGTGAGTTTCTGGAGCCAAGGCAGTTGTCGTCTTCTGGTCTTCCTCTGCAGGGGTTTTTCAGCTAGGCAGTCCTTCTTCTTGTAGTTGCAGGAATCTAATTTTCTAGGGTTCAGGGTAGCCCTTAAATACTAAATTTAAGGGCGTGTTTAGGTCTGGGGGGTTAGTAGCCAATGGGTACTAGCCCTGAGGGTGGGTACACCCTCTTTGTGCCTCCTCCCAAGGGGAGGGGGTCACAATCCTAACCCTATTGGGGGAATCCTCCATCTGCAAGATGGAGGATTTCTAAAAGTCAGAGTCACCTCAGCTCAGGACACCTTAGGGGCTGTCCTGACTGGCCAGTGACTCCTCCTTGTTTTTCTCATTATTTTCTCCGGCCTTGCCGCCAAAAGTGGGGCCTGGCCGGAGGGGGCGGGCAACTCCACTAGCTGGAGTGTCCTGCTGGGTTGGCACAAAGGAGGTGAGCCTTTGAGGCTCACCGCCAGGTGTGACAATTCCTGCCTGGGGGAGGTGTTAGCATCTCCACCCAGTGCAGGCTTTGTTACTGGCCTCAGAGTGACAAAGGCACTCTCCCCATGGGGCCAGCAACATGTCTCGGTTTGTGGCAGGCTGCTAAAACTAGTCAGCCTACACAGATAGTCGGTTAAGTTTCAGGGGGCACCTCTAAGGTGCCCTCTGTGGTGTATTTTACAATAAAATGTACACTGGCATCAGTGTGCATTTATTGTGCTGAGAAGTTTGATACCAAACTTCCCAGTTTTCAGTGTAGCCATTATGGTGCTGTGGAGTTCGTGTTTGACAGACTCCCAGACCATATACTCTTATGGCTACCCCGCACTTACAATGTCTAAGGTTTTATTTAGACACTGTAGGGGTATCATGCTCATGCACTGGTACCCTCACCTATGGTATAGTGCACCCTGCCTTAGGGCTGTAAGGCCTGCTAGAGGGGTGTCTTACCTATACTGCATAGGCAGTGAGAGGCTGGCATGGCACCCTGAGGGGAGTGCCATGTCGACTTACTCGTTTTGTCCTCACTAGCACACACAAGCTGGCAAGCAGTGTGTCTGTGCTGAGTGAGAGGTCTCCAGGGTGGCATAAGACATGCTGCAGCCCTTAGAGACCTTCCTTGGCATCAGGGCCCTTGGTACTTGAAGTACCAGTTACAAGGGACTTATCTGGATGCCAGGGTCTGCCAATTGTGGATACAAAAGTACAGGTTAGGGAAAGAACACTGGTGCTGGGGCCTGGTTAGCAGGCCTCAGCACACTTTCAATTGTAAACATAGCATCAGCAAAGGCAAAAAGTCAGGGGGCAACCATGCCAAGGAGGCATTTCCTTACACAACCCCCCCCCAAACGAAAGAGGATGAGACTAACCTTTCCCAAGAGAGTCTTCATTTTCTAAGTGGAAGAACCTGGAAAGGCCATCTGCATTGGCATGGGCAGTCCCAGGTCTGTGTTCCACTATAAAGTCCATTCCCTGTAGGGAGATGGACCACCTCAACAGTTTAGGATTTTCACCTTTCATTTGCATCAGCCATTTGAGAGGTCTGTGGTCGGTTTGAACTAGGAAGTGAGTCCCAAAGAGGTATGGTCTCAGCTTCTTCAGGGACCAAACCACAGCAAAGGCCTCCCTCTCAATGGCACTCCAACGCTGCTCCCTGGGGAGTAACCTCCTGCTAATGAAAGCAACAGGCTGGTCAAGGCCATCATCATTTGTTTGGGACAAAACTGCCCCTATCCCATGTTCAGAGGCATCAGTCTGCACAATGAACTGCTTAGAATAATCTGGAGCTTTGAGAACTGGTGCTGAGCACATTGCTTGTTTCAGGGTGTCAAAGGCCTGTTGGCAGTCCACAGTCCAGTTCACTTTCTTGGGCATTTTCTTGGAGGTGAGCTCAGTGAGGGCTGTCACAATGGATCCATATCCCTTCACAAACCTCCTGTAGTACCCAGTCAAGCCAAGGAATGCCCTGACTTGAGTCTGGGTTTTTGGAGCTACCCAGTCCAGAATAGTCTGGATCTTGGGTTGGAGTGGCTGAACTTGGCCTCCACCTACAAGGTGTCCCAAGTAAACCACAGTTCCCTGCCCTATCTGGCATTTGGATGCCTTGATAGAGAGGCCTGCAGATTGCAGAGCCTTCAAAACCTTCCTCAGGTGGACCAGGTGATCCTGCCAGGTGGAGCTAAAGACAGCAATATCATCAAGATAAGCTGTGCTAAAGGACTCCAAGCCAGCAAGGACTTGATTCACCAACCTTTGGAAGGTGGCAGGGGCATTCTTTAAACCAAAGGGCATAACAGTAAACTGATAATGCCCATCAGGTGTGGAGAATGCTGTCTTTTCTTTTGCTCCAGGTGCCATTTTTATTTGCCAGTACCCTGCTGTCAAGTCAAAGGTACTTAGGAATTTGGCAGCACCTAATTTATCAATGAGCTCATCAGCTCTTGGAATTGGATGAGCATCTGTCTTGGTGACAGAATTGAGCCCTCTGTAGTCCACACAAAACCTCATCTCTTTCTTTCCATCTGTGGTGTGAGGTTTGGGGACTAAGACCACTGGGCTAGCCCAGGGGCTGTCAGAGCGCTCAATGACTCCCAATTCCAGCATCTTGTGGACTTCCACCTTGATGCTTTCCTTAACATGGTCAGACTGTCTAAAGATTTTGTTCTTGACAGGCATGCTGTCTCCTGTGTCCACATCATGGGTACACAGGTGTGTCTGACCAGGGGTTAAGGAGAAGAGTTCAGGAAACTGTTGTAGGACTCTCCTACAATCAGCCTGCTGTTGGCCAGAGAGGGTGTCTGAGTAGATCACTCCATCTACTGTGCCATCTTTTGGGTCTGATGACAGAAGATCAGGGAGAGGTTCACTCTCTGCCTCCTGATCCTCATCTGTTACCATCAACAGATTGACATCAGCCCTGTCGTGGAAGAGCTTAAGGCGGTTTACATGGATCACCCTTTTGGGGCTCCTGCTTGTGCCCAGGTCCACCAAGTAGGTGACCTGACTCTTCCTTTCTAGTACTGGGTAAGGGCCACTCCATTTGTCCTGGAGTGCCCTGGGAGCCACAGGCTCCAGAACCCAGACTTTCTGCCCTGGTTGGAACTCAACCAGTGCAGCCTTTTGGTCATACCAAAACTTCTGGAGCTGTTGGCTGGCCTCAAGGTTTTTGGTTGCCTTTTCCATGTACTCTGCCATTCTAGAGCGAAGGCCAAGTACATAGTCCACTATGTCCTGTTTAGGCTCATGGAGAGGTCTCTCCCAGCCTTCTTTAACAAGGGCAAGTGGTCCCCTTACAGGATGACCAAACAGAAGTTCAAAGGGTGAGAACCCTACTCCCTTCTGTGGTACCTCCCTGTAAGCGAAAAGCAGACATGGCAGGAGGACATCCCATCTCCTTTTGAGTTTTTCTGGGAGCCCCATGATCATGCCCTTTAATGTCTTGTTGAATCTCTCAACTAAGCCATTAGTTTGTGGATGGTAAGGTGTAGTGAATTTATAAGTCACTCCACACTCATTCCACATGTGCTTTAGGTATGCTGACATGAAGTTGGTACCTCTGTCAGACACCACCTCCTTAGGGAAACCCACTCTGGTAAAGATGCCAATGAGGGCCTTGGCTACTGCAGGGGCAGTAGTCGACCTAAGGGGAATAGCTTCAGGATACCTGGTAGCATGATCCACTACTACCAGGATATACATATTTCCTGAGGCTGTGGGAGGTTCCAGTGGACCAACTATGTCCACACCCACTCTTTCAAAGGGCACCCCCACCACTGGAAGTGGAATGAGGGGGGCCTTTGGGTGCCCACCTGTCTTACCACTGGCTTGACAGGTGGGGCAGGAGAGGCAAAACTCCTTAACCATGTTGGACATATTGGGCCAGTAGAAGTGGTTGACTAACCTCTCCCACGTCTTGGTTTGTCCCAAATGTCCAGCAAGGGGAATGTCATGGGCCAATGTTAGGATGAACTCTCTGAACAGCTGAGGCACTACCACTCTCCTAGTGGCACCAGGTTTGGGGTCTCTGGCCTCAGTGTACAGGAGCCCATCTTCCCAATAGACCCTATGTGTTCCATTTTTCTTGCCTTTGGACTCTTCAGCAGCTTGCTGCCTAAGGCCTTCAAGAGAGGGACAGGTTTCTTGTCCCTTACACAGCTCCTCCCTTGAGGGTCCCCCTGGGCCTAAGAGCTCAACCTGATAAGGTTCAAGCTCCAAAGGCTCAGTTCCCTCAGAGGGCAGAACTTCTTCCTGAGAAGAGAGGTTCCCTTTCTTTTGCTGTGTTGCAGTTGGCTTCCCAACTGACTTCCCTGTTCTCTTGGTAGGCTGGGCCATTTTTCCAGACTCCAGCTCTACTTTTTCACCCTGTGCCTTGCACTGTGCTCTTGTTTTCACACACACCAGTTCAGGGATACCCAGCATTGCTGCATGGGTTTTTAGCTCTACCTCAGCCCATGCTGAGGACTCCAGGTCATTTCCAAGCAGACAGTCCACTGGGATATTTGAGGAGACCACCACCTGCTTCAGGCCATTGACCCCTCCCCATTCTAAAGTAACCATTGCCATGGGATGTACTTTTCTCTGATTGTCAGCGTTGGTGACTGTGTAAGTTTTTCCAGTCAGGTATTGGCCAGGGGAAACCAGTTTCTCTGTCACCATGGTGACACTGGCACCTGTATCCCTCAGGCCCTCTATTCTAGTCCCATTAATTAAGAGTTGCTGTCTGTATTTTTGCATGTTAGGCGGCCAGACAGCTAGTGTGGCTAAATCCACCCCACCCTCAGAAACTAGAGTAGCTTCAGTGTGGACCCTGATTTGCTCTGGGCACACTGTTGATCCCACTTGGAGACTAGCCATACCAGTGTTACCTGGATGGGAGTTTGGAGTGGAACCTTTCTTGGGACAGGCCTTGTCTCCAGTTTGGTGTCCATGCTGTTTACAGCTATGACACCAGGCCTTTTTGGGATCAAAGTTTTTACCCTTGTACCCATTGTTTTGTGAAGAGGCTCTGGGCCCACCCTCCTGTGCAGGTTTTTGGGGGCCTGTGGAAGACTCTTTACTATTTTTAGTTTTGGTTGTCTCATCACCCTTCTGCTGGGGAGTCTTCGTGACCCCTTTCTTTTGGTCACCCCCTGTTGAAGTCTTGGACACCCTTGTCTTGACCCAATGGTCCGCCTTCTTTCCCAATTCTTGGGGAGAAATTGGTCCTAGGTCTACCAGATGCTGATGCAGTTTATCATTGAAACAATTACTTAACAGGTGTTCTTTCACAAATAAATTGTACAGCCCATCATAATTACTTACACCACTGCCTTGAATCCAACCATCTAGTGTTTTCACTGAGTAGTCAACAAAGTCAACCCAGGTCTGGCTCGAGGATTTTTGAGCCCCCCTGAACCTAATCCTGTACTCCTCAGTGGAGAATCCAAAGCCCTCAATCAGGGTACCCTTCATGAGGTCATAAGATTCTGCATCTTGTCCAGAGAGTGTGAGGAGTCTATCCCTACACTTTCCTGTGAACATTTCCCAAAGGAGAGCACCCCAGTAAGATCTGTTCACTTTTCTGGTTACACAAGCCCTCTCAAAAGCTGTGAACCATTTGGTGATGTCATCACCATCTTCATATTTAGTTACAATCCCTTTGGGGATTTTCAACATGTCAGGAGAATCTCTGACCCTATTTATGTTGCTGCCACCATTGATGGGTCCTAGGCCCATCTCTTGTCTTTCCCTCTCTATGGCTAGGATCTGTCTTTCCAAAGCCAATCTTTTGGCCATCCTGGCTAACTGGATGTCCTCTTCACTGGAGTTATCCTCAGTGATTTCAGAGTTGTTGGTCCCTCCTGTGAGGGAACCAGCATCTCTGACTATTATTTGTGGAGTCAGGGCTTGAGAAGCCCTGCTCTCCCTAAGTAGGACTGGAGGGGGGGAATTTCCCTCCAAGTCACTATCTTCATCCTCTGAGTTGCCATCCTCAGAGGGGTTGGCCTTTTCAAACTCTGCCAAAAGCTCCTGGAGCTGTACTTTGGTAGGTTTGGGGCCCATTGCTATTTTCTTTAGTTTACAGAGTGACCTTAGCTCTCTCATCTGTAGATGGAGGTAAGGTGTGGTGTCGAGTTCCACCACATTCACATCTGTGCTAGACATTATGCTTCTAAAAGTTGGAATACTTTTTAAGAAACTAAAACTGGTTCTAGAATCTAATTCAAACTTTTACAAACTTTTAAACTCTAAAAGAAATGCTAAACAGGATCTAACACAAGGCCCTAGCAGGTCTTTTAAGAATTTAGAAAACTTTTCAAATTGCAAAAATCAATTTCTAATGACAATTTTGGAATTTGTCGTGTGATCAGGTATTGGCTGAGTAGTCCAGCAAATGCAAAGTCTTGTACCCCACCGCTGATCCACCAATGTAGGAAGTTGGCTCTGTATGTGCTATTTCAAAGTAAGGAATAGCATGCACAGAGTCCAAGGGTTCCCCTTAGAGGTAAAATAGTGGTAAAAATAGATAATACTAATGCTCTATGTTGTGGTAGTGTGGTCGAGCAGTAGGCTTATCCAAGGAGTAGTGTTAAGCATTTGTTGTACATACACATAGACAATAAATGAGGTACACACACTCAGAGACAAATCCAGCCAATAGGTTTTTGTATAGAAAAATATCTTTTCTTAGTTTATTTTAAGAACCACAGGTTCAAATTCTACATGTAATAGCTCATTCGAAAGGTATTGCAGGTAAGTACTTTAGGAACTTCAAATCATCAAAATTGCATGTATACTTTTCAAGTTATTCACAAATAGCTGTTTTAAAAGTGGACACTTAGTGCAATTTTCACAGTTCCTAAGGGAGGTAAGTATTTGTTAGTTTTACCAGGTAAGTAAGACACTTACAGGGTTCAGTTCTTGGTCCAAGGTAGCCCACCGTTGGGGGTTCAGAGCAACCCCAAAGTCACTACACCAGCAGCTCAGGGCCGGTCAGGTGCAGAGTTCAAAGTGGTGCCCAAAACACATAGGCTAGAATGGAGAGAAGGGGGTGCCCCGGTTCCGGTCTGCTTGCAGGTAAGTACCCGCGTCTTCGGAGGGCAGACCAGGGGGGTTTTGTAGGGCACCGGGGGGGACACAAGTCCACACAGAAATTTCACCCTCAGCAGCGCGGGGGCGGCCGGGTGCAGTGTAGAAACAAGCGTCGGGTTTGTAATGGAAGTCAATGGGAGATCTAGGGATCTCTTCAGCGCTGCAGGCAGGCAAGGGGGGGGTTCCTCGGGGAAACCTCCACTTGGGCAAGGGAGAGGGACTCCTGGGGGTCACTCCTCCAGTGAAAGTCCGGTCCTTCAGGTCCTGGGGGCTGCGGGTGCAGGGTCTCTCCCAGGTGTCGGGACTTAGGATTCAAAGAGTCGCGGTCAGGGGAAGCCTCGGGATTCCCTCTGCAGGCGGCGCTGTGGGGGCTCAGGGGGGACAGGTTTTTGTACTCACAGTCTTAGAGTAGTCCTGGGGTCCCTCCTGAGGTGTTGGATCGCCACCAGCCGAGTCGGGGTCGCCGGGTGCAGTGTTGCAAGTCTCACGCCTTTTGCGGGGAGCTTGCAGGGTTCTTTAAAGCTGCTGGAAACAAAGTTGCAGCCTTTCTTGGAGCAGGTCCGCTGTCCTCGGGAGTTTCTTGTCTTTTCGAAGCAGGGGCAGTCCTCAGAGGATGTCGAGGTCGCTGGTCCCTTTGGAAGGCGTCGCTGGAGCAGGATCTTTGGAAGGCAGGAGACAGGCCGGTGAGTTTCTGGAGCCAAGGCAGTTGTCGTCTTCTGGTCTTCCTCTGCAGGGGTTTTTCAGCTAGGCAGTCCTTCTTCTTGTAGTTGCAGGAATCTAATTTTCTAGGGTTCAGGGTAGCCCTTAAATACTAAATTTAAGGGCGTGTTTAGGTCTGGGGGGTTAGTAGCCAATGGGTACTAGCCCTGAGGGTGGGTACACCCTCTTTGTGCCTCCTCCCAAGGGGAGGGGGTCACAATCCTAACCCTATTGGGGGAATCCTCCATCTGCAAGATGGAGGATTTCTAAAAGTCAGAGTCACCTCAGCTCAGGACACCTTAGGGGCTGTCCTGACTGGCCAGTGACTCCTCCTTGTTTTTCTCATTATTTTCTCCGGCCTTGCCGCCAAAAGTGGGGCCTGGCCGGAGGGGGCGGGCAACTCCACTAGCTGGAGTGTCCTGCTGGGTTGGCACAAAGGAGGTGAGCCTTTGAGGCTCACCGCCAGGTGTGACAATTCCTGCCTGGGGGAGGTGTTAGCATCTCCACCCAGTGCAGGCTTTGTTACTGGCCTCAGAGTGACAAAGGCACTCTCCCCATGGGGCCAGCAACATGTCTCGGTTTGTGGCAGGCTGCTAAAACTAGTCAGCCTACACAGATAGTCGGTTAAGTTTCAGGGGGCACCTCTAAGGTGCCCTCTGTGGTGTATTTTACAATAAAATGTACACTGGCATCAGTGTGCATTTATTGTGCTGAGAAGTTTGATACCAAACTTCCCAGTTTTCAGTGTAGCCATTATGGTGCTGTGGAGTTCGTGTTTGACAGACTCCCAGACCATATACTCTTATGGCTACCCCGCACTTACAATGTCTAAGGTTTTATTTAGACACTGTAGGGGTATCATGCTCATGCACTGGTACCCTCACCTATGGTATAGTGCACCCTGCCTTAGGGCTGTAAGGCCTGCTAGAGGGGTGTCTTACCTATACTGCATAGGCAGTGAGAGGCTGGCATGGCACCCTGAGGGGAGTGCCATGTCGACTTACTCGTTTTGTCCTCACTAGCACACACAAGCTGGCAAGCAGTGTGTCTGTGCTGAGTGAGAGGTCTCCAGGGTGGCATAAGACATGCTGCAGCCCTTAGAGACCTTCCTTGGCATCAGGGCCCTTGGTACTTGAAGTACCAGTTACAAGGGACTTATCTGGATGCCAGGGTCTGCCAATTGTGGATACAAAAGTACAGGTTAGGGAAAGAACACTGGTGCTGGGGCCTGGTTAGCAGGCCTCAGCACACTTTCAATTGTAAACATAGCATCAGCAAAGGCAAAAAGTCAGGGGGCAACCATGCCAAGGAGGCATTTCCTTACACCGCGTCTTCGGAGGGCAGACCAGGGGGGTTTTGTAGGGCACCGGGGGGGACACAAGCCCACACAGAAATTTCACCCCAGCAGCGCGGGGCGGCCGGGTGCAGTGTAGAAACAAGCGTCGGGTTTGCAATGTTAGTCTATGAGAGATCAACGGATCTCTTCAGCGCTGCAGGCAGGCAAGGGGGGGCTTCCTCGGGGAAACCTCCACTTGGGCAAGGGAGAGGGACTCCTGGGGGTCACTTCTCCAGTGAAAGTCCGGTCCTTCAGGTCCTGGGGGCTGCGGGTGCAGGGTCTTTTCCAGGCGTCGGGACTTAGGTTTCAGAGAGTCGCCGTCAGGGGTAGCCTCGAGATTCCCTCTGCAGGCGGCGCTGTGGGGGCTCAGGGGGGACAGGTTTTGGTACTCACAGTCGTAGAGTAGTCCGGGGGTCCTCCCTGAGGTGTTGGTTCTCCACCAGCCGAGTCGGGGTCGCCGGGTGCAGTGTTGCAAGTCTCACGCTTCTTGCGGGGAGTTGCAGGGTTCTTTAAAGCTGCTTCTTGAAACAAAGTTGCAGTCTTTTTGGAGCAGGTCCGCTGTCCTCGGGAGTTTCTTGTCGTCGTCGAAGCAGGGCAGTCCTCAGAGGATTCAGAGGTCGCTGGTCCCTTTGGAAGGCGTCGCTGGAGCAGAGTTCTTTGGAAGGCAGGAGACAGGCCGGTGAGTTTCTGGAGCCAAGGCAGTTGTTGTCTTCTGGTCTTCCTCTGCAGGGGTTTTCAGCTGGGCAGTCCTTCTTCTTGTTGTTGCAGGAATCTAATTTTCTAGGGTTCAGGGTAGCCCTTAAATACTAAATTTAAGGGCGTGTTTAGGTCTGGGGGGTTAGTAGCCAATGGCTACTAGCCCTGAGGGTGGGTACACCCTCTTTGTGCTTCCTCCCAAGGGGAGGGGGTCACAATCCTAACCCTATTGGGGGAATCCTCCATCTGCAAGATGGAGGATTTCTAAAAGTTAGAGTCACCTCAGCTCAGGACACCTTAGGGGCTGTCCTGACTGGCCAGTGACTCCTCCTTGTTATTCTCATTATTTTCTCCGGCCTTGCCGCCAAAAGTGGGGGCCGGGGCCGGAGGGGGCGGGCAACTCCACTAGCTGGAGTGCCCTGCTGGGCTGTGACAAAGGGGTGAGCCTTTGAGGCTCACCGCCAGGTGTCACAGCTCCTGCCTGGGGGAGGTGTTAGCATCTCCACCCAGTGCAGGCTTTGTTACTGGCCTCAGAGTGACAAAGGCACTCTCCCCATGGGGCCAGCAACATGTCTCTAGTGTGGCAGGCTGCTGGAACTAGTCAGCCTACACAGACAGTCGGTTAGGTTTCAGGGGGCACCTCTAAGGTGCCCTCTGGGGTGTATTTTGCAATAAAATGTACACTGGCATCAGTGTGCATTTATTGTGCTGAGAAGTTTGATACCAAACTTCCCAGTTTTCAGTGTAGCCATTATGGTGCTGTGGAGTTCGTGATTGACAGACTCCCAGACCATATACTCTTATGGCTACCCTGCACTTACAATGTCTAAGGTTTTGTTTAGACACTGTAGGGGTACCATGCTCATGCACTGGTACCCTCACCTATGGTATAGTGCACCCTGCCTTAGGGCTGTAAGGCCTGCTAGAGGGGTGACTGACCTATACTTGCATAGGCAGTGAGAGGCTGGCATGGCACCCTGAGGGGAGTGCCATGTCGACTTACTCGTTTTGTTCTCACTAGCACACACAAGCTGGCAAGCAGTGTGTCTGTGCTGAGTGAGAGGTCTCCAGGGTGGCATAAGACATGCTGCAGCCCTTAGAGACCTTCCTTGGCATCAGGGCCCTTGGTACTAGAAGTACCAGTTACAAGGGACTTATCTGGATGCCAGGGTCTGCCAATTGTGGATACAAAAGTACAGGTTAGGGAAAGAACACTGGTGCTGGGGCCTGGTTTGCAGGCCTCAGCACACTTTCAATTGTAAACATAGCATCAGCAAAGGCAAAAAGTCAGGGGGCAACCATGCCAAGGAGGCATTTCCTTACAGCAAGCTACAGTCGGGAAAAGGATTTGGCTGTGACACCTGACAACTGGTAGTCCAGTGGTGAATGAACTTTGACCACACCAGAGAGGACCTCGTGGGATGTCAAAACATGCTTAGAACCCCCTCATCACCTTCCGGGCCAAGAGGTACCTAAAGGGAGACCCTCGTCGACCACTTCGCATCCACAGCATTCTTCAGCATTCTGTATCCTCAGCATCGGCATGATTCCACAGGAATCCAATGTATGGGGATAAAGTGACTGGAACTGCTGGAAGACTGCTTCTTCTGAGGAGGTAACTGTTTCTGAGGGCCTTGCTAGTCCCTCTGATGGTTTGAGTTATTTGGTGCTCCCTGCCAGGGTTGGCTGCCCCAAGTAATTGACCGATTTACAATTTGCCCAACTTTTTCTCTCAAAAAGCTTTTAAGTGTCAAATTTGTTGAGTTTGCCAATGCTTGCTGTGGTTGAGTGAAATGCTCGGATTTACAATATCCTGTTAATTCTATAGCTCTGGAACCCTCCAGTGGAGATTTTTCATTGTGGTTTGAGGAAATGGGGAGTATTATATGGTGTGGTTATGTGACCTCACCGACTTGCCAACCGCTTTAGGACCCTGAGGTTTACTGTGGCAATCCTTCAGCTCAACCCTGGGTAGCTGTTGCATTGAGCAATAAAGCTTACAAAAAGGAGCAGGTGTAAAGCATTTAAACAGCACCAAAACAATTGAAAAATAAATCATCAAGACTCTAAAGAAAACACACTCAAATGTATAAAAATAGACTATTTTTAGACGCCACTACGAAAAAAAAGTCACTATTACTTAAACTATTACACACAATCACCCACCAAATCACTGATGCATATACCACAAACTCGGACGGAGCAAAGATCTCCCATTAAAAGTGTCCCCCTCTCTTGGGGTGAGGGCTTTGCGAGGCATTGCAACTCCCACCAAGTGTGAAGCTGAACCAGATAATAAAGCGTGCCACCTAGATGTGGGAGTTCAGAATCCTAATTTTGGACTGCCCCCAAAAAGTGTGTGGTGTACACATTAGGACACTGCGTATAGAACACCTTACTTTAACCTTGCCTAAATGTTAGATCGTGGGTAATACTGTGAAAAGTCACCATTTTTTATTTCTTTAAGTATTGGGAGGGAGGATATGAGACAGACCAATCAAAATATGCCCCCCCCCTTCACTGTTGGCCTACTGAAGTACACCACTTCCCAAAGATATATTTCCCTTTCTCAAGAGATGAGAGCTCAAATAAGTAGAATCACATATTCAAATGCTGAATGAGTTACATTAAAAAAATATCCAAGTGCCTTTCAGGCCTCCTAGTGGCCTATGACAGTCAGGCGCTTGCACAGCCCATTCCAATTTAAACCCATAAGCTACTGAATGATGAACATAAATGCTTCAGTTTATGGACAAATGGAACAGCATCTTTAATAGCATTCTCCAAGATAGGATGGGTCTCATGTCATGGTACGACCTACCATCAGAGCACCGGTAGCTGCCTGGTGGGCATCGTTTGCTGCTTTCTCTGCATTCTTGACTGCATCAATGATACTGGCGTATGCATTTGAGGCATTGATCGCCTTCTGGATAAACTCATCTTGGTTAGCATCGTGGATCACACTAGGAAAAAAAAAAGAGAAAAAAATGGTTCTGAACTGGATGCGTAAGAAAGGTAACTATTTGTTTCAACAATTTTCTGTGGTAGGTTAAAATGTAGGAACAGGAAAACTGTTGAAAAGCCACATACAACATGTTCTGACCCCTAGTAAAAGACTGGCTGCCGTCAATTTGCATACTTAACTTTTAGGTAAGACCACAGTAATATGGCTTAGAAAGCGTACCTGGGGAATAAACCTTGAATATCACACAAGGCTACAGTCTTTATTCACACCACCCACATTAGTCACTTTGAAAGCAGGTCTGCAGGCCTGCCTCTGCAGCCCAACACCTGCAGCAGCATGCCAATAGAAACCATTTTGATATGTATAAAAGTATTTTTTTTTTATATTAGCTAAGTAACTTATAGGTGGTGCTTTGAAGCCCACATAATTTATAAAAGTGGGTCATATCATTATAAAATTGGAATGTCTCTGCAATCACCAGAAAAAAGTCAACATTTCACAATGTAGGCTGCAGCAGTCTCTTACTACTAACAAGGCCTACTAAAGACTAAAAGTTATAATTGAAAAAGTTGGCTTGGAGAAAAGTTACAGAGATGATCCACGCTATGTGGGAATATTTAGTTAAAGTCCAAATCAGTGATAAATTTGAATTTCTAATATATATAGAGCTGGGGCGATTTTGCAAAATGTTGATTTAGCAGAGAACCTGGCCAATAATAAATCCTGTTGGCCTGCATCACTCCGCTCCAGTAGCAGCGATTAGCTATTTGGAGAGAACTCAAATACCTTTCTAAGGTCCAACAATGTCCTTGGCCTACCAAGTGGGTCTCTAATTACTGGTAGACTGTCAAACTCACTCTGGAAGGGAGGGAAGCGATTAGGAAATCAACATGATTTGGACCACAAACGGGAGGACTGAGACTTGACCTGGTTACCATTTTTAGACAAGGAATGGAATTTATTATTAAGCATCAGCCCAGTTGCTCTCAGGTAGCCTTCTGGACATAAAGGGAAGAGAAGGGTATCCCAGCACAAAAGCCAGCAGACCATTTAGCACTAGGATCTGAGTTTAAGCTCTTGCTGAAGAGACTGAACCAGTCTGCCTCCTACTACTGGCTGCGGTAGGGTACCCTGCAAGTTTCTGAATTCTGGCAGTGACCAGAAGGGAAATGTTTAAGAACCTGAGAGTTTTAGAACAAGGGGGGGGGGCTGGATTCCAATAATGAAGTGGAGGTACACAGAAGTAAAAAGTTTGGGACCCACTGGTTTAGAAGCATTTGAGTGTATTAGCCCGTTAAGGAACGGAACCTTTCTCTCCCCTATTGGCCAGTGTAAGGCAGAACAGTTAGTAACATCTTTCTGATTTTCTGAGTTAGTAGCTACTTTCGGATTTTCATTTGTGGTGCAAGAGTGGCATCGAATGGTGGATTTTGGAAATGCACATATATTCTTATATGGATGCTTTGCAGCTTCCTTGTGCTCCAGAGAGACAGAGACAGAGAGACAGTCAGACAGAGATACATACAGTCAGAAAGACAAAGAGATAGGCAGACAGGCGGGCAGACAGACAGGAGGGCAGGCAGATGGACAGATAGATATCTTTGGTTCTCTTAAGCCAATTCAGGTTATTTTTCTGAGCACTATTGCATAAATACAGAACCCACATTTCTCTGGTGAAAAGCCTGCTTTCTGTGCAGTTGCTTCTAGGGGTTAAGCCCAGATTTTCTCATTGAAACTATGTTATTCTTAAGAAAGGTCTGAATTCCTGGTCTAATAATCCTGAATTACACAAGAGCTGCTTAGATCTTAGGCACATCAGCTCAAACAATTATTCAGAAACTTGTAACTATAGCACAGGAGCCATTTCTAAATGATTAGTATTGCATACCAGAGAAAACGTGCATAAAACAAACAAAAAAAAAAGAACACGACTGCTCAGACTTGTACGATGTGGTGTCAAAATGAGAGGGCGTGGCCGAGAAACACAGACACTGAACTCGTCCATTAGAGGGCAGTACGGTCCATAACCCTACACCCTGCCAGGTCTTTCTGCTCATGACAATGTCCATCTGCCACATTTTAATCTCTGTCTTTCACCCTACAAGCTCCACCTTAAAGTGGTGTTGTCATAACCCTAGTAAGTGGGACAACTGAGCATCATCTAATGCGGGCCCTGTCCTGAGAAAGGAGGTAAATACTGAGCTTCAATGTTAACAAATAAGAATTATTTTCCTCAACCCAGAGCAGAATCTGTCCTTTATGACCAATCTGAAGCTGCATCTCTACAGCATCTACCATGTAAGTCCATCAACACATGTTGACTTAGATAGCACTTCTCCCTACCTTTAACTATTATTAATGCCCAGAGTGACTTTAAAACACAAAATAACTTTGCATCAGCACGTTTCCTAGTCAATAACAGCACAGGCAGCGCACAGGTTTCAACAAAATAACAAGTATGTATAAAGATAGATCTTGGCATGTTTGTTCCAGGCAGTACATCTCCAAACATGGACACTGTGAGAGAGTCAAATTAAGAAGACTTTCAGGGTAGCAGTTCTGTAGTAAAGAGGCAGTGGGGTATCTTATCAGCATTTAAAAATTTAAAACATGTCATTAAGCAACACAGTGTCAATGCTGCCAGCCTAGCTTTGCTGCGGTCTGTTATAATGTTGAACCATCTGTTGGGTTCAATGCCAAGAGAAGAGAATCAAACAGTTCAGTGCGTGCAATGTGTCCAGCCCCGCAGCTCTGTATACCCGCACACGAAATCCTTATCCTCTGAAATGGCTATTCTCACCTAGAGAGATTCTTGGCCAGTTCGTTGAGCAGTTGTGCGTACTCCTCTGCCTCCTCCACGATGGGGATCTTGCTGCTCGCAGGTGAGAAACGCTTAACCTTCTCCATCAACGGAATCCGTGCCCCATCCAGACGAGCTGCCAGCTTTTCATACTCCTAGAAGGAGGAAAGAGGTCATGTTAGAAGAGAAGGTTCTACTTAACTGATGTAGGAAAGTGCCTCTTTGCTTTGCAAATATGGAGCACAGAATTCCGAGCGGCTGCATAATTTTTTAATTAAAAAAAAAAAAAAAAAAAAGATGCAATAGTGGCACAAGCTCCTTGTAACTAGGCCCCAGAATGTAGAGCATCAATACAAAAGTAATTACTGCTAGTCATTTCTTAACTGGTATTCATTCCTGTGCTGATGGAGTGAAAGTGTAACTAGTTTGTAAAGTTTCAACCCATTATCAAACCTATATGAGGGGTGGGCGCAGTTCGTGGAGTGCCCCTCCCCCGCTCGCCTCAACCCCTGGAGACCAACATCTCACACCGCTTGTTCTTACCTGGGAGCAGTGCGTCTCCATTCCCCTCAGTATCCATTAATTAACATTGGGCACCGACTCTGACCTCTGCGCCGCTGTGGGTGCACTCTTGGTACCAACCTGAACCTTACCTGGTGCTAATCTAAAACCCTGAAGACTGGGATTGTACGTCGTGTACTTACCTGTGAAACTGCATTCTTGTTTTCCTCCCATAGGTTAACATGGAAGACTCTGAAAATTGCACTGTGTCAATTTTTGAAACAGCAAAGTGTTTAAATTTACATACTGCTTACTTTATAATGAAGTTTTTGGTTCAAAGAATATATAGAAGCAACTGTTATTTTTCTAAGTTGGTCTCGGATTTATTCTTTGAGTGTGTATCTCATTTATTGCGTCTGTGAGTACATCAAATGTTTAACACAACTCCTTCATAAGCCTAAGTGCTCGCCCACACTACCACAAGAAGTACACTAGACCTATATATGTCTGCCTCTGCAAGCCTTTGGGGATCCACTGGACTCTATGCATAGTGAACTTCACTTTGGTGCACTATAGTGAGAGCTAGCTTCCAAAAACTTAGAAAAAGAAAATTACCCACTTCCCATTTCAATTGGTGTTGTAGAAACCCAACGTCTACTTTAAATGTCTAAGCCACAGCAGCGATTTTTATTACTCTCTGATGACTAGTAGACCCCAATAAATGGCCACCAAAACCAACCCCATATTCCTCTATGGCGCTCTATAAACAAGGAGGATCTCCCTGCCTTCATCCATCCCACATCCCTCAATGTCCCATGGTGCACTAACGCCTTGAACACCAGTATCTCGCCCCCCAACGGGATAATGTTCATGCAGAAATAAAAACGGATGTCCCCGGATAAGAAATTTACCACGTGCAATAATCATAGCCTATTCCAAGTTAAGCCCTTCAAAATGAGACGCAGCATGCAGGTTTTGGGGTTTAATGCTTGGAAATCCACATATCACAGTATTCGCCAGGCATTTTTCAGGTGAAATATTGGTTGGTTTCATTCAGTTCTGTTCATTCATTTATTCATTCAGAAAATCCTCCAAACAAGAGTCTGTAAACCCCCAGAATTCCCTCTCCCTAAGTCCCTTGATCATTCTTCAGAAAATCACTGTACTACTCTAGTCATCTTGGGAAGACTCAAAGATGATTTCAAATGAATGTTGCTGTGATAATCCTGATCCCTCAAGGTCGCACACAAGGAGAGGATAGGCTCTCATCATTGTCCCCCAAAACCCCTTCAAATCAATGCCCCTTGAGTGGCATCATGTGCCACCAAACCCCTCAAAGGACTATGGATCAGGGGTCAAGACACCTCCATGATGACGGCGATTCCCAATACCTGCATTTATCTTCAGTTATATCTGGCAACATGAAACAGGAAAAAATAAACCTATACCTAAACGTTAGGCCTACAATTGTAATGTTCGACACTCAACCAGAATGAAATCCTGAGGGAAAATAATAGTATTGAGGAGGGGTAGTTAAAACTACACCGGTGTTTGAGAAGACAAGGGGGTGAAGTTTGGGATAAGGAGGGGAGATAGGGCAGGTGAAAGCTCAAGGGCACAGATCCACAAGTGGGAGATCTGAAAGGTCTTGGGAAAATGTTACAAGAAGATAGTGATGGCCATCCTAAGGCCAATGCATTGTGAAGGAAGGTCGGGTAATAAGAAGCAGTACTCAAGAAATACAAAAATGATTAGAAACACTCAGTTTAACAAAGGAATATACTTGCTCTCGTTTCAGGCTGGCGATATGTCCAAACTCGACGTTGTCTAAATCAAGTATGTCAATGGGCCACGTAACTTTTTTTATGTAATTCTTCCTATTTTCGACTTCCTCGCATGATTTATTCCCCACACATTTTAGTGAGGTTACACATTAGTAGGCCCATGCTGGATAGAGCATCTGAATAGCTATTAGGGCTTGGCAGAGTCTGTTGTGTCTCCAACTACCTTCCCAGTTACATCCTTAAGGTAAAAGTCCTAACTATTAAAAGGGAGCACTTCTCCATCCCAGAAGATACTGTGGTCGTTTTGTATGTGCACTGCATTCATTCATGAAAGTACCTTCTAGGTAGTACTGAAAAGAGACCAAGGAAGTGCAACTGAAATTCAGTGTAGGGAGACCTCACTTAAAGTACACACCCAAAACGTATTATCTTGTATTTTTCACACATAACTTTTGAAAAACAATACAGACTTCATCTCTGCTCCAGTGTTACTGGACTTGGTAATTACTGAACCCCTCTGACTGCACACCCAGTATAAGAATGTCCATAGCACTTTTGCACCAATGAATGTTGGCCACACTTGATCTGCCAGGTGCAGATAAATGTGTCACACATTGGCTGCTTACCTCTTTCACCCGTTCAATCATCTGTAGCAGGTCCGACACCTGGATCAGAGCATCCTCTGCCATCCTCACTGCATTCTGCACTTGTGCATACTGGTCCAGGAGGTCTTTGATCTTTTGCTAGGAAACAAAAAAAGAGACATAGTCCAAGATGTTAAGGTGGTACCATCACGTACATTACAGAACGCGGCTATGCCTTCTAGCCGTTCATGTTAAGACAGAATTGTGGTCAACATGAAGGTTTTCATGAAAAATGATAGTCTGTTATATGTGGTCTCACCTGACTCTCCTCAAGGCTGTTCTGATTTAGGCTATTCAGGTCATCTGCCTGTCTGGTCTGGTTCACAGCATCATTTAGGGCATCCCGCAAGTCCATCAGCTCAGAGTTGTATTGAGACAGGCGATCCTGAATGTCATTTACTAGGTCCTGGTTGGCATCCAACTTATCAAACATTTCATTCTTGACCCGATCCAGCACTGACCCAGGAAGACAAAAAAAGGCTGATGAGTTTCTGGTGCGAAGAGGTTGCGAGACAGACACAAATCAGATCTAAACAAAGTCTATAGCAAAACAGACACAAAACCAGAATTCAATACAGCAACTTCCCCGCCAGGACAAGCTTTCTGGCTGTGATGTTTGTATTATGAATAAAAGAAAGTGGGGCATTCGCCAGGAAGGACCAGGGGCAGAAGGGGTGTTCTAGGTGGATATGCAGAGTAGTATTGCATCTAAGCATTTGTGTCCAAGTTCTTTGGAAAAAAAGAGCTCTGTTAAAGTGTGAGGGATTGACCATTACCAGTTAACTAGGATGATCCATGGATGGGGATCCTTAGCTTATGCAGGGGTGGGCTCCAAGACCCCTGTAATGTTCTTTACAATACCTCTCCCTGCACATTCAGTGCCTACTTTCATGGACTGGAGCTTCTAGGGTACAATATCTTTTCAGTTCTCTACCCATTCCTCAAGCCAGATCTAATCCTGGGACAGGCACAGGGAGGTCATCTAGCAACTGGTATTTGCTGCACTTATCTCTCTCCAAGCTGGTTAACGGACCGGTTTGAGTCTTGCTTCATATGCGTCCACCTAGACTACTCATTACAATGTAACTGCACAGCTAAGAGCAGATGGACTGGAAAGGCTGGTATCCAACACCCCCTCATTCTTGGTACCCACTGACCTCTTGTTCATCAGCAGGGCACAAATAGGACGGTATTTGATGTGAGACAGGGCCTCAGTCATCAAAGGATCCAGGCTGCTCTGTAGGTACACCAGTGGCTTGAAGTGCTATAAAACTATTATAATGTAGTACCACGAAGGCACCCGGCAAAGGCGGGAATGCATGAGAATAATACCAAGGATAATTTCTACCTGGCTCCAGAGAAAGGCTGGGTGAGGGAAATCATGTCCATCTATATAGTGATGGCTTCAATACATCTCAATAAGAACACTGTAGTGTGTCCTTAATTACCAACTGATAAATCACTATCAGATGTGTCAATCTGATTAAATTAAAATGGAAAAAATAATTAAATCAAGATTAAACTCCGTCCATATTCATGCAAATGCTTTACTGTGTTTTTATCAGATGTGTGGAGGCTATTCTATTCAGCCTCTAATCAAACCGTACCAAGTTAAGATGATCCTCATTCAAAGTTACAGCACTAGTACATGGTTACTGTAAGGAAATGCCTCCTTGGCATGGTTACCCCCTGACTTTTTGCCTTTGCTGATGCTAAGTTTTGATTTGAAAGTGTGCTGAGGCCTGCTAACCAGGCCCCAGCACCAGTGTTCTTTCCCTAACCTGTACTTTTTTTTCCACAATTGGCACACCCTGGCATCCAGGTAAGTCCCTTGTAACTGGTACCCCTGGTACCAAGGGCCCTGATGCCAGGGAAGGTCTCTATGGGCTGCAGCATATCTTATGCCACCCTGGGGACCCCTCACTCAGCACAGACACACTGCTTGCCAGCTTGTGTGTGCTAGTGGGGATAAAAAGACTAAGTCGACATGGCACTCCCCTCAGGGTGCCATGCCAACCTCACACTGCCTATGAAGTATGGATAAGTCACCCCTCTAGCAGGCCTTACAGTCCTAAGGCAGGGTGCACTATACCATAGGTGAGGGCATAAGTGCATGAGCACTATGGCCCTACAGTGTCTAAGCAAAACCTTAGACATTGTAAGTGCAGGGTAGCCATAAGAGTATATGGTCTGGGAGTCTGTCATGCACGAACTCCACAGCACCATAATGGCTACTCTGAAAACTGTGATGTTTTGTATCAAACTTCTCAGCACAATAAATGCACACTGATGCCAGTGTACATTTTATTGTAACATACACCCCGGAGGGCACCTTAGAGGTGCCCCCTGAAACCTTAACAGACTATCCGTGTAGGCTGACTAGTTCTAGCAGCCTGCCACACTAGAGACATGTTGCTGGCCACATGGGGAGAGTGCCTTTGTCACTCTGTGGCTAGTAACAAAGCCTGTACTGGGTGGAGGTGCTTCACACCTCCCCCTGCAGGAACTGTAACACCTGGCGGTGAGCCTCAAAGGCTCCCCCCCTTTGTTACAGCACCCCAGGGCACTCCAGCTAGTGGAGTTGCCCACCCCCTCCGGCCACGGCCCCCCTTTTGGCGGCAAGGCCGGAGGAGATAATGAGAAAAACAAGGAGGAGTCACTGGCCAGTCAGGACAGCCCCTAAGGTGTCCTGAGCTGAGGTGACTCTGACTTTTAGAAATCCTCCATCTTGCAGATGGAGGATTCCCCCAATAGGGATAGGAATGTACCCCCCTCCCCTTGGGAGGAGGCACAAAGAGGGTGTACCCACCCTCAGGGCTAGTAGCCATTGGCTACTAACCCCCCCAGACCTAAACACACCCTTAAATTTAGTATTTAAGGGCTCCCCAGAACCTAGGAACTCAGATTCCTGCAACCTAAGAAGAAGAGGACTGCTAAGCTGAAAAACTTAGAGAAGACAGAGACACAAACTGCTTTGGCCCCAGCTCTACCGGCCTGTTTCCCCACTTCTAAAGACACTGCTCAAGCGACGCTTTCCCCAGGGACCAGCGACCTCTGAATCCTCAGAGGACTGCCCTGCTCTAGAAGGACCAAGAACTCCTGAGGACAGCGGCTCTGTTCATCCAAGACTGCAACTCTGTAACAAAGGAGCAACTTTAAAACAACCTGCGTTTCCAGCCAGAAGCGTGAGACTTGCTACTCTGCACCCGACGCCCCCGGCTCGACTTGTGGAGAACAAACACTTCAGGGAGGACTCCCCACCGTGAGTAGCCAGAGTTGCCCCCCCTGACCCCCACAGCGACGCCTGCAGAGGGAATCCCCAGGCTCCACCTGACCGCGACTGCCTGCTCCTCAGATCCCAACGCCTGGTAAAGACTCTGCACCCGCAGCCCCCAGGACCTGAAAGATCCAAACTCCAGTGCAGGAGTGACCCCCAGGAGGCCCTCTCCCTTGCCCAGGTGGTGGCTACCCCGAGGAGCCCCCCCCCCCCCTTGCCTTCCTGCCTCGCTGAAGAGACCCCTTGGTCTCCCATTGAAACCTATTGAAAACCCGACGCGTGTTTGCACACTGCACCCGGCCGCCCCCGCGCTGCTGAGGGTGTACTTTCTGTGCTGACTTGTGTCCCCCCCGGTGCCCTACAAAACCCCCCTGGTCTGCCCTCCGAAGACGCGGGTACTTACCTGCTGGCAGACTGGAACCGGGGCACCCCCTTCTCCATTGAAGCCTATGCGTTTTGGGCACCACTTTGACCTCTGCACCTGACCGGCCCTGAGCTGCTGGTGTGGTAACTTTGGGGTTGCTCTGAACCCCCAACGGTGGGCTACCTTGGACTCCAAACTTGAACCCCGTAGGTGGTTTACTTACCTGCAAAAACTAACAAACACTTACCTCCCCCAGGAACTGTTGAAAATTGCACTGTCTAGTTTTAAAATAGCTATATGTGATTTATGTGAAAACTGTATATGCTATTTTGCTAATTCAAAGTTCCTAAAGTACCTACCTGCAATACCTTTCATTTGAAGTATTACAAGTAAATCTTGAACCTGTGGTTCTTAAAATAAACTAAGAAAAGATATTTTTCTATACAAAAACCTATTGGCCTGGAATTGTCTCTGAGTGTGTGTTCCTCATTTATTGCTTGTGTATGTACAACAAATGCTTAACACTACTCCTTTGATAAGCCTACTGCTCGACCACACTACCACAAAATAGAGCATTAGAATTATCTCTTTTTGCCACTATCTTACCTCTAAGGGGAACTCTTGGACCCTGTGCATACTATTCCTTACTTTGAAATAGTGCATACAGAGCCAACTTCCTACAGTTACCATAGTAGGAGTACTCAAAAGACTAACTGGAGGACCCCTTTTTCAAAGGCAAGCAGGGCATACAAGAAATACTCCAGTAGCAATGAAATATTAGAAACTGGCCTGTGATCAAGCTGGGCTGAAGTGTTGTTTGTACCTTTGATGTGGCTGTATACAATCAGACAAGCCATATCCAATACTTTCTGCAACCACATAGCCAAGAGTGGCAACCTCTGAGTGACATAAATTCAGCCAAAAATAGCTAAATGTCCTTGATTTCTTGGATAACAGCTTTATGTGGACAATCAGGCATAAAGTGTGGATAATGCTTTGTGAAAATCCATTTTCTAATGGATAATAAATAATGAGCATGGGAAACTGATTATCTCAGGCAGATTTGTGACAAAACAATGCTGATGAATTTCATTGTTGATATCTTTAATTCAGACATTTACAAATATGCCTGATTCTTCGAATTTTGATACTTTGATCAAATATTCAGAGAATAAGTAATTGATAGAAATGGGTGCTGATTTGCAAGTTTACATGATGCTAATATAAACGGATAATAAAAACATGTAATAATAATGATAATTTCAATTAAATCACATGAACAATATGACATCTAAAATTAATTTGCCACTCACACTTAAGCCCAGGCCTGAAACAGTGTCCGTGCTGACACAGAGTGTGGTGCCCTCCCTATCCACTCCAGTGTCTGAAGACATACTGACTGGTGAGAACAGCGCTCCAACTCACCCTGGTGCAGCCCAAGAAACCTCTGTCTAGCACCATGATAGTGTGTACCACTGACATTGTGCAAGGTAGGACTGTGGTTATTTCTCACCTGTTTTGTGTGTTGAGTCAACATCTGCCTGCTCTTTCTTATGCCTCACCTATCTCTTAGAGGTAGTTCTCATTAGGAAATCCTACAAAAAGTCTCTTTGGCAGCAACTACACCATACATTTTGCCCCATGTTGAATTCAGTTTGCCTAACTCTCTATGAGTTGGGTCACCTCCAAAGAGGAGATCAATTGGGGAACTGCTGTACAACCTTTGATGAACTGTGACGACACAACCAAGAATATCACATGCAAAACGGATCAGCCCTGTATAACTTTATACCCAGATCTGCTGCATAGAAATGCCCTCTAAATGGGAGCATCCTCTGCTAGTTGTACTCACACTTCTTTGCTGCCTTCAACTCTGTTTCGGCGTCTTCTCTTCGATTATTGAAGTTCAGCTCTCTCATCTCCTTCATCATCCTTTCTATCTCTGCCATCTTCTGACGAAACTCGTCGGATGAGGTGATGTTGGTGCCATCCATTTCCCCGATTCGACTCATCTGGTCTGCAAGATCTACAGGTTCAGAGACACCACTTGTTATGTCCTCTGAATGGGGTTATGTGGATTGAGAAATGGGTGGCACATCTAATTTGGATAGCCTTTCTCACCAAATACAGCTAGGTGCGTATGCATCAATATAAATACGTATGAAGAAGGGGTGCCCAGGGATGATATATAGTTAAAGATAAAAAGAAAAAAAATGGATTTGTGAAGTTGCAAAGTTTTTTGACTACCAACTTTGGAGAGTTTCTTAAAACTTTTAAAACTTTGCGAGTTTCAAGAAGTTTGAGAAGCTAAAAGAAACACACAAAATCTTCTACACAAAGTGTGACAGCGTGAATAAAAAGCTCCCTTCTGTGCATGGTGCCCTTTCAAAGCATACCCTGTGAAGTTGTGAAAATAACAACAACTTTCACAAGGTGCAAAACTTGCCATATTTGCACAGAAGACATTTACAGTTTGTGTACCACTATTTATAATATCTGCTAACTCCCAATTTACCATTGTCTGTGTATTTAGAGATTCTTAAATCCTTACTGTTCAGAGTCACTAAGAGAGGTGAAACTGAAATGAATAATGAAGGGTACTCTAATAACTAGAAGCCTCAGTAGAGGGCTTGGTCCAAAACAGATGAATTTGTTTGCGGTGTGCATATGATGAAAGTGTTGTTTATCTCGGAACAGCTTCAACAGCTCTGCTGACCAACCCGATCCAAGGCATAGGTGCTGTTCTTCGCCACTATCATTGTCACAGAAGTATCACCCATATCAATGTCCAAATTTGATTCAGACTTTATCATTCTACCACTTCCTCTGCCAGCTGGTACTATCCTATTTGTACTTCCAGGACACCCTGCAACCACTGGTTCTCATAGGTACAAGTAACTTGACTGCTTGCACACTTACCAAGGATGTGCTGGTGGAGGTCCTGGATTTTCTTTAGCAGCTTTTCTGCATTCTCGTGGGTGGTTTCTGTACCATGTTTGATTTTGTTGGCTGTTAGGTTGGCAAGTGATGCCTAGAAACAAATAAATCTGTTTTGAAAAAGGATTTTCCATGAAATATATTCAGCAAATCTGAAGGCCTGTCTACATTAAAAACTTGCACAATAATCACATTAATGATTTGGGGTTTTACACAGGACACACCTCCAAACTAATCACCATTAAGCACTTTGCTGCTTACAATTTTTCTAGGCTGGGGTTAAACAGGTATGGAGTAAAGGTTTGGGAGGATGGTGTTCAGTTTTCCCTTAAGGATTAGGTTCCTAAGAACTTTTGCAGAGCAATCAAGGAGTAAATTAGCAAAGGATTATCTGTTGGTACCTTAGATGAATCGATTGCTGGATCGACGGGCAAGGAGAGCCCAGTGAAAGAATATAGGCCTTCATTGCTGCTTTGATATTTTCAAAAAGGTATTAGAGATTTGCCAAGTATGCACTGGTACATGATGTAGCTCACCATGAATTTGACTGAAACTTCCTGTGGGAGCCAAGAAGTCCTGCATGGTGGGATAGGGGGTCAGGGGGAAGCAGGTGACAGAATCTCTACATTGACCTTGCCACCAAAAGTGCAGAGCCCTGAACTCTTTTTAGTCTTAAGACAGACTTCATGTAGGGCGATCGAGCATGTGGGATTCCTCTCCTGTGATGGGATAAAAGTAAAGTTTTCCTTACTTTAGAGTTAATTTGACCGACAAATCAGAGCAAATCATTGAAAATGTATGCTCGGATTCCAGATTCCTTGATGGTTGATGTCATTTCTGGATAATGGGGAATCCCCAAACAAATCAACTGTTCTATAATAGGGTGTGAGCGTCCCAGAGAAGTAGTTTGACTGCACCACTGTATACAAGACATACATTTTTCTTGGAGGCAGCTTGTGATATTTGTAAAAACACTGTATAGGTTGATAGTCCAATCCCAATGCAGCCTTCAGCAGACGCCATGTGGAAATAGCCAAAAAACTAGCACGAGAGGCTTGACATACGAACAACACTAATCCAGCCTTAACAATGGCGGCTCACCCTCTCATCCAGAGTACTGATGTCCTCAGCAAGGATCCCAGTTTGATTCTTGAGCCTGTCAGCCTCTTCTCTGGCAGCATTGACTAGGTTCTGGTACTGAAAGAGGAGGTTCTGAACAAAAACAACAAAAAACTTTGAGAAGGATGCATGGAGAAGAAGTGTTCACACTTAAAAAAAAAGACAAGCACTGGAAGCTCCCTTCACCCAACACGTACAGTGGCATTTTCAATGGAACTGTTCAAGCCTCCCAGTCGGGTCCAGGCGATGGAGCTAGCACTTAAGTTGCTGAGCTGGTCCCGGATCAGAGGGTACATGTCCTCCATTCGGTGCAGGTCTTGCAGCAGAACCAGAACACAACTGTCACAAGCTGTTAACGGGAAGAAAAGTCACATATTTAGCATCCAGGGAAGACCAGCCGACAATACTAGAAACTCTAAACTCGGAAGGGTTGCACGTCTCCAGAGAAAGCCAAGCTCTCTTCAGGGATCACTACAGCCACTCAGGGTGTGCAGAACAGACATTGTTACACACAGCCATTATTTATTCATTTGTGCATCCATGTCCAGGATTTCCAAGCGCCTACTCTTCTCTCCACAAAGCAATGCCTAGTCCGGCAGGAACACAGCAATAACTCACCCTAAACCCACAACCAAAGAATAGGTAACCATTTCTGGTGCCTAATTTTTACCTCTTTTACACACCACCCACTCCACCCAGCCATGGTCACACCACTCAAATCTGATCCAGTCTCGGTCTAGTAATAAAATTTGAGAGGAGAGCAGAACGCCATGATAAAGAAAGAAAAATTAAAGTGAAAATTGTATTCTTTGTATACAGAACTCCCCGTAGGTCATTGCATCAAAGTGGATTACAATTCTGGGACTATTTTATGTATTCGACATAAGAAGCATCTCAGGGGGCTAGCAGATTAACTATGTCAGTGCCACATATGCAGAAAGAATCATTGCAGGTGGCGAGTCTCCTGTCACAAACTCTATGGATATGAAGACACCTCAGCTGTTTACCTGGAAGGCAGTATTCAGCATCTTTAGTTATGACCTCTTATATTGATAGCATTTGACCCCTTCCAAGACAACATACCATTGCAAATAATCGGAGTAGCTCGAAATAAACCCTGGATCCCAGATCTGGACTATGAGGCAGACTTGCTGCATCCTAAAACCTGGGGAGGCTCCCCACCCTACCATCAGTGAGCAGGGAGATGCACAGGACACGCAATGACTTACGTTCACACTTCAGGAGATCAGGCCCTTGGGAAACAGGGATGGAGTGCTGCTGGAGGCATGTGTCACACTGCTTGCCCGTCAGCCCCTCCGTGCACTTGCATTCCCCCGTGCGAGGGTCACAGGAGCCCCCCTTACACACACACTCTGTGGGAAGACGAAAAACAAAATATGCTTACCAAAAGAGGATAGAAACATCACAAAGTTGCAATGGGGGTAGGGTTTTATATGCATTGTGCTTTCACAGCTATGTGTGTGCAGGAAATGTGCCAGTGGTCATGTTTTACTTCCAAGTGCAACTGTGAGCATTCCTCTATCCAGAAAATGTTATACTTGCATGGTGCACACTGCAGAGGTGAGAAGGAACAGGCTTAGTGTTTCTGGGACTACACTGCCTGCAGTAAGGGGACTGCCATAAACCTTAACACTCTCACCCGCAGAATCCCACCCAAGATGTGTAGGTCAGAAACCCTAGGAAGTTGCCTAGGAGGGGTTTGTCCATGTTTTGCGGCATATGCAAGTAGAACATGGGCCACAAACTGTTCAAAATTGTCCTTTCTTTGTCAATGAGAACAAATCAAAATGCGAGTGGTAAGTGTGAAGCTGTGGAATATGTAAATTTGGAGACAGCAAAGAGAAAGTATTTTTTTAAATCTCACAAGTAATAACTAATTGTCAAAGATTGGGGATAGCTAGGATAATGGGGTCGAAGAGCTACAACAAGTGGTGTAAAAACCATACTAAATGGACACAGTGGTTTTAATCTGAAAATGTTTCCTATTAATCCTACCATTTCATTTTAGCAGGTTTCTAAAGACCATGCAGTATCTAAACACCATAGAGATCACCATATCCTTGTAGGAACCCAAAAAGAAATGAAGAAATGGAAGTCGGTGTGTGTGTGTGTGTGTGTGTGTGTGTGTGTGTGTGGGGGTGTTCAAATTCACTGATACAGAAATGATTGCTGATGGAGACTTAACTGCATGGCATCTGTGTAGCTCTGATGCTCTTGTGAGCCCATCTCTAACAGTACATATTATTAAGGGGGGGCTGACCTATCAAGAAAGGCATGCCATCTGTAGGAAGTTGGCTCTGTATGTGCTATTTCAAAGTAAGGAATAGCATGCACAGAGTCCAAGGGTTCCCCTTAGAGGTAAAATAGTGGTAAAAATAGATAATACTAATGCTCTATTTTGTGGTAGTGTGGTCGAGCAGTAGGCTTATCCAAGGAGTAGTGTTAAGCATTTGTTGTACATACCCATAGACAATAAATGAGGTACACACACTCAGAGACAAATCCAGCCAATAGGTTTTTATATAGAAAAATATCTTTTCTTAGTTTATTTTAAGAACCACAGGTTCAAATTCTACATGTAATATCTCATTCGAAAGGTATTGCAGGTAAGTACTTTAGGAACTTCAAATCATCAAAATTGCATGTATACTTTTCAAGTTATTCACAAATAGCTGTTTTAAAAGTGGACACTTAGTGCAATTTTCACAGTTCCTGGGGGAGGTAAGTTTTTGTTAGTTTTACCCGGTAAGTAAGACACTTACAGGGTTCAGTTCTTGGTCCAAGGTAGCCCACCGTTGGGGGTTCAGAGCAACCCCAAAGTCACCACACCAGCAGCTCAGGGCCGGTAAGGTGCAGAGTTCAAAGTGGTGCCCAAAACACATAGGCTAGAATGGAGAGAAGGGGGTGCCCCGGTTCCGGTCTGCTTGCAGGTAAGTACCCACGTCTTCGGAGGGCAGACCAGGGGGGTTTTGTAGGGCACCGGGGGGGGACACAAGCCCACACAGAAATGTCACCCTCAGCAGCGCGGGGGCGGCCGGGTGCAGTGTAGAAACAGGCGTCGGTTCGCAATGTTAGTCTATGAGAGATCTCGGGATCTCTTCAGCGCTGCAGGCAGGCAAGGGGGGGGTTCCTCGGGGAAACCTCCACTTGGGCAAGGGAGAGGGACTCCTGGGGGTCACTTCTCCAGTGAAAGTCCGGTCCTTCAGGTCCTGGGGGCTGCGGGTGCAGGGTCTCTCCCAGGCGTCGGGACTGTTGATTCAAAGAGTCGCGGTCAGGGGAAGCCTCGGGATTCCCTCTGCAGGCGGCGCTGTGGGGGCTCAGGGGGGACAGGTTTTGGTACTCACAGTATCAGAGTAGTCCTGGGGTCCCTCCTGAGGTGTTGGATCTCCACCAGCCGAGTCGGGGTCGCCGGGTGCAGTGTTGCAAGTCTCACGCTTCTTGCGGGGAGCTTGCAGGGTTCTTTCAAGGCTGCTGGAAACAAAGTTGCAGCCTTTCTTGGAGCAGGTCCGCTGTCCTCGGGAGTTTCTTGTCTTTTCGAAGCAGGGGCAGTCCTCAGAGGATGTCGAGGTCGCTGGTCCCTTTGGAAGGCGTCGCTGGAGCAGGATCTTTGGAAGGCAGGAGACAGGCCGGTGAGTTTCTGGAGCCAAGGCAGTTGTCGTCTTCTGGTCTTCCGCTGCAGGGGTTTTCAGCTAGGCAGTCCTTCTTCTTGTAGTTGCAGGAATCTGATTTTCTAGGGTTCAGGGTAGCCCTTAAATACTAAATTTAAGGGCGTGTTTAGGTCTGGGGGGTTAGTAGCCAATGGCTACTAGCCCTGAGGGTGGGTACACCCTCTTTGTGCCTCCTCCCAAGGGGAGGGGGTCACAATCCTAACCCTATTGGGGGAATCCTCCATCTGCAAGATGGAGGATTTCTAAAAGTTAGAGTCACTTCAGCTCAGGACACCTTAGGGGCTGTCCTGACTGGCCAGTGACTCCTCCTTGTTGCTTTCTTTGTTCCCTCCAGCCTTGCCGCCAAAAGTGGGGGCCGTGGCCGGAGGGGGCGGGCAACTCCACTAAGCTGGAGTGCCCTGCTGGGCTGTGACAAAGGGGTGAGCCTTTGAGGCTCACCACCAGGTGTTACAGCTCCTGCCTGGGGGAGGTGTTAGCATCTCCACCCAGTGCAGGCTTTGTTACTGGCCTCAGAGTGACAAAGGCACTCTCCCCATGGGGCCAGCAACATGTCTCTGGTGTGGCAGGCTGCTGGAACTAGTCAGCCTACACAGACAGTCGGTTAAGTTTCAGGGGGCACCTCTAAGGTGCCCTCTGTGGTGTATTTTACAATAAAATGTACACTGGCATCAGTGTGCATTTATTGTGCTGAGAAGTTTGATACCAAACTTCCCAGTTTTCAGTGTAGCCATTATGGTGCTGTGGAGTTCGTGTTTGACAGACTCCCAGACCATATACTCTTATGGCTACCCTGCACTTACAATGTCTAAGGTTTTGTTTAGACACTGTAGGGGTACCATGCTCATGCACTGGTACCCTCACCTATGGTATAGTGCACCCTGCCTTAGGGCTGTAAGGCCTGCTAGAGGGGTGTCTTACCTATACTGCATAGGCAGTGAGAGGCTGGCATGGCACCCTGAGGGGAGTGCCATGTCGACTTACTCGTTTTGTCCTCACTAGCACACACAAGCTGGTAAGCAGTGTGTCTGTGCTGAGTGAGAGGTCTCCAGGGTGGCATAAGACATGCTGCAGCCCTTAGAGACCTTCCTTGGCATCAGGGCCCTTGGTACTAGAAGTACCAGTTACAAGGGACTTATCTGGATGCCAGGGTCTGCCAATTGTGGATACAAAAGTACAGGTTAGGGAAAGAACACTGGTGCTGGGGCCTGGTTAGCAGGCCTCAGCACACTTTCAATTGTAAACATAGTGTAGGAAGTTGGCTCTGTATGCACTATTTCAAAGTAAGGAATAGTATGCACAGAGTCCAAGGGTTCCCCTTAGAGGTAAAATAGTGGTAAAAATAGATAATACTAATGCTCTATTTTGTGGTAGTGTGGTCGAGCAGTAGGCTTATCCAAGGAGTAGTGTTAAGCATTTGTTGTACATACACATAGACAATAAATGAGGTACACACACTCAGAGACAAATCCAGCCAATAGGTTTTTATATAGAAAAATATCTTTTCTTAGTTTATTTTAAGAACCACAGGTTCAAATTCTACATGTAATATCTCATTCGAAAGGTATTGCAGGTAAGTACTTTAGGAACTTCAAATCATCAAAATTGCATGTATACTTTTCAAGTTATTCACAAATAGCTGTTTTAAAAGTGGACACAGTGCAATTTTCACAGTTCCTAGGGGAGGTAAGTATTTGTTAGGTTAACCAGGTAAGTAAGACACTTACAGGGCTTAGTTCTTGGTCCAAGGTAGCCCATCGTTGGGGGTTCAGAGCAACCCCAAAGTCACCACACCAGCAGCTCAGGGCCGGTCAGGTGCGGAGTTCAAAGTGGTGCCCAAAACACATAGGCTAGAATGGAGAGAAGGGGGTGCCCCGGTTCCGGTCTGCTTGCAGGTAAGTACCCGCGTCTTCGGAGGGCAGACCAGAGGGGTTTTGTAGGGCACTGGGGGGGACACAAGCCCACACAGAAATCTCACCCTCAGCAGCACGGGGGCGGCCGGGTGCAGTGTAGAAACAAGCGTCGGGTTCGCAATGTTAGTCTATGAGAGATCTCGGGATCTCTTCAGCGCTGCAGGCAGGCAAGGGGGGGATTCCTCGGGGAAACCTCCACTTGGGCAAGGGCGAGGGACTCCTGGGGGTCACTTCTCCAGTGAAAGTCCGGTCCTTCAGGTCCTGGGGGCTGCGGGTGCAGGGTCTCTCCCAGGCGTCGGGACTTTAGGTTCAAAGAGTCGCGGTCAGGGGAAGCCTCGGGATTCCCTCTGCAGGCGGCGCTGTGGGGGCTCAGGGGGGACAGGTTTTGGTACTCACAGTATCAGAGTAGTCCTGGGGTCCCTCCTGAGGTGTTGGATCTCCACCAGCCGAGTCGGGGTCGCCGGGTGCAGTGTTGCAAGTCTCACGCTTCTTGCGGGGAGCTTGCAGGGTTCTTTAAAGCTGCTGGAAACAAAGTTGCAGCTTTTCTTGGAGCAGGTCCGCTGTCCTCGGGAGTTTCTTGTCTTTTCGAAGCAGGGGCAGTCCTCAGAGGATGTCGAGGTCGCTGGTCCCTTTGGAAGGCGTCGCTGGAGCAGGATCTTTGGAAGGCAGGAGACAGGCCGGTGAGTTTCTGGAGCCAAGGCAGTTGTCGTCTTCTGGTCTTCCGCTGCAGGGGTTTTCAGCTGGGCAGTCCTTCTTCTTGTAGTTGCAGGAATCTAATTTTCTAGGGTTCAGGGTAGCCCTTAAATACTAAATTTAAGGGCGGGTTTAGGTCTGGGGGGTTAGTAGCCAATGGCTACTAGCCCTGAGGGTGGGTACACCCTCTTTGTGCCTCCTCCCAAGGGGAGGGGGTCACAATCCTAACCCTATTGGGGGAATCCTCCATCTGCAAGATGGAGGATTTCTAAAAGTTAGAGTCACTTCAGCTCAGGACACCTTAGGGGCTGTCCTGACTGGCCAGTGACTCCTCCTTGTTGCTTTCTTTGTTCCCTCCAGCCTTGCCGCCAAAAGTGGGGGCCGTGGCCGGAGGGGGCGGGCAACTCCACTAAGCTGGAGTGCCCTGCTGGGCTGTGACAAAGGGGTGAGCCTTTGAGGCTCACCGCCAGGTGTCACAGCTCCTGCCTGGGGGAGGTGTTAGCATCTCCACCCAGTGCAGGCTTTGTTACTGGCCTCAGAGTGACAAAGGCACTCTCCCCATGGGGCCAGCAACATGTCTCTGGTGTGGCAGGCTGCTGGAACTAGTCAGCCTACACAGATAGTCGGTTAAGTTTCAGGGGGCACCTCTAAGGTGCCCTCTGTGGTGTATTTTACAATAAAATGTACACTGGCATCAGTGTGCATTTATTGTGCTGAGAAGTTTGATACCAAACTTCCCAGTTTTCAGTGTAGCCATTATGGTGCTGTGGAGTTCGTGTAAAACAGACTCCCAGACCATATACTCTTATGGCTACCCTGCACTTACAATGTCTAAGGTTTTGCTTAGACACTGTAGGGGCACAGTGCTCATGCACTGGTACCCTCACCTATGGTATAGTGCACCCTGCCTTAGGGCTGTAAGGCCTGCTAGAGGGGTGTCTTACCTATACTGCTTAGGCAGTGAGAGGCTGGCATGGCACCCTGAGGGGAGTGCCATGTCGACTTACTCATTTTGTTCTCACCAGCACACACAGGCTTGTAAGCAGTGTGCCTGTGCTGAGTGAGGGGTCTCTAGGGTGGCATAATACATGCTACAGCCCTTAGAGACCTTCCCTGGCATCAGGGCCCTTGGTACCAGAGGTACCAGTTACAAGGGACTTATCTGGATGCCAGGGTGTGCCAATTGTGGAAACAATGGTACATTTTAGGTGAAAGAACACTGGTGCTGGGGCCTGGTTAGCAGGGTCCCAGCACACTTCTCAGTCAAGTCAGCATCAGTATCAGGCAAAAAGTGGGGGGTAACTGCAACAGGGAGCCATTTCTTTACACATAGCATCAGCAAAGGCAAAAAGTCAGGGGGCAACCATGCCAAGGAGGCATTTCCTTACACAACCCCCCCCCCAAACGAAAGAGGATGAGACTAACCTTTCCCAAGAGAGTCTTCATTTTCTAAGTGGAAGAACCTGGAAAGGCCATCTGCATTGGCATGGGCAGTCCCAGGTCTGTGTTCCACTATAAAGTCCATTCCCTGTAGGGAGATGGACCACCTCAACAGTTTAGGATTTTCACCTTTCATTTGCATCAGCCATTTGAGAGGTCTGTGGTCAGTTTGAACTAGGAAGTGAGTCCCAAAGAGGTATGGTCTCAGCTTCTTCAGGGACCAAACCACAGCAAAGGCCTCCCTCTCAATGGCACTCCAACGCTGCTCCCTGGGGAGTAACCTCCTGCTAATGAAAGCAACAGGCTGGTCAAGGCCATCATCATTTGTTTGGGACAAAACTGCCCCTATCCCATGTTCAGAGGCATCAGTCTGCACAATGAACTGCTTAGAATAATCTGGAGCTTTTAGAACTGGTGCTGAGCACATTGCCTGTTTCAGGGTGTCAAAGGCCTGTTGGCATTCCACAGTCCAGTTCACTTTCTTGGGCATTTTCTTGGAGGTGAGTTCAGTGAGGGCTGTCACAATGGATCCATATCCCTTCACAAACCTCATGTAATACCCAGTCAAGCCAAGGAATGCCCTGACTTGAGTCTGGGTTTTTGGAGCTACCCAGTCCAGAATAGTCTGGATCTTGGGTTGGAGTGGCTGAACTTGGCCTCCACCTACAAGGTGGCCCAAGTAAACCACAGTTCCCTGCCCTATCTGGCATTTGGATGCCTTGATAGAGAGGCCTGCAGATTGCAGAGCCTTCAAAACCTTCTTCAGGTGGACCAGGTGATCCTGCCAGGTGGAGCTAAAGACAGCAATATCATCAAGATAAGCTGTGCTAAAGGACTCCAAGCCAGCAAGGACTTGATCCACCAACCTTTGGAAGGTGGCAGGGGCATTCTTTAAACCAAAGGGCATAACAGTAAACTGATAATGCCCATCAGGTGTGGAGAATGCTGTTTTCTCTTTTGCTCCAGGTGCCATTTTTATTTGCCAGTACCCTGCTGTCAAGTCAAAGGTACTTAAGAATTTGGCAGCACCTAATTTATCTATGAGCTCATCAGCTCTTGGAATTGGATGAGCATCTGTCTTGGTGACAGAATTGAGCCCTCTGTAGTCCACACAAAACCTCATCTCTTTCTTTCCATCTTTGGTGTGAGGTTTGGGGACTAAGACCACTGGGCTAGCCCAGGGGCTGTCAGAGCGCTCAATTACTCCCAATTCCAGCATCTTGTGGACTTCCACCTTGATGCTTTCCTTAACATGGTCAGATTGTCTAAAGATTTTGTTCTTGACAGGCATGCTGTCTCCTGTGTCCACATCATGGGTACACAGGTGTGTCTGACCAGGGGTTAAGGAGAAGAGTTCAGGAAACTGTTGTAGGACTCTCCTACAATCAGCTTGCTGTTGGCCAGAGAGGGTGTCTGAGTAGATCACTCCATCTACTGTGCCATCTTTTGGGTCTGATGACAGAAGATCAGGGAGAGGTTCACTCTCTGCCTCCTGATCCTCATCTGTTACCATCAACAGATTGACATCAGCCCTGTCATGGAAGAGCTTAAGGCGGTTCACATGGATCACCCTCTTGGGGCTCCTGCTTGTGCCCAGGTCCACCAGGTAGGTGACCTGACTCTTCCTTTCTAGTACTGGGTAAGGGCCACTCCATTTGTCCTGGAGTGCCCTGGGAGCCACAGGCTCCAGAACCCAGACTTTCTGCCCTGGTTGGAACTCAACCAGTGCAGCCTTTTGGTCATACCAAAACTTCTGGAGCTGTTGGCTGGCCTCAAGGTTTTTGGTTGCCTTTTCCATGTACTCTGCCATTCTAGAGCGAAGGCCAAGCACATAGTCCACTATGTCTTGTTTAGGCTCATGGAGAGGTCTCTCCCAGCCTTCTTTAACAAGAGCAAGTGGTCCTCTTACAGGATGACCAAACAGAAGTTCAAAGGGTGAGAATCCTACTCCCTTCTGTGGCACCTCTCTGTAAGCGAAAAGCAGACATGGCAAGAGGACATCCCATCTCCTTTTGAGTTTTTCTGGGAGCCCCATGATCATGCCCTTTAATGTCTTGTTGAATCTCTCAACTAAGCCATTAGTTTGTGGATGGTATGGTGTAGTGAATTTATAAGTCACCCCACACTCATTCCACATGTGCTTTAGGTATGCTGACATGAAGTTGGTACCTCTGTCAGACACCACCTCCTTAGGGAAACCCACTCTGGTAAAGATACCAATGAGGGCCTTGGCTACGGCAGGGGCAGTAGTCGACCTAAGGGGAATAGCTTCAGGATACCTGGTAGAATGATCCACTACTACCAGGATATACATATTTCCTGAGGCTGTGGGAGGTTCTAGTGGACCAACTATGTCCACACCCACTCTTTCAAAGGGAACCCCCACCACTGGAAGTGGAATGAGGGGGGCCTTTGGGTGCCCACCTGTCTTACCACTGGCTTGACAGGTGGGGCAGGAGAGGCAAAACTCCTTAACCATGTTGGACATATTGGGCCAGTAGAAGTGGTTGACTAACCTCTCCCACGTCTTGGTTTGTCCCAAATGTCCAGCAAGGGGAATGTCATGGGCCAATGTTAGGATGAACTTCCTGAACAGCTGAGGCACTACCACTCTCCTAGTGGCACCAGGTTTGGGGTCTCTGGCCTCAGTGTACAGGAGTCCATCTTCCCAATAGACCCTATGTGTTCCATTTTTCTTGCCTTTGGACTCTTCAGCAGCTTGCTGCCTAAGGCCTTCAAGAGAGGGACAGGTTTCTTGTCCCTTACACAGCTCCTCCCTTGAGGGTCCCCCTGGGCCCAAGAGCTCAACCTGGTAAGGTTCAAGCTCCAAAGGCTCAGTTCCCTCAGAGGGCAGAACTTCTTCCTGAGAAGAGAGGTTCCCTTTCTTTTGCTGTGTTGCAGTTGGTTTCCCAACTGACTTTCCTGTTCTCTTGGTAGGCTGGGCCATTCTTCCAGACTCCAGCTCTACTTGATCACCCTGTGCCTTGCACTGTGCTCTTGTTTTCACACACACCAGTTCAGGGATACCCAGCATTGCTGCATGGGTTTTTAGTTCTACCTCAGCCCATGCTGAGGACTCCAGGTCATTTCCAAGCAGACAGTCCACTGGGATATTTGAGGAGACCACCACCTGTTTCAGGCCATTGACCCCTCCCCATTCTAAAGTAACCATTGCCATGGGATGTACTTTTCTCTGATTGTCAGCGTTGGTGACTGTGTAAGTTTTTCCAGTCAGGTATTGGCCAGGGGAAACCAGTTTCTCTGTCACCATGGTGACACTGGCACCTGTATCCCTCAGGCCCTCTATTCTAGTTCCATTAATTAAGAGTTGCTGTCTGTATTTTTGCATGTTAGGCGGCCAGACAGCTAGTGTGGCTAAATCCACCCCACCCTCAGAAACTAGAGTAGCTTCAGTGTGGACCCTGATTTGCTCTGGGCACACTGTTGATCCCACTTGGAGACTAGCCATACCAGTGTTACCTGGATGGGAGTTTGGAGTGGAACCTTTCTTGGGACAGGCCTTGTCTCCAGTTTGGTGTCCATGCTGTTTACAGCTATGACACCAGGCCTTTTTGGGATCAAAGTTTTTACCCTTGTACCCATTGTTTTGTGAAGAGGCTCTGGGCCCACCCTCCTGTGCAGGTTTTTGGGGGCCTGTAGAAGACTCTTTACTATTTTTAGTTTTGGTTGTCTCATCACCCTTCCCCTGGGGAGTCTTTGTGACCCCTTTCTTTTGGTCACCCCCTGTTGAAGTCTTGGACACCCTTGTCTTGACCCAATGGTCCGCCTTCTTTCCCAATTCTTGGGGAGAAATTGGTCCTAGGTCTACCAGATGCTGATGCAGTTTATCATTGAAACAATTACTTAACAGGTGTTCCTTCACAAATAAATTGTACAGCCCATCATAATTACTTACACCACTGCCTTGAATCCAACCATCTAGTGTTTTCACTGAGTAGTCTACAAAGTCAACCCAGGTCTGGCTCGAGGATTTTTGAGCCCCCCTGAATCTAATCCTATACTCCTCAGTGGAGAATCCAAAGCCCTCAATCAGGGTACCCTTCATGAGGTCATAAGATTCTGCATCTTGTCCAGAGAGTGTGAGGAGTCTATCCCTACACTTTCCTGTGAACATTTCCCAAAGGAGAGCACCCCAGTGAGATCTGTTCACTTTTCTGGTTACACAAGCCCTCTCAAAAGCTGTGAACCATTTGGTGATGTCATCACCATCTTCATATTTAGTTACAATCCCTTTAGGGATTTTCAACATGTCAGGAGAATCTCTGACCCTATTTATGTTGCTGCCACCATTGATGGGTCCTAGGCCCATCTCTTGTCTTTCCCTTTCTATGGCTAGGAGCTGTCTCTCTAAAGCCAATCTTTTGGCCATCCTGGCTAACAGGAGGTCATCTTCACTGAGAGCATCCTCAGTGATTTCAGAAATGTGGGACCCTCCTGTGAGGGACTCACTATTTCTGACTAACACAGTTGGAGACAGGACTTGAGGGGTCCTGTTCTCCCTATTTAGGACTGGAGGAGGGACATTGGCCTCCAAGTCACTAATTTCTTCCTCTGTGATGTCATCATCAGAGGGGTTGGCTTTTTCAAACTCTGCCAACAGCTCCTGGAGCTGAATTTTGGTAGGTCTGGAGCCAATGGTTATTTTCTTTATATTACAGAGAGACCTTAGCTCCCTCATCTTAAGATGGAGGTAAGGTGTGGTGTCGAGTTCCACCACCTGCATCTCTGTATCAGACATTATTCTGCTAAGAGTTGGAATACTTTTTTAAGAATCTAAAACTGTTTCTAGAATCTAATTCAAACTTTTAACAAACTTTTAAACTCTAAAAAGACAATGCTAAACAGGGACTTAACACACAAGGCCCTAGCAGGACTTTTAAGAATTTAGAAAACTTTTCAAATTGCAAAAATCAATTTCTAATGACAATTTTGGAATTTGTCGTGTGATCAGGTATTGGCTGAGTAGTCCAGCAAATGCAAAGTCTTGTACCCCACCGCTGATCCACCAATGTAGGAAGTTGGCTCTGTATGTGCTATTTCAAAGTAAGGAATAGCATGCACAGAGTCCAAGGGTTCCCCTTAGAGGTAAAATAGTGGTAAAAATAGATAATACTAATGCTCTATTTTGTGGTAGTGTGGTCGAGCAGTAGGCTTATCCAAGGAGTAGTGTTAAGCATTTGTTGTACATACCCATAGACAATAAATGAGGTACACACACTCAGAGACAAATCCAGCCAATAGGTTTTTGTATAGAAAAATATCTTTTCTTAGTTTATTTTAAGAACCACAGGTTCAAATTCTACATGTAATATCTCATTCGAAAGGTATTGCAGGTAAGTACTTTAGGAACTTTAAATCATAAAAATTGCATGTATACTTTTCAAGTTATTGACAAATAGCTGTTTTAAAAGTGGACACTTAGTGCAATTTTCACAGTTCCTGGGGGAGGTAAGTTTTTGTTAGTTTTACCCGGTAAGTAAGACACTTACAGGGTTCAGTTCTTGGTCCAAGGTAGCCCACCGTTGGGGGTTCAGAGCAACCCCAAAGTCACCACACCAGCAGCTCAGGGCCGGTAAGGTGCAGAGTTCAAAGTGGTGCCCAAAACACATAGGCTAGAATGGAGAGAAGGGGGTGCCCCGGTTCCGGTCTGCTTGCAGGTAAGTACCCACGTCTTCGGAGGGCAGACCAGGGGGGTTTTGTAGGGCACCGGGGGGGGACACAAGCCCACACAGAAATTTCACCCTCAGCAGCGCGGGGGCGGCCGGGTGCAGTGTAGAAACAGGCGTCGGGTTCGCAATGTTAGTCTATGAGAGATCTCGGGATCTCTTCAGCGCTGCAGGCAGGCAAGGGGGGGGTTCCTCGGGGAAACCTCCACTTGGGCAAGGGAGAGGGACTCCTGGGGGTCACTTCTCCAGTGAAAGTCCGGTCCTTCAGGTCCTGGGGGCTGCGGGTGCAGGGTCTCTCCCAGGCGTCGGGACTGTGGATTCAAAGAGTCGCGGTCAGGGGAAGCCTCGGGATTCCCTCTGCAGGCGGCGCTGTGGGGGCTCAGGGGGGACAGGTTTTGGTACTCACAGTATCAGAGTAGTCCTGGGGTCCCTCCTGAGGTGTTGGATCTCCACCAGCCGAGTCGGGGTCGCCGGGTGCAGTGTTGCAAGTCTCACGCTTCTTGCGGGGAGCTTGCAGGGTTCTTTCAAGGCTGCTGGAAACAAAGTTGCAGCCTTTCTTGGAGCAGGTCCGCTGTCCTCGGGAGTTTCTTGTCTTTTCGAAGCAGGGGCAGTCCTCAGAGGATGTCGAGGTCGCTGGTCCCTTTGGAAGGCGTCGCTGGAGCAGGATCTTTGGAAGGCAGGAGACAGGCCGGTGAGTTTCTGGAGCCAAGGCAGTTGTCGTCTTCTGGTCTTCCGCTGCAGGGGTTTTCAGCTAGGCAGTCCTTCTTCTTGTAGTTGCAGGAATCTGATTTTCTAGGGTTCAGGGTAGCCCTTAAATACTAAATTTAAGGGCGTGTTTAGGTCTGGGGGGTTAGTAGCCAATGGCTACTAGCCCTGAGGGTGGGTACACCCTCTTTGTGCCTCCTCCCAAGGGGAGGGGGTCACAATCCTAACCCTATTGGGGGAATCCTCCATCTGCAAGATGGAGGATTTCTAAAAGTTAGAGTCACTTCAGCTCAGGACACCTTAGGGGCTGTCCTGACTGGCCAGTGACTCCTCCTTGTTGCTTTCTTTGTTCCCTCCAGCCTTGCCGCCAAAAGTGGGGGCCGTGGCCGGAGGGGGCGGGCAACTCCACTAAGCTGGAGTGCCCTGCTGGGCTGTGACAAAGGGGTGAGCCTTTGAGGCTCACCGCCAGGTGTTACAGCTCCTGCCTGGGGGAGGTGTTAGCATCTCCACCCAGTGCAGGCTTTGTTACTGGCCTCAGAGTGACAAAGGCACTCTCCCCATGGGGCCAGCAACATGTCTCTGGTGTGGCAGGCTGCTGGAACTAGTCAGCCTACACAGACAGTCGGTTAAGTTTCAGGGGGCACCTCTAAGGTGCCCTCTGTGGTGTATTTTACAATAAAATGTACACTGGCATCAGTGTGCATTTATTGTGCTGAGAAGTTTGATACCAAACTTCCCAGTTTTCAGTGTAGCCATTATGGTGCTGTGGAGTTCGTGTTTGACAGACTCCCAGACCATATACTCTTATGGCTACCCTGCACTTACAATGTCTAAGGTTTTGTTTAGACACTGTAGGGGTACCATGCTCATGCACTGGTACCCTCACCTATGGTATAGTGCACCCTGCCTTAGGGCTGTAAGGCCTGCTAGAGGGGTGTCTTACCTATACTGCATAGGCAGTGAGAGGCTGGCATGGCACCCTGAGGGGAGTGCCATGTCGACTTACTCGTTTTGTCCTCACTAGCACACACAAGCTGGTAAGCAGTGTGTCTGTGCTGAGTGAGAGGTCTCCACGGTGGCATAAGACATGCTGCAGCCCTTAGAGACCTTCCTTGGCATCAGGGCCCTTGGTACTAGAAGTACCAGTTACAAGGGACTTATCTGGATGCCAGGGTCTGCCAATTGTGGATACAAAAGTACAGGTTAGGGAAAGAACACTGGTGCTGGGGCCTGGTTAGCAGGCCTCAGCACACTTTCAATTGTAAACATAGCATCAGCAAAGGCAAAAAGTCAGGGGGCAACCATGCCAAGGAGGCATTTCCTTACACCATCTCTAGAGCAGCTTGTCCTCTGTAATCCATTTTATGTGAGGAGAGGGAGTACATCAAATGCCAGAGACACACTCAGGAATGTGAAGTATTTCTGCACAGCTGAAGGACAAGTGCTGGGACTAAAATGTAATAAGAAAGTATGCTGAGTGCAAAAAACAATTACAACATGCGGTTATTCAGTTTGCTTCTCCTAACCACTCAAGTACTGGAAGTGTCCTGTAAAGAAATGGCTCCCTGTTGCAGTTACCCCCCACTTTTTGCCTGATACTGATGCTGACTTGACTGAGAAGTGTGCTGGGACCCTGCTAACCAGGCCCCAGCACCAGTGTTCCTTCACCTAAAATGTACCATTGTATCCACAATTGGCACACCCTGGCATTCAGATAAGTCCCTTGTAACTGGTACTTCTAGTACCAAGGGCCCTGATGCCAAGAAAGGTCTCTAAGGGCTGCAGCATGTCTTATGCCACCCTAGAGACCCCTCACTCAGCACAGACACACTGCTTACAAGCCTGTGTGTGCTGGTGAGAACAAAATGAGTAAGTCGACATGGCACTCCCCTCAGGGTGCCATGCCAGCCTCTCACTGCCTATGCAGTATAGGTAAGACACCCCTCTAGCAGGCCTTACAGCCCTAAGGCAGGGTGCACTATACCATAGGTGAGGGTACCAGTGCATGAGCACTGTGCCCCTACAGTGTCTAAGCAAAACCTTAGACATTGTAAGTGCAGGGTAGCCATAAGAGTATATGGTCTGGGAGTCTGTTTTACACGAACTCCACAGCACCATAATGGCTACACTGAAAACTGGGAAGTTTGGTATCAAACTTCTCAGCACAATAAATGCACACTGATGCCAGTGTACATTTTATTGTAAAATACACCACAGAGGGCACCTTAGAGGTGCCCCCTGAAACTTAACCGACTATCTGTGTAGGCTGACTAGTTTTAGCAGCCTGCCCCAAACCGAGACATGTTGCTGGCCCCATGGGGAGAGTGCCTTTGTCACTCTGAGGCCAGTAACAAAGCCTGCACTGGGTGGAGATGCTAACACCTCTCCCAGGCAGGAATTGTCACACCTGGCGGTGAGCCTCAAAGGCTCACCTCCTTTGTGCCAACCCAGCAGGACACTCCAGCTAGTGGAGTTGCCCGCCCCCTCCGGCCAGGCCCCACTTTTGGCGGCAAGGCCGGAGAAAATAATGAGAATAACAAGGAGGAGTCACTGGCCAGTCAGGACAGCCCCTAAGGTGTCCTGAGCTGAGGTGACTCTAACTTTTAGAAATCCTCCATCTTGCAGATGGAGGATTCCCCCAATAGGGTTAGGATTGTGACCCCCTCCCCTTGGGAGGAGGCACAAAGAGGGTGTACCCACCCTCAGGGCTAGTAGCCATTGGCTACTAACCCCCCAGACCTAAACACGCCCTTAAATTTAGTATTTAAGGGCTACCCTGAACCCTAGAAAATTAGATTCCTGCAACTACAAGAAGAAGGACTGCCCAGCTGAAAACCCCTGCAGCGGAAGACCAGAAGACGACAACTGCCTTGGCTCCAGAAACTCACCGGCCTGTCTCCTGCCTTCCAAAGATCCTGCTCCAGCGACGCCTTCCAAAGGGACCAGCGACCTCGACATCCTCTGAGGACTGCCCCTGCTTCGAAAAGACAAGAAACTCCCGAGGACAGCGGACCTGCTCCAAGAAAAGCTGCAACTTTGTTTCCAGCAGCTTTAAAGAACCCTGCAAGCTCCCCGCAAGAAGCGTGAGACTTGCAACACTGCACCCGGCGACCCCGACTCGGCTGGTGGCGATCCAACACCTCAGGAGGGACCCCAGGACTACTCTGATACTGTGAGTACCAAAACCTGTCCCCCCTGGGCCCCCACAGCGCCGCCTGCAGAGGGAATCCCGAGGCTTCCCCTGACCGCGACTCTTTGAACCTAAAGTCCCGACGCCTGGGAGAGACCCTGCACCCGCAGCCCCCAGGACCTGAAGGACCGGACTTTCACTGGAGAAGTGACCCCCAGGAGTCCCTCTCCCTTGCCCAAGTGGAGGTTTCCCCGAGGAATCCCCCCCTTGCCTGCCTGCAGCGCTGAAGAGATCCCGAGATCTCTCATAGACTAACATTGCGAACCCGACGCTTGTTTCTACACTGCACCCGGCCGCCCCCGCGCCGCTGAGGGTGAAATTTCTGTGTGGACCTGTGTCCCCCCCCGGTGCCCTACAAACCCCCCTGGTCTGCCCTCCGAAGACGCGGGTACTTACCTGCAAGCAGACCGGAACCGGGGCACCCCCTTCTCTCCATTCTAGCCTATGTGTTTTGGGCACCACTTTGAACTCTGCGCCTGACCGGCCCTGAGCTGCTGGTGTGGTGACTTTGGGGTTGCTCTGAACCCCCAACGGTGGGCTACCTTGGACCAAGAACTGAACCCTGTAAGTGTCCTACTTACCTGGTAAAACTAACAAAAACTTACCTCCCCCAGGAACCGTGAAAATTGCACTGTGTCCACTTTTAAAACAGCTATTTGTCAATAACTTATAAAGTATACCTGCAATTTTTATGATTTGAAGTTCCTAAAGTACTTACCTACAATACCTTTCGAATGAGATATTACATGTAGAATTTGAACCTGTGGTTCTTAAAATAAACTAAGAAAAGATATTTTTCTATACAAAAACCTATTGGCTGGATTTGGTCTCTGAGTGTGTGTACCTCATTTATTGTCTATGTGTACGTACAACAAATGCTTAACACTACTCCTTGGATAAGCCTACTGCTCGACCACACTACCACAAAATAGAGCATTAGTATTATCTATTTTTACCACTATTTTACCTCTAAGGGGAACCCTTGGACTCTGTGCATGCTATTCCTTACTTTGAAATAGCACATACAGAGCCAACTTCCTACATTGGTGGCAGCGGTGGGATACAAGACTTTGCATTTGCTGGACTACTCAGCCAATACCTGATCACACGACAAATTCCAAAATTGTCATTAGAAACTGATTTTTGCAATTTGAAAAGTTTTCTAAATTCTTAAAAGACCTGCTAGGGCCTTGTGTTAGATCCTGTTTAGCATTTCTTTTAGAGTTTAAAAGTTTGTAAAAGTTTGAATTAGATTCTAGAACCAGTTGTAGATTCTTAAAAAGTATTCCAACTTTTAGAAGCAAAATGTCTAGCACAGATGTGACTGTGGTGGAACTCGACACCACACCTTACCTCCATCTTAAGATGAGGGAGCTAAGGTCACTCTGTAAAATAAAGAAAATAACAATGGGCCCCAAACCTACCAAAATACAGCTCCAGGAGCTTTTGGCAGAGTTTGAAAAGGCCAACCCCTCTGAGGGTGGCAACTCAGAGGAAGAGGATAGTGACTTGGAGGACAATTCCCCCCTACCAGTCCTATCTAGGGAGAACAGGGTCCCTCAAACCCTGACTCCAAAAATAATAGTCAGAGATGCTGGTTCCCTCACAGGAGAGACCAACACCTCTGAAATCACTGAGGATAACTCCAGTGAAGAGGACATCCAGTTAGCCAGGATGGCCAAAAGATTGGCTTTGGAAAAACAGCTCCTAGCCATAGAAAGGGAAAGAAAAGAGATGGGCCTAGGTCCCATCGATGGTGGCAGCAACTTAAATAGGGTCAGAGATTCTCCTGACATCCTAAAAATCCCCAAAGGGATTGTAACAAAATATGAAGATGGTGATGACATCACCAAATGGTTCACAGCTTTTGAGAGGGCTTGTGTAACCAGAAAAGTAAACAGATCTCACTGGGGTGCTCTCCTTTGGGAAATGTTCACTGGAAAGTGTAGGGATAGACTCCTCACACTCTCTGGAAAAGATGCAGAATCTTATGACCTCATGAAGGGTACCCTGATTGAGGGCTTTGGATTCTCCACTGAGGAGTATAGAATTAGATTCAGGGGGGCTCAAAAATCCTCGAGTCAGACCTGGGTTGATTTTGTAGACTACTCAGTAAAAACACTAGATGGTTGGTTAACTGGAAATGAAGTGTGTAACTATGTTGGGCTTTATAATTTGTTTATGAAAGAACACATTTTAAGTAACTGCTTCAATGAAAAGTTGCATCAGTATCTGGTAGACCTAGGTCCAATTTCTCCCCAAGAATTGGGAAAGAAGGCAGACCACTGGGTCAAGACTAGGGTAACCAAAACTTCCACTGGGGGTGACCAAAAGAAAGGGGTTACAAAAACTCCCCAGGAGAAAGTGGGTGACACTAGAAACAAAGAAAAAGAGTCCTCTGTAGGCCCCCAAAAACCAGAACAGGTGGGTGGGCCCCAAGACACAACCCAAAACAAAGGTGGGTACCAGGGTAAGAACTGGGATGCCACTAAGGCATGGTGCCACAACTGTAAACAGTCTGGGCACCACACCAAGGACACTTCTTGTCCCAAAAACAAACCCCCGAACAAAATTCCAGGGGTAACCAGTGTAGCCATGGGAGATGACTCCTCAGATGAGGAGGTCTTCATAGCCTTCAACTGGAAACAGGGCCCAACAGGTGAGTTGGAGATTCCAGAGGGAAGTAGACACTTCCACCACCTACTGGTGAATGGAATCCCAACCACTGCCCTGAGAGACACTTGTGCCAGTCACACTATTGTGCATGACAGGCTAGTGCTCTCGAACCAGTACATCCCAGGTGAGACTGCCAGGGTAAGAGTTAGCCTAGACAGGGTCACTAAGAGGCCTGTGGCTTTAGTGCCCATAGAAGTGGGTGGCACTCTTAGCTGGAGAAGGGTAGTAGTCAGTACAGACCTCCCCCTTGATTGTCTCCTTGGAAATGACTACCCAGAGGTTAGTCAGAGCTCAAGAGAGGAACTGGTCCAGTGCCAGTCCTCTCCCAAGGTTTCTGGAAGTCCTGCCTCTGCAGTAAATGCAAGCAGGCCCCAGAAGAAGAAGAAAAGAAAACAGAGTAGGAAGGGTGGACAACCTTTAGCCAAGGTTACAGCAAGCCAGGGAGATTCTGCTCCAGTAGGGGAGAACTCCAAAAATGGCCCTGATAAAGTCCAACCTGACCCACAAGAAGTCCTGGCTAGTCAGGCAACTGTTAAACCTGAGTGGGTGGCTCCTCAGCTAACAGAAGAAAGAGTGGAAGAAGGGTGTTCACTACAAGATGTGGTAACCCCCCACTCCAATACAGCAGACAGGCAACCTGAACCCAAAGAAGCCTGTAACTTAGCCCCTTCCCTTTTAGGTGAAGAGCTAAAGGTGTGGTTCTGGGCCCTGACAGCTGTCAGTGGCCTCTGCTGGGTGTTAGCCTTTATGGCTGCACTATCCTTGGCATGGTGGTCTGACCCCATGCCAAATAACAAGTTAGGCCCCCTGACCCTGTTGGTCATGGTGGGGTTACTCCAGCTCTGGGTAACCTCTTTGGGTAAGCTAGGGGTGACCTTGGCTAAGATAAGATTAGCAGAGGTGGATACCTCTGACCTCAAAATAGAGAGAATGGGTGAAGACATAAAAAGCACAGACAAGAGGCAGTTCAGACTAGGTCCTATCACTGTGGAAGTGGGTCAGTTCCCCAGAGGGAATGACCTGAACAGGAGGATGTAAGGCAGAGTAGGCCCTGCAACAAACCAGCCATTTCCTCTACTCTTCCTTGCCTGACAGACTAGGAAGACTCTTCCAGCGTTGGCTGAGTCTCCTGGCCTGTGGGCTGGGGGGGGCTTGTGTAAAGAAATGGCTCCCTGTTGCAGTTACCCCCCACTTTTTGCCTGATACTGATGCTGACTTGACTGAGAAGTGTGCTGGGACCCTGCTAACCAGGCCCCAGCACCAGTGTTCCTTCACCTAAAATGTACCATTGTATCCACAATTGGCACACCCTGGCATTCAGATAAGTCCCTTGTAACTGGTACTTCTAGTACCAAGGGCCCTGATGCCAAGAAAGGTCTCTAAGGGCTGCAGCATGTCTTATGCCACCCTAGAGACCCCTCACTCAGCACAGACACACTGCTTACAAGCCTGTGTGTGCTGGTGAGAACAAAATGAGTAAGTCGACATGGCACTCCCCTCAGGGTGCCATGCCAGCCTCTCACTGCCTATGCAGTATAGGTAAGACACCCCTCTAGCAGGCCTTACAGCCCTAAGGCAGGGTGCACTATACCATAGGTGAGGGTACCAGTGCATGAGCACTGTGCCCCTACAGTGTCTAAGCAAAACCTTAGACATTGTAAGTGCAGGGTAGCCATAAGAGTATATGGTCTGGGAGTCTGTTTTACACGAACTCCACAGCACCATAATGGCTACACTGAAAACTGGGAAGTTTGGTATCAAACTTCTCAGCACAATAAATGCACACTGATGCCAGTGTACATTTTATTGTAAAATACACCACAGAGGGCACCTTAGAGGTGCCCCCTGAAACTTAACCGACTATCTGTGTAGGCTGACTAGTTTTAGCAGCCTGCCCCAAACCGAGACATGTTGCTGGCCCCATGGGGAGAGTGCCTTTGTCACTCTGAGGCCAGTAACAAAGCCTGCACTGGGTGGAGATGCTAACACCTCTCCCAGGCAGGAATTGTCACACCTGGCGGTGAGCCTCAAAGGCTCACCTCCTTTGTGCCAACCCAGCAGGACACTCCAGCTAGTGGAGTTGCCCGCCCCCTCCGGCCAGGCCCCACTTTTGGCGGCAAGGCCGGAGAAAATAATGAGAATAACAAGGAGGAGTCACTGGCCAGTCAGGACAGCCCCTAAGGTGTCCTGAGCTGAGGTGACTCTAACTTTTAGAAATCCTCCATCTTGCAGATGGAGGATTCCCCCAATAGGGTTAGGATTGTGACCCCCTCCCCTTGGGAGGAGGCACAAAGAGGGTGTACCCACCCTCAGGGCTAGTAGCCATTGGCTACTAACCCCCCAGACCTAAACACGCCCTTAAATTTAGTATTTAAGGGCTACCCTGAACCCTAGAAAATTAGATTCCTGCAACTACAAGAAGAAGGACTGCCCAGCTGAAAACCCCTGCAGCGGAAGACCAGAAGACGACAACTGCCTTGGCTCCAGAAACTCACCGGCCTGTCTCCTGCCTTCCAAAGATCCTGCTCCAGCGACGCCTTCCAAAGGGACCAGCGACCTCGACATCCTCTGAGGACTGCCCCTGCTTCGAAAAGACAAGAAACTCCCGAGGACAGCGGACCTGCTCCAAGAAAAGCTGCAACTTTGTTTCCAGCAGCTTTAAAGAACCCTGCAAGCTCCCCGCAAGAAGCGTGAGACTTGCAACACTGCACCCGGCGACCCCGACTCGGCTGGTGGCGATCCAACACCTCAGGAGGGACCCCAGGACTACTCTGATACTGTGAGTACCAAAACCTGTCCCCCCTGAGCCCCCACAGCGCCGCCTGCAGAGGGAATCCCGAGGCTTCCCCTGACCGCGACTCTTTGAACCTAAAGTCCCGACGCCTGGGAGAGACCCTGCACCCGCAGCCCCCAGGACCTGAAGGACCGGACTTTCACTGGAGAAGTGACCCCCAGGAGTCCCTCTCCCTTGCCCAAGTGGAGGTTTCCCCGAGGAATCCCCCCCTTGCCTGCCTGCAGCGCTGAAGAGATCCCGAGATCTCTCATAGACTAACATTGCGAACCCGACGCTTGTTTCTACACTGCACCCGGCCGCCCCCGCGCCGCTGAGGGTGAAATTTCTGTGTGGACCTGTGTCCCCCCCCGGTGCCCTACAAACCCCCCTGGTCTGCCCTCCGAAGACGCGGGTACTTACCTGCAAGCAGACCGGAACCGGGGCACCCCCTTCTCTCCATTCTAGCCTATGTGTTTTGGGCACCACTTTGAACTCTGCGCCTGACCGGCCCTGAGCTGCTGGTGTGGTGACTTTGGGGTTGCTCTGAACCCCCAACGGTGGGCTACCTTGGACCAAGAACTGAACCCTGTAAGTGTCCTACTTACCTGGTAAAACTAACAAAAACTTACCTCCCCCAGGAACCGTGAAAATTGCACTGTGTCCACTTTTAAAACAGCTATTTGTCAATAACTTATAAAGTATACCTGCAATTTTTATGATTTGAAGTTCCTAAAGTACTTACCTACAATACCTTTCGAATGAGATATTACATGTAGAATTTGAACCTGTGGTTCTTAAAATAAACTAAGAAAAGATATTTTTCTATACAAAAACCTATTGGCTGGATTTTGTCTCTGAGTGTGTGTACCTCATTTATTGTCTATGTGTACGTACAACAAATGCTTAACACTACTCCTTGGATAAGCCTACTGCTCGACCACACTACCACAAAATAGAGCATTAGTATTATCTATTTTTACCACTATTTTACCTCTAAGGGGAACCCTTGGACTCTGTGCATGCTATTCCTTACTTTGAAATAGCACATACAGAGCCAACTTCCTACATGTCCTGAAGGACTAAGAACATAAGGGTGTCCTTCAATAATCCTGGTATTAACTGTGAAAGCAAAGGGCTTCTCTTTCAATGATGTAGTTTCTAGTACTTGTCAATTTTTGGTCCAAGGCATCTATGTTACTCACTTGTGCAGCCACTGACACCAAATCCCCAGTAACCAGGGGCACACTGCTGGCAGCGGGGGCCCCCCGCACCAGGCTTGCAGCTGCACTGGCCCGTCAGAGAATCGCAGGTTGGGCCCATGGAAGCCACATCGCAGTCACACTTCTGGCAGCCGGTACACCCATCAAAGCCAAAGTATCCATCCTAGAAGCAAATGATAGCAAGTCAGTGTTTGGTTCATTTGATCATTTTAGATGTTTGTGTGGGGCTGGTGCAACACGATAAGTCTTCGGAGCACTTGCAAGGCAAGCGGTGCTGGAAGTAATGAATGGACACAAACAGGAGGGCTAACACTGGGTGGCACAAGTTCATGTGGTTGACAAAATTTGTGGGGATTTTAAGTGATTCCTGCGTTGCCAGCAGTCTGTCCAGATGAAGAGACAATGTCAGGGAGATCAAAAGGGACTCTGCCCCTGAGCGGTCGAGGACTCCCCCTGATCCCCTCGACCCCCAACCACTTGATGAGGTTGGGGCACTCAGAACAGCCACCGGAATACTGACCTTAGGGCATGGCTGTTGGGGAGGAAGTATCAATTTGGAAAGATGCTGAAAAGCAATTGTATGCAAGGCATTAAGGACAAAGCAGAGGGTTTTGTAACGGAGTCTCAGCTTAACAGGCAATTAGTGAAGCAACATCAGTACTGATGGTCCTAATATTTTCTCAGACTGAAGAAATGTAATAAGCGAGTTCTGTGCATCACTGAGCCAGTGTGTTTAGGTGGGACGCCCCCAACAAAGTTGTAGAAGACAATGCAAAAAAGGAAAGAGGGATATTAGGTGCCAATTCCACAGCAAACGGAGCAGCACCCTGATGAGCAGAAGGTGATGGCACATTCTTTGCTGTACGGTTTAGTGGTAGGAAACATGACAATGCAGACTCAAAAAGATGTCATAACTTTTTGATCGTCCTTGAGAAAATTGTGGAACACTCCTGCTGAGATTCCGAGATGTTTGCACAAAGAGTACCCCCTAAACCTATAGTGAGTTCCATTTTTAGGCCTTGCCTGCAGACAGCTGCTGTTGAAGATATATTGTCTACAATACAATACATACACTGGGGTTTGAATCAGCCCTTGCTTATGATTGGATGGCTATTTTGAGTAGCTCAGGTCCTACACAATTGCTTTGTGCCGATCTTGAAAAGGTTTTTCTTTATCATTTTATCTGGATGAATTGCATCCTTCCACTGCTGACGTGTGGGGACAATTTCTTTTTAATTATTTGTTTGAGGAGTCCAGGGGTGTGCATCACTTTCCTTGCTCTTCTCTACCCCCCTCGCTTTTCTATTTCCTTTTTGCAAGGGTCTGGCAGCTGCACACTGCTACCAGGCCACTTGCTTTTGCCAATTGGCTTCTACGCTGTCAACTGAAGCCTACATTAGGGCTGTCCTACATTACCCCTTTCATTATTTGTCCAACAATTTTTTGAGGTGCTTGGCAGGTGCCGTATTCTATGCAGACTTTCTATTTTTAATTTACCATTCTCAAGTGGCCACTCAAGCAGTAAATTAAGAACAGCGCACATTAAAAATTGTTTACAAGAAAGCAACATGCGTGAGCACAGTGGCTCTCTTAAAAAAAAAAAAAAATCTTGTATTGAGAAAAATGATTCATAGATGGCCACTGCACAAGAGTGGACACAGTGACAGTCTTGAAATGGTGTTTACTATTTTAAGAAAAAACATTCAAGGATGGATGCTACACATGTCTGCAATCATGCAGGCACCACCTTGGAATGAATTTTCTTTCACTTTGAGAACAGTCATTTCAAGAAGGCTGTCATGCCTGTATGTGGCAGCCATCGGCAGAAAAAAACAAGCACTGACAAAGCCTAGAGAACCGCTGGCCTTATCAATGCTTGTTGTTTCACTGAATCTGTGAGATCTGCTCTTTAAGCTCCGACTCTGTTCATAACTTCCTCTAAGTCACCAGTCATGAGTATTCCATACTCCTGATGGGGTCTTAACGAGGGTTATGTATTGCATCAGATTTATACGTGATGAATAAACACCTTAGTCCCCATGTGCTCTTCTCACCCCCTGCCCTCTTTTTTCATTTCAGATGCAAAAAGAAGCTGAAATCACTAGGAAGGAAACCTGTCCTAAATGGGAATAAACCAAGACATTCGGCGCTGTAATACTGACGTCGCCACTTATATTCCAATTTCTTGTGGTCCTTCTTTCATTGGCCCTATAATTCTGCATCCTAGACTTACTGCTGTCCTCCTACCAGTAACTAGGTGAACTAGGTGAGAGTGTATTGCATTGTTTATCAGATACACATGTATTGAGGACCTAGGAGGAGTGGGGGAGGGGGGGAGGGGGGGTTAGATTCAATGCGTCAAGGCGGCAGGAGCTGTACACAACAGCAGAGATGCAAAAATAAACCACAACAGTATCCATGCCACAACTGTTATACTTACAGTAGGATCACTACTTCGGCCATTATACACACACACATTAGTGCTGCATTCACAACAGCATCAATACAGTAAGATCAACACGTGAAACAGCTCAGCAAGTATACCTTACCTGACAGTGGTCACAGCGGATGCCACTCACTCCTGCCTTGCACAAGCAGCGCCCGCTCGTGGGGTCACACGCGCTTGAACCGCATGGAGAACAGTCACACTCTGTAAAAGAGACAAGAATAAGTTCACAACGGTACCTATATTGATGATCACGCAAATCTCCTGAATATCCACCTTCTAAAGACTTTGTACTAATATTTGGTATGTGTGTTATAAAATACTTTTGAAACACAATTTTTTGAAGGTGAATCTTGCGAGATACTAATGGTTGTATCATTTGATTGTTACTGATTTGCCCTTCTAAAAGGAACAAATATTATCCTATGAAAATAATGATGAAAGGCTATTTCACTGTCTGGATTAAAATGTATGTATTACAGGAAGCTGGCCTCAGATATTTTTCAGGCTAAAACTTGGAAGGTCTCACCATTGACAGTGGGAACGTTCCCTAAGCAGGATTAGTTTCAGCTTTTAGAAATATGGAAGGTGTTCTAGTATTGATACAACAAATGTTCTGTTCCTACTGTATGTGTTTTGATTTGAATTCTTACATCCTACCCTAGCTGTGAAGCAGCCAGGCACTGCAAACAGCAATGAAGGGATGTGGAAATGATGTCACAGAGGAGAGACAAGTTGAGGTCAGGTACAGTGGGGGGGGGGGGGGGGAGGGGGGGCGAAGAGAGGATCTCTGCTACCAGGTCAACAGAAATCAATGTGCTTCTTAAGGTCTGAGTCATATACTCCACTTTTTCGAAGAAAAGGGCAACGAGGAAAGATGGTGCCTGCTCTGATCTGCTGGGCTTATCTTCTCATTATACATAGAACAACTCAGATTTTTAAAAAATATTTACTCAAAAAATATGGCAAATCACTTTTCTGAAGGAACCTCGTTTCAGGAGATTCAAGACTATTACAATGAACAAGCACTGGCAAGGCTATAGGTCATGTGCTGCCGACAGGCCTTTAGGTTTTGCCACTGTATGTAGTTTGGAAATATTTTTGTAAAATGATTTTACATCAATCACTCAGAAAAGTCCGTCACCATAAGTAAATTGATGCCCATGTGTAGGCTGTCCTGTTTTAATGTTTAAGTTCATTCAAAGATGGCCAAAAATAGACCCGCAGCCAAAAATGCATATGCATGAGTTTCATGCTCACTTCAGGGTGGCCATCTTTCAATTGTTTTAAAGTCCATTCAACAATAGGCAATTGCAGGTTCCCCCGCGGGATGCAGAATAATGCAAGTGGTGACAAGATCAGTGTCGTGTCCTAGCGAAGTAATAAAAAAACGTATTTTTAAATATGGACATATTGGGTCCAAGTCCATAACACTTGGGATGTAAGGTTCTATGTGAGTGATGACATTATGCTTTGGCAGAATGCTATCACTCACATAAAGATAACCAATGGATGAATTGGGATGAACCATTGCCCTATGCTGTAGTGCAATGAAGAAAAACTGAATGACACTTCAACAGACCAATGGATGAAGTGGACTGGCAGAAAGCCCTGAGAAGCAAGTAAATACATACAATGTTATCAAAATCAAAATGTCTGGATTAATGCCAGACATTAAAAGAATCGAAAAATTGTTTTCAATGTTGTGAGGTGTAAATCTATATCCAAACACAAATTCCTCATTGTGGTTTTGATTTGTTTGGAAAAAACATAAAAGAGCAACCAGGACTTTGAAATGATAGTTCAACCCCAGAAAATTATCTGGTATCTGTAAACATAACCAGATGTATAGTTAGCCTCTGGCAAGTCAGAAAACATCTGCAAGAAGGAAAGTTGCTCTGGAACAGCTCAGGGTCTTGCGGAGCAAACAGCTGCTGTCTACACATACTCCTTCATTGGATACCAGAATGTACTGTCCTGAGTTATCCCTCAAAGAGTCCTGGGTGCTCAAACACTCCAACTTCTGAATGTGGAAAGGTGTGAACTCTCAGAGCCCAATTACAGAGCAGAACATCCTGTATGTGGAGCCACACTTACTGCTGCAGTTTTTGGCCACAACGGCATCGCCATAGTATCCAGGAGCGCAGAGCTCACAGCGCGGTCCCGCTGTGTTAAACATGCATCCAATGCACACCCCCGTCCGGGAATCGCAATCACTGAACAGCGCGTTGCCATCTGTATTCCCACTGCAGTTGCAAGGCTGGCAGGTGCTGCCAATCACCATTGGGTTGCCATAGTAGCCTGGTGCGCACCTTTGAGAACATGAGAACAGTAACAATTGATTATTTCACTGAAATCAAAATCCAGGGAAAGAGAACATAAAGTGAAGTGTTTGAGATTACCGTTCACACTGGGCTCCCGCATAGCCGGGGTTGCAGAAGCACTGCGTCACCGACCCCTTCTGGACACATCCAATGGCAAAACTTAGAGAGAAAGGAGTGGGGGGGGGGGGGGTGAAAATTGGCAATGAAACCAAAATGTATACTTCCGAGAAAAACAACCAGCAACATCCACACCCCAAACAAGATGCATGAAGAGTGCAAAGCATGTGAACCCTCAACCACACACGCGACAAAACGCATAAACTCCACTAAGAAGGAGGATAAATGTGCTTTACCTGGAGAGCCAAACATTGTAAATACAGTGTGAAATTAACAGAAGATGAGAGCTCTTGATACACTCAAGATAACAACATGACTAAGACAAAAGATGAAACATACAAAGGAGAAGCATAAAAACAGCCAGAGAAAGTGGGTGCAGTCAACAGTTACAGAGAATGATTGACCTCTAGTAGCTGCAACCCAGTGCCTTCAACCTCGTTCACCATCTCAGAGTTGCTATTTCCTCTTTTGGTCCATGGCTTGGCATTGCCTTCCTGTGCTCTATATTTCATGTAAGTGTTGCACACTGCTCTGCAGTGCTCCACTGTATCATTACATCATGGCATGCCCCTACTTTTAAGACTTCATCATGGCATGCCCTTACTTTTAAGACTTCATCATGGCATGCCCTTACTTTTAAAAGTCCCATGTGCTTATGATGGACCTATCGAAAAATTGTACCCAGAATGCTACAAGTGCCTAATGATATACCACTTCCTTCCAATGCAGATGGCATGCCAACTTTTTGAACTGGGCCAAGCTTAAACTATAAGAGGGCAGCATCTCCTTATTCCTTCAGGACCAAGTGGTTCCCCAAAGCATACCAGCAACTCCTTGCGCACGAAGGCACACTACTGTGTCTTAATGCTAGTGCCTCCTGCTACTCAACTGCATTTCAGTAACACCAGCCAGCAAGAAGGCTCAGCGAATTAAGCCCATATAGCTGACATCTAGTGAGCTGAAAATCATGAGTTTGAATCCTAGAAATGCTGATTTAGCCTTCCGAGATCGGTAAATTGAGTACCATTACACTAGGTAGTATTAAAACCTGGCTCTTGGAGCGCTTAGAAACAGAAGTGTAGTATGAAGCGCCAATATATAAAACCAAGCTGTTAGTTCCAGTACTTCAAAACACATTTGAGTACCTCTTAGTTTACTCCAGTACCCCAGGGCACATCTACTCATTCAATGCACTGCCTCGTGCCAATGCTTGTCAGTAGCTTCTATTGCCTAGGAACATGCCAGGGACGTTTAGTGTTTCTAAGATCCCAATGGTATCCCGCTACTTCCCTGTACCCCGAGCACCTTCCCTGCCTCATGCCTTAAACGTGCAATAACCCATGGCACCCTGTGAGCTCCATGTATTTCAAGTCCACGCCGATAACATATTGGTGAATTCCAGTGTCATAACACTGGTCCAGACTGACTATTGCCTGGCAGTGTTGAAAACTGCTTCCAAGTGTGCAATGTATCTTTGCACTTAAGACAACGTCCTAGGCCGCTGTGCAGAACGGGGTAGCGACAGTGAGCCTTTGTACGCAAGAAGGACGGGTCCCTGGATTAAAGTGCCGTCTGTCTGTTCATCTAGTACTCAGTGTTGGGGGTCAGTCTCCGTATAATCATGGACACGTCCCTGGATCAAAGTGCCGTCTGTCTGTTAATCTAGTACTCAGTGTTAGGGTCAGTCTCAGTATAATCAATACTCCTGGCCCCTGCCTTTCCTTAACTTTGCTTACCTCAAGGTACTAGGGACTCCCCCCTCCAGGAGATACTGAAACCATTACAACTGTTCAAATGTGCAGGGCCACCTTTTCCAGGGAATTAACATGTGTTCATGTTTTGAAGAAAAAGGGCATATTTTTTAAAGGGGAATGCACTTGAATTAGAATGTGGGTACAATCCTCTATATGTTTCCACGTGACAATTATGCCCCTGTTTGCTTTATATCATTCAGGAACAATTTAGACATGTCTCACAATTTTTTCAATATTTCATCTTGTGCTTGCATCCTGAAAGGGTAAAGAATACCGGCCTTCTCTGAGTTTTCCAATTTTATTACCAGCCTCGACATAAAACACCTTTCCATAGCAGTAAAAAATTGGACAAGTGGCAACGCTGCCTTAAAGCCATTTTAGTCCTCGTTGTATGATACTACATATCTGTGACTTGTAATTAAACCCCTATTGGCAGAGCCCTGACATCGGAGCTGCAACAAGCACATCTGCAATCTGAGAGGTGAGAGGGAGCCTGCACACCTTGTCATGTTCTCACCTCAGAAGACCTTCAAGAAGTCAGCTCCACACTGGAGAGATCTCAGACCTTTAAGTCACACATGAGGGACTGGACTAACACCACAAAAGAGCTCCACTTTTGGAAATCGCAGTTTTGCAAGATCAGTGATTAAATGTCAACAGCAGATTAGAAAAGGTGGCTGTCTATAGGACCGCACCTGCCACCTCGCACATCACCCAGAACCATTTGCCAATGCTTTCACCAGAGTGGAGTAATCACTGGTGCATGCACAGACTTCTAATCGTCAAGACTCACAACAGAGGCGGTCGAGAAGTGGTAGGCACATGATAGCCAGCGGAAGGGAAAGAAGACATACTTGTTGGAAGCTACTGAGAGGGGACAAGGGCACCCGATGCACTGTAGGGGCTTCTCCACAGTAGCGTTGCCTAGGAATCCCCCTTTGCACCTCTCACAGTGGTCCCCTTCTGTGTTGTACTGGCAGTTCTACAAACAAAAAACACACAAAGTAATGTAATTGTGACATCATGTAATTGTTAAAAGCTACACAAAAAGAAGTGTTTTCAAATGTACAGAGGGACCACCTACAACTGCTGTGAAAAACTCATTTTTTCTGGGGAGTTTTGAATTCAGGTCACTTGTGGTAGTTCCGGGTCATAATATAGGGAGCTTGATTGGCACTGCCAAGTTTCACCTTCCACTCCGTCATACCCTACGAAGAGCAGGTGATATTTGGCAGAGGACTTGCCACCAGATATGGATCAGTGCGTGTGGACATATTAAACTTTTAAGTCTACATGCTATTGGTCAAATACTCCTAATAGCCGGATGTATGTGTGGGGATACAGCTGGAAATGCCATTGTTGGCCACGTGGTGTCTTCGCACATACATCTGTGCACCTCATAACCAGTTCCTAAGTGGAAACAAAATGGCGTACTTACAATACACACTCCTGTGCCAGGCATGCACTGATCTGAGCGCCCGTTGCAGCTGCAGGGGATGCACTTTCCCAGGAAGAGTCCTTTAGTGTCTCTGTAGAAGCCTGGAGCACATTCCTAGTTTGGGAACGGAGTAAGCAGACATCAGGAGGTTACAAATCAGGATATTGGAAAGTACATAAGACGCGGGAGAGAGGCCGGGTGAGCCACACAGCACAATACCACGCTACAGTCAACAACAAACCTCCTGACAGCTGACATGCCTCAAACTCCACATCCAGTGAGCAAAACCAACAAAACAGTAGCAAAGCCTCTTAAGTTACTAACAAGCACGACAGCCCCAGACCTCCATTCACTGTTACGCTCTAAGTAGCACCGAGTTTAGGATGGGAAATGATGGACACAGTCTGGACTCCACCTGTTCAGAACTCCAAGATGCATAATTCAAAATCTATATAATTCAGAAGCAAAATTCAAAATAGTAATTTTGAATTTCAGAAGCCAATCCAAGCCTTTCCAATGTGCTGGGACAGACATTCAGAACTTAAATGGGAATTCAGTGGTGGTCTAAAAATCCCGTTGCACATCAAGATCTTTTCAATCACTCATCTCCAGACGTAAATTCAAGCTAAGCATTTCGAAAAAGCTCACAGAGAACCACATATATTGTCAGTTCTTGACATGACCTCCACCCCCACGTATCACTTTCACTACCATAAGCATGTAAGATGCCTCTAGCCTCCCCCATCCAATTTTCTGGCAAAAATGCACCTTTGAACTCCCCTCACGGCCCAACTTTATGACCACCACCCCAGCAAATCTACAGCTATCCTTCCCTCATACAAGGCAGGAATAAGCTTTGTAGCTCACTCCTGTCATGCACCCTTTAACTTGCAGGAATTCCACCACACCTCTTCAAGAGTCATGTGTGGCGTGGACCCTTCTGTAACTCTCCCACATCCTTCAACGTACCTGGCAGGAATCCCCCCTGTAGTTGGCAGGACACATGCACAGCTCCACATCCCTCGCCGGGGAGACGCTGACTTCGTTAATCTCTACTGCAATCTCAAGAACCACTTTGCGCAGAGACACCAGGGATGAAGGCTGAGAATTCAAGGCACGGATCTGCAGCTGCTCCAGATTGGCCAAAACCATCATGAGCTCCTCGCGGGACACAGGATTGTTCGTCTCGGTGTGTTTGAAGTTACTCTAGGAAGAGATCATACTTCTATATGACCAAAATAGACACCCTCAGAAGACATCACATGCAGTTTCTCTGAAAAGCCCCTCACCTCCCATTCTCCATTTCCACTCACTTCCAACAGCTGACACTTGCACGGCCCACCCTTTCCTTGCCAAGTTCACGTAAACAAACCTCCATTTATTGATTACATGAGCCACCTTTGTTTATAACAACCTTTTCTTGCATCCAGGTGAGCTGCTTCCATTCCCACTCGTATTCCAAATTACATGTGGTTGTTTGGCCATCCCTCTGCACTGCCTTTAAACCACTGCATCACCAACCCTGCACTTTTAGACCAGGGGCCCGGGGACTGACAGGAGGACTGTGACTAGAACCAACTTCACACCTTTCAAACATCACTATACTTCAGCGGAAACATAATTGGACTCATGATGAATGAATTTATTATATCGTAGAAACAGCTGTCCCAAGATGTTTCCTGTCATTCAGGCCTCATGATAAAGCAGGATCAAACAGACACATGATAGTGAATAAAAAACATCTGGCGACATAATTTACACGTAAGCGGCTCCTCAAATCACACTTCCTACGTTGAGGGTTCTGCCACTTGTGTGCGTACAAGAGGCTCATCACTTTCGTGAAGCGAAAACATCAGGCATTTTAGTGATGAAACTGGGCAGGTAACTCATTGATCACGATTAGCCTGCATTTCGGAGCTTCAAATTGTGCATCAGCAAATTTGCGATAGAATGTGGTTAGTGCTCGGGCATTTACAAAGGTTTCCTAGTTGCAAGTCACAGAAGCAAACATCTGTGTAAGGAAATGCCTCCTTGGCATGGTTGCCCCCTGACTTTTTGCCTTTGCTGATGCTATGTTTACAATTGAAAGTGTGCTGAGGCCTGCTAACCAGGCCCCAGCACCAGTGTTCTTTCCCTAACCTGTACTTTTGTATCCACAATTGGCAGACCCTGGCATCCAGATAAGTCCCTTGTAACTGGTACTTCTAGTACCAAGGGCCCTGATGCCAAGGAAGGTCTCTAAGGGCTGCAGCATGTCTTATGCCACCCTGGAGACCTCTCACTCAGCACAGACACCCTGCTTGCCAGCTTGTGTGTGCTAGTGAGGACAAAACGAGTAAGTCGACATGGCACTCCCCTCAGGGTGCCATGCCAGCCTCTCACTGCCTATGCAGTATAGGTAAGACACCCCTCTAGCAGGCCTTACAGCCCTAAGGCAGGGTGCACTATACCATAGGTGAGGGTACCAGTGCATGAGCATGGTACCCCTACAGTGTCTAAATAAAACCTTAGACATTGTAAGTGCAGGGTAGCCATAAGAGTATATGGTCTGGGAGTCTGTCAAACACGAACTCCACAGCACCATAATGGCTACACTGAAAACTGGGAAGTTTGGTATCAAACTTCTCAGCACAATAAATGCACACTGATGCCAGTGTACATTTTATTGTAAAATACACCACAGAGGGCACCTTAGAGGTGCCCCCTGAAACTTAACCGACTATCTGTGTAGGCTGACTAGTTTTAGCAGCCTGCCACAAACCGAGACATGTTGCTGGCCCCATGGGGAGAGTGCCTTTGTCACTCTGAGGCCAGTAACAAAGCCTGCACTGGGTGGAGATGCTAACACCTCTCCCAGGCAGGAATTGTCACACCTGGCGGTGAGCCTCAAAGGCTCACCTCCTTTGTGCCAACCCAGCAGGACACTCCAGCTAGTGGAGTTGCCCGCCCCCTCCGGCCAGGCCCCACTTTTGGCGGCAAGGCCGGAGAAAATAATGAGAATAACAAGGAGGAGTCACTGGCCAGTCAGGACAGCCCCTAAGGTGTCCTGAGCTGAGGTGACTCTAACTTTTAGAAATCCTCCATCTTGCAGATGGAGGATTCCCCCAATAGGGTTAGGATTGTGACCCCCTCCCCTTGGGAGGAGGCACAAAGAGGGTGTACCCACCCTCAGGGCTAGTAGCCATTGGCTACTAACCCCCCAGACCTAAACACGCCCTTAAATTTAGTATTTAAGGGCTACCCTGAACCCTAGAAAATTAGATTCCTGCAACTACAAGAAGAAGGACTGCCCAGCTGAAAACCCCTGCAGCGGAAAACCAGAAGACGACAACTGCCTTGGCTCCAGAAACTCACCGGCCTGTCTCCTGCCTTCCAAAGATCCTGCTCCAGCGACGCCTTCCAAAGGGACCAGCGACCTCGACATCCTCTGAGGACTGCCCCTGCTTCGAAAAGACAAGAAACTCCCGAGGACAGCGGACCTGCTCCAAGAAAAGCTGCAACTTTGTTTCCAGCAGCTTTAAAGAACCCTGCAAGCTCCCCGCAAGAAGCGTGAGACTTGCAACACTGCACCCGGCGACCCCGACTCGGCTGGTGGCGATCCAACACCTCAGGAGGGACCCCAGGACTACTCTGATACTGTGAGTACCAAAACCTGTCCCCCCTGAGCCCCCACAGCGCCGCCTGCAGAGGGAATCCCGAGGCTTCCCCTGACCGCGACTCTTTGAACCTAAAGTCCCGACGCCTGGGAGAGACCCTGCACCCGCAGCCCCCAGGACCTGAAGGACCGGACTTTCACTGGAGGAGTGACCCCCAGGAGTCCCTCTCCCTCGCCCAAGTGGAGGTTTCCCCGAGGAATCCCCCCCTTGCCTGCCTGCAGCGCTGAAGAGATCCCGAGATCTCTCATAGACTAACATTGAAAACCCGACGCTTGTTTCTACACTGCACCCGGCCGCCCCCGCGCTGCTGAGGGTGAAATTTCTGTGTGGACTTGTGTCCCCCCCGGTGCCCTACAAAACCCCCCTGGTCTGCCCTCCGAAGACGCGGGTACTTACCTGCAAGCAGACCGGAACCGGGGCACCCCCTTCTCTCCATTCTAGCCTATGTGTTTTGGGCACCACTTTGAACTCTGCACCTGACCGGCCCTGAGCTGCTGGTGTGGTGACTTTGGGGTTGCTCTGAACCCCCAACGGTGGGCTACCTTGGACCAAGAACTGAACCCTGTAAGTGTCCTACTTACCTGGTAAAACTAACAAAAACTTACCTCCCCCAGGAACTGTGAAAATTGCACTAAGTGTCCACTTTTAAAACAGCTATTTGTCAATAACTTGAAAAGTATACATGCAATTTTGATGATTTGAAGTTCCTAAAGTACTTACCTGCAATACCTTTCGAATGAGATATTACATGTAGAATTTGAACCTGTGGTTCTTAAAATAAACTAAGAAAAGATATTTTTCTATATAAAAACCTATTGGCTGGATTTGTCTCTGAGTGTGTGTACCTCATTTATTGTCTGTGTATGTACAACAAATGCTTAACACTACTCCTTGGATAAGCCTACTGCTCGACCACACTACCACAAAATAGAGCATTAGTATTATCTATTTTTACCACTATTTTACCTCTAAGGGGAACCCTTGGACTCTGTGCATGCTATTCCTTACTTTGAAATAGCACATACAGAGCCAACTTCCTACATTGGTGGATCAGCGGTGGGGTACAAGACTTTGCATTTGCTGGACTACTCAGCCAATACCTGATCACACGACAAATTCCAAAATTGTCATTAGAAATTGATTTTTGCAATTTGAAAAGTTTTCTAAATTCTTAAAAGACCTGCTAGGGCCTTGTGTTAGATCCTGTTTAGCATTTCTTTTAGAGTTTAAAAGTTTGTAAAAGTTTGAATTAGATTCTAGAACCAGTTGTAGATTCTTAAAAAGTATTCCAACTTTTAGAAGCAAAATGTCTAGCACAGATGTGACTGTGGTGGAACTCGACACCACACCTTACCTCCATCTTAAGATGAGGGAGCTAAGGTCACTCTGTAAAATAAAGAAAATAACAATGGGCCCCAAACCTACCAAAATACAGCTCCAGGAGCTTTTGGCAGAGTTTGAAAAGGCCAACCCCTCTGAGGGTGGCAACTCAGAGGAAGAGGATAGTGACTTGGAGGACAATTCCCCCCTACCAGTCCTATCTAGGGAGAACAGGGTCCCTCAAACCCTGACTCCAAAAATAATAGTCAGAGATGCTGGTTCCCTCACAGGAGAGACCAACACCTCGGAAATCACTGAGGATAGCCCCAGTGAAGAGGACATCCAGTTAGCCAGGATGGCCAAAAGATTGGCTTTGGAAAGACAGATCCTAGCCATAGAGAGGGAAAGACAAGAGATGGGCCTAGGACCCATCAATGGTGGCAGCAACATAAATAGGGTCAGAGATTCTCCTGACATGTTGAAAATCCCTAAAGGGATTGTAACTAAATATGAAGATGGTGATGACATCACCAAATGGTTCACAGCTTTTGAGAGGGCTTGTGTAACCAGAAAAGTGAACAGATCTCACTGGGGTGCTCTCCTTTGGGAAATGTTCACAGGAAAGTGTAGGGATAGACTCCTCACACTCTCTGGACAAGATGCAGAATCTTATGACCTCATGAAGGGTACCCTGATTGAGGGCTTTGGATTCTCCACTGAGGAGTACAGGATTAGGTTCAGGGGGGCTCAAAAATCCTCGAGCCAGACCTGGGTTGACTTTGTTGACTACTCAGTGAAAACACTAGATGGTTGGATTCAAGGCAGTGGTGTAAGTAATTATGATGGGCTGTACAATCTATTTGTGAAAGAACACCTGTTAAGTAATTGTTTCAATGATAAACTGCATCAGCATCTGGTAGACCTAGGACCAATTTCTCCCCAAGAATTGGGAAAGAAGGCGGACCATTGGGTCAAGACAAGGGTGTCCAAGACTTCAACAGGGGGTGACCAAAAGAAAGGGGTCACAAAGACTCCCCAGGGGAAGGGTGATGAGACAACCAAAACTAAAAATAACAAAGAGTCTTCTACAGGCCCCCAAAAACCTGCACAGGAGGGTGGGCCCAGAGCCTCTTCACAAAACAATGGGTACAAGGGTAAAAACTTTGATCCCAAAAAGGCCTGGTGTCATAGCTGTAAACAGCATGGACACCAAACTGGAGACAAGGCCTGTCCCAAGAAAGGTTCCACTCCAAACTCCCATCCAGGTAACACTGGTATGGCTAGTCTCCAAGTGGGATCAACAGTGTGCCCAGAGCAAATCAGGGTCCACACTGAAGCTACTCTAGTTTCTGAGGGTGGGGTGGATTTAGCCACACTAGCTGTCTGGCCGCCTAACATGCAAAAATACAGACAGCAACTCTTAATTAATGGGACTAGAATAGAGGGCCTGAGGGATACAGGTGCCAGTGTCACCATGGTGACAGAGAAACTGGTTTCCCCTGGCCAATACCTGACTGGAAAAACTTACACAGTCACCAACGCTGACAATCAGAGAAAAGTACATCCCATGGCAATGGTTACTTTAGAATGGGGAGGGGTCAATGGCCTGAAACAGGTGGTGGTCTCCTCAAATATCCCAGTGGACTGTCTGCTTGGAAATGACCTGGAGTCCTCAGCATGGGCTGAGGTAGAACTAAAAACCCATGCAGCAATGCTGGGTATCCCTGAACTGGTGTGTGTGAAAACAAGAGCACAATGCAAGGCACAGGGTGAAAAAGTAGAGCTGGAGTCTGGAAAAATGGCCCAGCCTACCAAGAGAACAGGAAAGTCAGTTGGGAAACCAACTGCAACACAGCAAAAGAAAGGGAACCTCTCTTCTCAGGAAGAAGTTCTGCCCTCTGAGGGAACTGAGCCTTTGGAGCTTGAACCTTACCAGGTTGAGCTCTTAGGCCCAGGGGGACCCTCCAGGGAGGAGCTGTGTAAGGGACAAGAAACCTGTCCCTCTCTTGAAGGCCTTAGGCAGCAAGCTGCTGAAGAGTCCAAAGGCAAGAAAAATGGAACGCATAGGGTCTATTGGGAAGATGGACTCCTGTACACTGAGGCCAGAGACCCCAAACCTGGTGCCACTAGGAGAGTGGTAGTGCCTCAGCTGTTCAGAGAGTTCATCCTAACATTGGCCCATGACATTCCCCTTGCTGGACATTTGGGACAAACCAAGACGTGGGAGAGGTTAGTCAACCACTTCTACTGGCCCAATATGTCCAACATGGTTAAGGAGTTTTGCCTCTCCTGCCCCACCTGTCAAGCCAGTGGTAAGACAGGTGGACATCCAAAGGCCCCCCTCATTCCACTTCCAGTGGTGGGGGTTCCCTTTGAAAGAGTGGGTGTGGACATAGTTGGTCCACTGGAACCTCCCACAGCCTCAGGAAATATGTATATCCTGGTAGTAGTGGATCATGCTACCAGGTATCCTGAAGCTATTCCCCTTAGGTCGACTACTGCCCCTGCAGTAGCCAAGGCCCTCATTGGTATCTTTACCAGAGTGGGTTTCCCTAAGGAGGTGGTGTCTGACAGAGGTACCAACTTCATGTCAGCATACCTAAAGCACATGTGGAATGAGTGTGGAGTGACTTATAAATTCACTACACCATACCATCCACAAACTAATGGCTTGGTTGAGAGATTCAACAAGACATTAAAAGGCATGATCATGGGGCTCCCAGAAAAGCTCAAAAGGAGATGGGATGTCCTCTTGCCATGTCTGCTTTTCGCTTACAGAGAGGTGCCACAGAAGGGAGTAGGATTCTCACCCTTTGAACTTCTGTTTGGTCATCCTGTAAGGGGACCACTTGCCCTTGTTAAAGAAGGCTGGGAGAGACCTCTCCATGAGCCTAAACAGGACATAGTGGACTATGTACTTGGCCTTCGCTCTAGAATGGCAGAGTACATGGAAAAGGCAACCAAAAACCTTGAGGCCAGCCAACAGCTCCAGAAGTTTTGGTATGACCAAAAGGCTGCACTGGTTGAGTTCCAACCAGGGCAGAAAGTCTGGGTTCTGGAGCCTGTGGCTCCCAGGGCACTCCAGGACAAATGGAGTGGCCCTTACCCAGTACTAGAGAGGAAGAGTCAGGTCACCTACTTGGTGGACCTGGGCACAAGCAGGAGCCCCAAGAGGGTGATCCATGTAAACCGCCTTAAGCTCTTCCACGACAGGGCTGATGTCAATCTGTTGATGGTAACAGATGAGGATCAGGAGGCAGAGAGTGAACCTCTCCCTGATCTTCTGTCATCAGACCCAAAAGATGGTACAGTAGATGGAGTGATCTACTCAGACACCCTCTCTGGCCAACAGCAAGCTGATTGTGGGAGAGTCCTACAACAGTTTCCTGAACTCTTCTCCTTAACCCCTGGTCAGACACACCTGTGTACCCATGATGTGGACACAGGAGACAGCATGCCTGTCAAGAACAAAATCTTTAGACAGTCTGACCATGTTAAGGAAAGCATCAAGGTGGAAGTCCACAAGATGCTGGAATTGGGAGTAATTGAGCGCTCTGACAGCCCCTGGGCTAGCCCAGTGGTCTTAGTCCCCAAACCTCACACCAAAGATGGAAAGAAAGAGATGAGGTTTTGTGTGGACTACAGAGGGCTCAATTCTGTCACCAAGACAGATGCCCATCCAATTCCAAGAGCTGATGAGCTCATTGATAAATTAGGTGCTGCCAAATTTCTAAGTACCTTTGACTTGACAGCAGGGTACTGGCAAATAAAAATGGCACCTGGAGCAAAAGAAAAGACAGCATTCTCCACACCTGATGGGCATTATCAGTTTACTGTTATGCCCTTTGGTTTAAAGAATGCCCCTGCCACCTTCCAAAGGTTGGTGAATCAAGTCCTTGCTGGCTTGGAGTCCTTTAGCACAGCTTATCTTGATGATATTGCTGTCTTTAGCTCCACCTGGCAGGATCACCTGGTCCACCTGAGGAAGGTTTTGAAGGCTCTGCAATCTGCAGGCCTCTCTATCAAGGCATCCAAATGCCAGATAGGGCAGGGAACTGTGGTTTACTTGGGACACCTTGTAGGTGGAGGCCAAGTTCAGCCACTCCAACCCAAGATCCAGACTATTCTGGACTGGGTAGCTCCAAAAACCCAGACTCAAGTCAGGGCATTCCTTGGCTTGACTGGGTATTACAGGAGGTTTGTGAAGGGATATGGATCCATTGTGACAGCCCTCACTGAACTCACCTCCAAGAAAATGCCCAAGAAAGTGAACTGGACTGTGGAATGCCAACAGGCCTTTGACACCCTGAAACAAGCAATGTGCTCAGCACCAGTTCTAAAAGCTCCAGATTATTCTAAGCAGTTCATTGTGCAGACTGATGCCTCTGAACATGGGATAGGGGCAGTTTTGTCCCAAACCAATGATGATGGCCTTGACCAGCCTGTTGCTTTCATTAGCAGGAGGTTACTCCCCAGGGAGCAGCGTTGGAGTGCCATTGAGAGGGAGGCCTTTGCTGTGGTTTGGTCCCTGAAGAAGCTGAGACCATACCTCTTTGGGACTCACTTCCTAGTTCAAACTGACCACAGACCTCTCAAATGGCTGATGCAAATGAAAGGTGAAAATCCTAAACTGTTGAGGTGGTCCATCTCCCTACAGGGAATGGACTTTATAGTGGAACACAGACCTGGGACTGCCCATGCCAATGCAGATGGCCTTTCCAGGTTCTTCCACTTAGAAAATGAAGACTCTCTTGGGAAAGGTTAGTCTCATCCTCTTTCGTTTGGGGGGGGGTTGTGTAAGGAAATGCCTCCTTGGCATGGTTGCCCCCTGACTTTTTGCCTTTGCTGATGCTATGTTTACAATTGAAAGTGTGCTGAGGCCTGCTAACCAGGCCCCAGCACCAGTGTTCTTTCCCTAACCTGTACTTTTGTATCCACAATTGGCAGACCCTGGCATCCAGATAAGTCCCTTGTAACTGGTACTTCTAGTACCAAGGGCCCTGATGCCAAGGAAGGTCTCTAAGGGCTGCAGCATGTCTTATGCCACCCTGGAGACCTCTCACTCAGCACAGACACCCTGCTTGCCAGCTTGTGTGTGCTAGTGAGGACAAAACGAGTAAGTCGACATGGCACTCCCCTCAGGGTGCCATGCCAGCCTCTCACTGCCTATGCAGTATAGGTAAGACACCCCTCTAGCAGGCCTTACAGCCCTAAGGCAGGGTGCACTATACCATAGGTGAGGGTACCAGTGCATGAGCATGGTACCCCTACAGTGTCTAAATAAAACCTTAGACATTGTAAGTGCAGGGTAGCCATAAGAGTATATGGTCTGGGAGTCTGTCAAACACGAACTCCACAGCACCATAATGGCTACACTGAAAACTGGGAAGTTTGGTATCAAACTTCTCAGCACAATAAATGCACACTGATGCCAGTGTACATTTTATTGTAAAATACACCACAGAGGGCACCTTAGAGGTGCCCCCTGAAACTTAACCGACTATCTGTGTAGGCTGACTAGTTTTAGCAGCCTGCCACAAACCGAGACATGTTGCTGGCCCCATGGGGAGAGTGCCTTTGTCACTCTGAGGCCAGTAACAAAGCCTGCACTGGGTGGAGATGCTAACACCTCTCCCAGGCAGGAATTGTCACACCTGGCGGTGAGCCTCAAAGGCTCACCTCCTTTGTGCCAACCCAGCAGGACACTCCAGCTAGTGGAGTTGCCCGCCCCCTCCGGCCAGGCCCCACTTTTGGCGGCAAGGCCGGAGAAAATAATGAGAATAACAAGGAGGAGTCACTGGCCAGTCAGGACAGCCCCTAAGGTGTCCTGAGCTGAGGTGACTCTAACTTTTAGAAATCCTCCATCTTGCAGATGGAGGATTCCCCCAATAGGGTTAGGATTGTGACCCCCTCCCCTTGGGAGGAGGCACAAAGAGGGTGTACCCACCCTCAGGGCTAGTAGCCATTGGCTACTAACCCCCCAGACCTAAACACGCCCTTAAATTTAGTATTTAAGGGCTACCCTGAACCCTAGAAAATTAGATTCCTGCAACTACAAGAAGAAGGACTGCCCAGCTGAAAACCCCTGCAGCGGAAAACCAGAAGACGACAACTGCCTTGGCTCCAGAAACTCACCGGCCTGTCTCCTGCCTTCCAAAGATCCTGCTCCAGCGACGCCTTCCAAAGGGACCAGCGACCTCGACATCCTCTGAGGACTGCCCCTGCTTCGAAAAGACAAGAAACTCCCGAGGACAGCGGACCTGCTCCAAGAAAAGCTGCAACTTTGTTTCCAGCAGCTTTAAAGAACCCTGCAAGCTCCCCGCAAGAAGCGTGAGACTTGCAACACTGCACCCGGCGACCCCGACTCGGCTGGTGGCGATCCAACACCTCAGGAGGGACCCCAGGACTACTCTGATACTGTGAGTACCAAAACCTGTCCCCCCTGAGCCCCCACAGCGCCGCCTGCAGAGGGAATCCCGAGGCTTCCCCTGACCGCGACTCTTTGAACCTAAAGTCCCGACGCCTGGGAGAGACCCTGCACCCGCAGCCCCCAGGACCTGAAGGACCGGACTTTCACTGGAGGAGTGACCCCCAGGAGTCCCTCTCCCTCGCCCAAGTGGAGGTTTCCCCGAGGAATCCCCCCCTTGCCTGCCTGCAGCGCTGAAGAGATCCCGAGATCTCTCATAGACTAACATTGAAAACCCGACGCTTGTTTCTACACTGCACCCGGCCGCCCCCGCGCTGCTGAGGGTGAAATTTCTGTGTGGACTTGTGTCCCCCCCGGTGCCCTACAAAACCCCCCTGGTCTGCCCTCCGAAGACGCGGGTACTTACCTGCAAGCAGACCGGAACCGGGGCACCCCCTTCTCTCCATTCTAGCCTATGTGTTTTGGGCACCACTTTGAACTCTGCACCTGACCGGCCCTGAGCTGCTGGTGTGGTGACTTTGGGGTTGCTCTGAACCCCCAACGGTGGGCTACCTTGGACCAAGAACTGAACCCTGTAAGTGTCCTACTTACCTGGTAAAACTAACAAAAACTTACCTCCCCCAGGAACTGTGAAAATTGCACTAAGTGTCCACTTTTAAAACAGCTATTTGTCAATAACTTGAAAAGTATACATGCAATTTTGATGATTTGAAGTTCCTAAAGTACTTACCTGCAATACCTTTCGAATGAGATATTACATGTAGAATTTGAACCTGTGGTTCTTAAAATAAACTAAGAAAAGATATTTTTCTATATAAAAACCTATTGGCTGGATTTGTCTCTGAGTGTGTGTACCTCATTTATTGTCTGTGTATGTACAACAAATGCTTAACACTACTCCTTGGATAAGCCTACTGCTCGACCACACTACCACAAAATAGAGCATTAGTATTATCTATTTTTACCACTATTTTACCTCTAAGGGGAACCCTTGGACTCTGTGCATGCTATTCCTTACTTTGAAATAGCACATACAGAGCCAACTTCCTACAATCTGGTTTTAGAGCGCCAAGCACAATCTGGTTTTAGGTGCAATGGAGGACTTGCCGCTCAGTTGTGATTGGGCCGTTGTCATGTTGAAGTCCGCACAGGGACACTGGCCTTAATCCTTTATGCAAACAAACGTGAACAAAAGAGGTGATCTCCAACAGTTTACCTCCCGCCTCAAAAATGTGTTTCCAAACTTAATGAGGAGTGATCTCCTTAAATGTTTTCTTTGATCAAAGCCAGGTCCTCAACATCTTAAACATGTCCAGCATAATCTCTTAAATTCGAGACAAAGATTAGCTCCACCCCTTGTAGAAAACAATTGCTCAGCTCCTTGTCTGCTGATTAAATGGATTCCACCAACGGAACTGGCTGGTAGATAAAGGGGTTGATTTATACATTAGCGGATAAGGTACTTTGTCACAAATGTTACTGGGTACACTGTCCACCAAAGTGACAGTTCGCTGGACCTTTTTAGGACAATGATGACTACCAACTTTCCATCAAAGGAGCTCCTATTGGCTTTGCCGGAGGACGCTTTCTATCAATGGCCCGATGGAGGAGGGTCAGTGGTGATCTTTAAACTTGGCAGTCAGTACACTGTCAGGGTAGTGAGCATAATGCCCTCTCCATCATGAAGGATGGAATACTAACTGAGAAACTCTAGATCTGGCTTTAAATTACTTATCTTAAGTCTTTCTGGTGGAAACTATTTCACCACACAGTCTTTATGCTGTGAATCTCCCCAAGTGGCAGACTGGATGTGGAAAACTTCTGCAAATGTGCCTGTGCGCCAGGAGGTGACACATACAGCTTCCATCGTGACTCCATTCAGGCTACAAAAAGGACTATCCAGGGCCACGAATAGGCGTGACGGGGACTTACACCTGGAGGTCCGTCAGGACCAAGAGAACAAAATGACACTGACTGTGGTCACGAGGCCCACACTATCACCAGGTTGTACTGTGGACATTCAAGCCCAGCAAGAAGCACAAGACGGGTAAAAGGTACTCAGAACTTTATTCCAAGCATCTGCCATATTTGCTTCTTCACCACTACTTTATGCGGGAGCGCACTGCTTTATGGCCTATGCAGTACGTGATCTACAGCTACACAAGCTACAGAAAAAAAAAAATCAAAAGAAGTATATCAAAGTGCTTAGCCTGCAACAGATCGATGAGTCAGTCATTGCACCAAGCCACAAATTTTGCCCAATGTCCATAGTAAAAAAAAATTAAAAAAACTTTGTGGACTGGTGGGGCACTGCTAAGTTTCTGTCCATAACCTCTATGGGTAGGTTAAAACAACTATCTCCATGCAGTGAGGTGTACATTGTGGGGATTCGAATGAAAAACACGGCCTTTCTGCTGGGACAGACGATCCTCCACAGGCACAGATGGAGTGGAGGGCAAATATTCAGCTCACTCTCCTACCTTCCACTCTGAGCCTATCAGGATGACCTTAACCTGGTTTATCTAAATCACTTTAGGAACTTGCGGAAGTTGCTTTGAAGTGGCAACATGTACAGGAGTCCCACAGAAGACAATGAATCTCCCAGTATGCCTTCAGGTGGAAACTCTAGTTTGCAAAAGGATCATCAGTGAGTTCTCAGTGGTAGTGAAAAGACCTACCCAAAGTACACCCCACTGAGTGAAAATGTTTTGAACTTCCTCAGGGATCAGATGCCACGCATGGTCAGCTATACAGTGTCTGCATAGGTAGAGGGTTGACAATTGGTAATATATCCTGAAGATCCAGCCAGAGCCACAGTCTCAGAGCTTCTTGCCACAGCACCTACAACCTCATACCACCCTGCTTGTTGCAGTACCGCTTGGCAGTCAAGTTGTTCATCAAAACTTGCACAGGACTGCCCTTAATGGAAGGTGAAACACCCCGAGAGCTAAGCGATGAAACCTTGTGAACCATCCGGACCAGAGCCCAGGATGAGCCCGTAACATCAGCACTGTATCCTGAATGTCACTGCGGGGTGGGAAGGCTTTGAATGCCACGGTGTCCAACACTGCCCCTCTGGGGAGAATGGTCTACTCTGACCTGAGGTAAGATTCTGACTCATTGACACAAGTGCACAAAGGGCTGAAGGGGTTACAGCATCCGGTGTGTCATGAACAGTATGAGCGATTCTCTATTTGATTCTCCTAAATCACTGTCCTAATGCGCTCTCTCTTGGAAGACGTGTGAGCTAAAGAAGTAAAATTAAATGACGAATTAGGCGGGGAGCAAACAGTGTGGCTGAGATGGCTGTCACCTGAAAGAGTCAAGATGTTGCCCTACCAGCTTGGGCTTTTGAAGTTCTCATAACGTGATGGTGTTTTACCAATTGCAACTTTTTTTTTTACACTTATTTCCCTTGCTGATGAGGGTTAATTCCCCCAAAACGACATACTGAGCTGAAGCGATGCCCTTCCAAGCTGCCTACAATCTGCAATGATCACTGAGCTCCAGCATTAAGCCACTATATAGCACGATTATGCGCACCATGTGTGTACAGAAAGATTCATGCAGCTACATTTTTACTGGCAGCAAGCATAAAGAATTAGAACGATCTAAAAGAGTTACATGAAATTACTTTTATATGGATTGTGCTACTAGACAAACAAGGATTTGAAAAGTCTCAACCAGAAGAACTCTGACCTTCACTTGAGGCCCAGGACGGCGCCTCGCACTGGAGAGCACTTCATGATGGAATGCTTTATGCTTATCACCAAGAGGTGTCTGAAACCACCAACCCTTCTGAAGTGTCCGGAGATCACAGATTGACAGCACCTAGTGGCATCCACTTCATGCCACACTTCAGCTCTGGGCCGAGCCCTTGAACTTTCAAGAGTGCTCTTGTCTGATGGCCGGCACTTCTCGAAGGTCCGCCAGTGGCAATGAGATAACGTACGTATGGGAATGCCTCTTTGTATGGCTGCCCTCGAGTTTTTGAACTAATGCTGCTGTTTTTTTTTTTACTCGGAGTGCACTGAGGCCTTCTAACCAGACCTCAGTGCCCTGATCCTAAAGTCAATGTCAAATTGGCTGTACCCAATTAGAAATGGCTAAATTACCTGTAAGCCCCCAGTAAATGCTACCTGGTACTCAGGACATGTAAGTTAGAGGGGTACCCCAGGGCTTGCAGCACTGATAGTGCCACCCTGGTGGTCCCCCAAATAAAGCAACTCTCCCAGTCCGCCACTGTAGACTGATAAGGTCATGCACTGCTAGCTCAACCACTGAAAGCAATGGTAAAGCCACCATTTCCCCTGGACATGTGTTTAAATGACCCCTCTGGAAGGCCTATCGAGCCCTAAAGGCAGGGTGCAATGAACAACACAGACAGGACATGTGCTTTACCCTTCCTGGCAGTAAAACGTGCAAAACTTAACATTTTACTGTGGAAAGACTTAGTCACCCATTTGGAAAGTGAAGGGTTACATGCTGACCCCTCAGTTGTGCTAACTCCTGAACGTGCAACAAACGCAGACAGTCCAAGGTATCAAACAGTTCATTACATTAAGCATGACTTGTACTTCAAGTTGAAATTAATTGACTTGTTGCAGTGTGCAGCTTTAGCAAAGCTGCCACTGTGTTGCCTTTAAATGTCCTGTGTCGTCCGGGGCACACATGGAGCCTGCTCTATGGGGCAGCTTTCTGCCCTGCTAGAGGGACGTGCTAACGACTCTGAGGAAGGAGAACAAAGAGCAATTACAGACCAAGGAGCAGTCACCTTCAAAGGTAAATCCACCTTTAAAGAGCAGATGTGGGACAACAAGGGGGAGGGCCGCCCCATTGTTGAGGTAGACAGGCTGGCGCAGAGAGGGGAGACCATTTGCCACATCGGTCTCCCGAGGAGCATGTAGCCCTGAGGTAGCCACACTCCGTGGGTGGGCTAGTGAGGTCTGTCAACCAGGAGAGGAGTCTCACCAACTTGGGAATGGGCAGAAAGTTGCATCCTGGGATAGCCATATTCCATATTCCACAGGAAGTGGTCTCCAGATGGGAGGGAACCTGGTAGCTCACTGGCTACCAACTGCATCCTGCCCTAAGGGCACTTTCCGAGCATGAATGGGGGCACCCCTGGCACCCAGACCTCAGTTTTCAACCGACTCGGAAGAAGGAACACAGAAGGACTGTCCTGCTGCACCAACGGATCAGCAAAGAGAGGCTGCACCGGAAAGAACTGCACCTGCCATGTCCTGCTCGAGGAGAAGCTGTCTCCAGAGCCCAGTTAAGCCCAGAGAACTTCAAGGGCCAGTTGAGTGGCCTCCTGTTTGCAGTACAGGGACACAAAGCCTGCTAGGGCAAGTTGGTAGCACAAGGTTTTTAAGCTGCTTCCACCTCTGCTGTGTAGCACCAAGGAACAAGACCTGATGCACAGAGTTGCACCTGAGATCGCTAAATCCGCAGTGCTGTCAGAGAGTTGCTGGATCCCTCGGAAGGCAAGTTATCAACTCAGGAAGGATTAGTGTGAGACAGCAACAGAGACTGGCAGCCCAGTGGCAACTGTACTTCAGCCAGACTGGAGAGGACATCGTGGGACATATACCCTGCAACAATCTGTTTTTTAAGACAATTTCCTGAGACGTAGTGGTTCTGATAAAGTTATGCTACTGTAGAATTAGTGCAGCCCCCATCCACTCCCTCCCCCAGCAACCTCCAACCTATATGCCTCTTGAAGTACTGTTGGTCTCTCTTTTTGCCTTTAACCGGGGTATGCACAGAATGCTGCCTTCAGACACATTTGTGCTATGCAAACACATGTAACACACCGTCAAATCTAGGCAGGACACAGAATATGCCAAATAGGAAATTGTTCATGATTGGCACATGGAATAAATACCTCATGAAAGGTGGCTGGTGCAATTAACACTACAGGGGGTCTCCTACACTGGAGGACCACTTAAACCACTCAGTGGACCAAGGACATGAAGGTCATACTTTCATTGTGACAATCTGGGTTGTCAGAACAGGGCACTCTTTTAAATGGGCTGGTTTACTGAGAGTGGTTGACCCTTTTAATCTCTGTGCTGGGCCACCTCTACTGCTCTGCACTGGATGCTAAAAGCATCTTCAGTGTGCAACAGGGATTCATAGCAGGATCTTGGTGGCTGCTTTTCAATGTAATCATCACTAAACATTACACTCGTCTACGGTCATTAACCAATATGATTTGTCTCTAAACAAAATGAAATACAATGTCATCAGGTCACTTTGACTCTTGTCAACATGTACAGAACCATAAAAACTACCTGCATTCGGAAAATTATACCCCTCAAAGAGTAATACAGCACTATACAAATACATGTAATATGTTATTCCAGATCATTGTGATTTGAGACTCTCTTAAGTCAGGAACATCACTCACAGTTACCACATCACTTTAGACATCAGCTACCCATTCATAAGTACCCTAAAACTATGCCGAGGAACCCTACAGCCTCACCATCTAAACTCGAATTGTGCCAACTTCTCGCCGGAGTAAATAACACATGGTACCATTTGTAGTTACCAGATATTTTCTCGTTTGAAGAGCCTGGTGATACTTCTTAAGCAAAAAGGCCCAACAGAGAGCTGTATTCTAATTCAAGTAATATTATACTTTTTTCCAAAAAAAAAAAACATATTTTTATTGGGTACAATAGTTTCGTCACAGGACTACAATTACCATTGTCATTCTCAGATACATAAACAGGTACATCTAGCATATTTATTGGGCGCCCGCCCCATGGAGTTACAATTTCAACAAGGCGATTCTCTATCAGTTCGACGAACATTACATACCGTGTTACTTTGGGTGTCAGACTCTGTTGTCATCATGAGGGGGCAGGACATGGGCTACCTCTATATATATTCCACCTGCTCCAAATCTTCTCCCACTTACCAGGGCAGTCTCTGCCCTCATACACCACCTTTTCTGCCACCATACACTGGTCCATGATCCGCTTCCATTCGCTGAGAAGCAGTGCAGACTGCACGCCCCATGCACGGGCTATGGTAGGTTTCATGATCATCAATCCTAGAGTAACCCAGATCTGCTCCATGCGGCCGAGGTCTGTGGCCTCCCACACATTTGATAGGCACTACTTCGGTGAGGGGGACAAGTCTCCATCACAGATTCTGTCAATACAAGCCACCACTGCTCTCCAGAATTGGATTATTAGGCATTCCCATATAATATGAAAAAGGTACCCTCTTGCCCACATTGCCGACCGCTGGGCTGTTCAGGTCACTTACCCACTTTGACCAGGGTGTTACAGGAGAGGTGTGCTCTGTGCAATATTCTGAGTTGAACTAATTAAAATATTGTGCGGACTGCTACCTCTCTATGGGAGGCAAGCGCTTTTGACCAGTCCTCATCTGTCAGGTCGACTTCCCAGTGACTACGCAAGGAGACGAGAATATCAGGAGTTTTGTTTATTAGTTTCCTAGGGAGTAGGGAAATTCGTCTTTTGGCTCTTAAGGTTGTCTAACAGCCTGTCTTCCAGTGGTTATAACTCGAGAAGATTCTACCCCTTGGGAATCGCCACCAGGAGTGTATGTCGGACTTGTAAGTATCGAAAAGTCTCTGCTGTGGCAAGATCACAATCACTCTGCAAGTTGGAAAATGAGAGTATAGTGGCATGCAACCATGGATCTCCTATCATGGAGATGCCAATAAGATTGCATTTATTGAAGCCTGGCCTCATCCTCAAGTTGCCCAGTTTTTCAGAGTCCCATGTGGTGTGGCCTGTGTGAGTCTACCACCCCAGCCCAGTGCTGTATGACCGACCTGAATCATGAGAGCTGTTGGTCCAGTGAGTGGTATTTTGGGGGAGGGTACAGTGCACATAGTTAGCTGCCCGGTCATAGGGTATAGTGGTCCATGCAGTACAGTTGTTCCATTGTGGGTTGATGTACCCAGTGATTGATGACCACTAATTGTGAAGCCCAATAATATTTCTGGATGTCCGGTATCATACCAGTCTTATGTCAGTTTGTTGTAGTCTATACGTGGGGCTCCCCCGTCCCACAACAAGGCTATAACCTTGCTCTATATAGTTTGAAAATAGGTTGCAGGGACTGGAAATTGTGTGTTTAAATAACAATATACTTCATAATCACACAGAAATCCACACACAACTCATTAAAGGGAATATTAGCAATATTAGCAAGTAGAGCCGCAGTCTAATATTTTAATGTTTGTCCAAAGTGCAACTTTGTCACCCAAGAGAAAAACCGAAGGAGTGATCTTCAGAGAGCAAAACAATGTCTGCCTCCCTCCATGATGTTTCATGGATGTTTTATGGAATCTAATGCGGACATTCCGAACTGATGTACTTTACCAGAGTCTTAATATCCTCTCTCAATAAACTGCTTGTGGAGGCTGTCTATTTGCGCATTTTCTGCATAAGCTGTCCAAGAGGATCTAAACATCTTTTAAGTGTTATGGAGTTTGTTCTCAGTGTCAACGACAGGACGAAAATGTCCTTCACAAAGTGGTCATTGGTAATTAAACCTTCTGCTTGTCATCTGTATTCAATAATGGTAACTGATCAACCATAGTAAAGTACGTGGGTCATTTATTAGCATATATCAGGAATCATCACTAATTTTAACATGTAAAGCAGCATCTGGTTCACACCATATACATGTTGGAAGTCCTGGCTGAGGCAAAGATTAGTAAAATTCATTTGCATCCACTATTAAACAAAGTGGTTTGCCTTTGCTACAAGAGGAAAGATATTTAATGTCCCATTCATACACAAATGGTATGGCTTTAGATGATGCTGCTGGAGCACTGTGGGTCTGCAGTTGGCTTCGACATGAGCCATGCATACTCCGATTGTGATCAACGCCCAAAAGAGCTTCATTTACATGTCTTCCGACACAAATCACTATATAGCACAATAATTCACATCCTTAGACTCTAGAACGGGTTCACACTGCAAAAGTCAAAATATTGCTCCCCAGAACAACTTGTCGTTTTATGACTGAAAATGCATTTCGGGTGCCCATCTAAATGCTGAAATACAATGATGCAATGGTGCAATGACAAAAGAAATAGGTAAAGATGTGCACGCACTGTTGAGCTCAGCATCTACTGAGGTGAGAGGGGAAAAATTATAGGAGGAATATGGTGGGCATCCTACGAGTTTCACGTTGGTTGGTTTTGGCACTACCTATGCAGGAGTTAAGGAAGTTAGCAATTACTTTTACTTACTCTCCTTTGTTTGGGTGACCTATGTGGTGCTGTGGTCAGGGGTGGGAGACTACATAAAAGTAGGATTAAGATCCTTAATAAATGAGCAGATGTTGCTGGTGTGTTGCATCCAGGAGGTTACGTCTTAATGGAAGTGAAACAACATGAACATTAGTTCACCAAAATGTCAAGTATAGGAAGTGCCATCACGTGCTCAGACACTCGAAGACAGAGGGTTGAGCCCCTGTCCTGGTTCTAGGCTCTTAATAGACTCCTATTTACTACAGATGAGGAGGGGAAGGGCAAGGACTAAGAATGACAGAAACTAAACCTAGCTCCAAATGTCAGGCTTGCCGTCTGTTACTGATGCTACCTTCATGACCCGAGACAAGGAGTACAGAGGGCACAACCAGTGGTACCAAAGAGCAAGTCTACAGTAGCAGGTACAACCTCTGGCTTCTACTAAAGAACGTTCAAGGTGTGTGGATTGAGTCGGGCAGAGATTCTGTTGCCACGAGGAGAAGCTCGCATCATCAAGTGGCAGGAAGTGGAGTGTAAGCTTTGAAGCAGTGACTGGCTCAGGGGCAAGGCGCCCGTTCTGGGCTTGAAGAAGGATTGCAGTATGTAATGAGTGTTCTGTTCAACCAGAATTGTACCAGATAGGCAGACTAGAGGACAGGTAAAGGGAACCTTCAGTATTGTGCAAACTGGAAAACGTTGATGGGCATATAGTATTTGCAGTGGTACCTTTGGACAGGCAACATTTATATACCACCAAACAACATTTTCTGCAACTCACCTCTACCAGTTGGATCTGTCCCTCATGGTGGGCTCCCGGCAGTGGATAAGTCTGCTCTCTAAAGGCGATGCTCATCTGATTTCCCTAAAGATGAAACACAGGTTTCTTATGAAGGGTAAGAAACAAGGCACCTAATGACCACCTCCACGCATGCCCCCAAATAGAATTTAGGCAAGGGTGCCAAAAAAATCAAGCTACACACTGTTTAGTGTTAAATCCCAGAACTGAGGACTCATTTAAGCCACCTATACAAACACCTAAGGCTAAGAGATCAGCCCTCCAATTGAGTGGCCTCATCTGCTCTGCAGGCACCTACGTAAACAGCTATGTAAAAAAAAAAAAAATCTAATTTAAAGCCACTCCTCTTTTTGCACAACTGAGGACTCTTGCTGCCTTGGTGGCGCATACCTTCAGGATGACATCTGGCCGTGGTGTCACGGGGATGAACACTGCATCGCCACGGATGGCTTTGGAGTATAGCTGGTAGCGTAGATAACCACCGTATGAAGAAACCTTGGAGAAAGTCAAATAAAAAGCTATTAGTACACCTGCACTGAAGATCCAGCATTAATGTAGAAGGCGTAAAACTGAGCATTCTGATGGACAACAAATCAATATGAACTTTGGACTTCTGTACCCCATTTCATGTTTGCTGCAAGCTGGACTGATGTTAAAAGAACTGATTTTCACTTCAACAACAATCAATCCATAATTATTTTTGCAAATGGAAATCATTTTTTTCTTCAGACTGATTTTCAGGTAACTTATAGTCAATCCATATTCAGTCTTGCTGCCTTAAAATCCCTCCAACTCCAGGTAGCCTTTGTAAGGGTATCGACTGGTAAGCAGCACAGTCCAAACACACCAATTTATGGTCCTTGGGGTTGCAGGTTGTATATCTGCAGAGGCAGGCTAGTGTTGGAGTTAGTTGGAGTTTCAGGGGATAAGTGTTTGTAGGAAAGTCCCTCTTTTTGGCATGGTTACCCCTACTGTTTGCCTGTTGTCGGTGTGCTTCGACTCTTCACTTGGATCCTGTTAACCAGGACCCCAGTGATTGTGCCTTCTCCTCTAATTTTGGTTGTCTTGGAACCCTATACCCCCCCCACATTTGGCATGCTGGTGTACCCCTACAAGTCCCTAGTATATGGTACTTGGGTATCCAGTGCATTTGTACACAGGGGTTCCCTCCCCCCCCCCACCAATAGGCGCAGCATGTATTATGCCCCCATGGGAGCCCATGCAAACTGTGTCTGCAGGCCTGCTATTTGCGGCCTGCGTGAAAAGGTGCATGTACCATTTCAGTGCTGGCCACTACACCAGGTCACTATAAGTACCCTATGGTAGGCCCTTCCAGCCCTAAGGGCATGGTGCAGGTCCCTGTGTGTGTGGGCATCTGTGCATAAGCAGAGGTGCCCCTATGAACTCCTGTTCCAATTCCCTGGACTTCGTAAGTGTGCGGAAGCCATTTTAGCTATGTACTAGCTAGATCACTAGAGTCTAGCTACATAATGTTAACTCCCAACTTAGGCATGTTTGGTATCAAACATCTCAGAATCATACCCTATTATGGATGCCAGTATTGGTAGCATGATTCCATGCACTTTGGGGGCTCCTTAGAGGACCCCCAGTTTTGCTCCTACCAGTCTTCCAGGGTCTGCGAGCAGCCCATGCTGCTGCAGCCCCCAGACATGATTCTGCCTTCCTGCTGCTTGACCAACTCAAGCAGGGGAAAGAGCAGAACAAAAGATTTCCTGTGGGAGAGGGGTGCAGCCTCCTCTCCTTTGAAAATAGGTGTTACAAGGCTGAGGAGGGGTAGGCTCCCAATGACACCAGCTTGCTTTGAAGGGCACATTTGGTGCCCTCCTTGCATAATCCAGTTTGCACCAGTCCAGGGACCTCTGCTCCCCTGCTCTGGTGTGAAACTGCACAAAGGAAAGTGAAGTGACCACTCCCCTGTCCATCACCACCCCAGGAGTGGTGCCCAGAGCTCTTCCGAATGGTCACTTGATTCTGCCATCTTGAAATCAAGATAGGCAGAGGCCCCTGGGAGCATCTGCTGGGTTAGGTTAGGCAGATGACGTCAGTACCCCATTCTGGTAGGTGGTCACTGACCAAAGTGACCAAGCCCCTTTTTGGGCTATTTAAGTACTCCCTTGCAGGTGGGTCCCCAGATTCAGCATGCAAGACTCCACAACTCCTCTGCAATGAACTCTTCTGCTCGTGGCCACCGGAATGTTGCTGGAGTTCACGGGAACCAAACAAGACAGCAACCCTGAGAGGACCTCTCCTTGCAACATTGTTTACGTGGCTCCTGTCAGCAGCTTGCAACATTTCTATGGCTGTACATCCTCTGGGGTTGGCAAGACTTCAGCTGCACCAAATAAGCAAGAAGGAATCTCCCTTAAGAGTGAAGGAGTCACTCCCCTGCATCTGCAGGAACCTAAGGCAATGACGTCTGGCTGCTGAGATCTGCTGTCCTCTGGACCTGCCAAGATTCTCAAACACAAGTGGTGGTTCTCAGGGATCTTCTGGGTCCTCTTTGCCTCCTCTTCAACTTGGGAGACGGTGAGCCCTTGCCTCTTCCTCCAGAACAAAATCCCTGTGCAGCGCAACTGTTGCAGCAACTAAGGCTTGTTAACTCCTGCTCCCAGGGATCTTCATGCTCCAAGTAGCCGCGGCCCACAGCACTCTACCTCTACAAGGACAGTCTCAGCTCTGCTGCTCCAGCGACTTGTCTTCATGTGTGCTGCCTACGCCTCGATGCGACTTACTATGCCTGCTGTCAGTGGGTTGCTATGGGGGCTTTGACTGCTTCTGCTGGCTCTCCTGTCTTCTTAGGTTCAACCCAGACTCCCCTCCAAGTGTCGAGTCTCAAGGACCTTGCTCGTCCTCTTCAGCTCTGCAAATCTCCAACAGCTCTAGTTGTATTTGCTTGTGCTTGTTGGTGGTCTTCCTGACTACTGACCTATCTGCAATCCAGTGACCGGCGAGGGACAGCTCCTAGGTGACTCCAGGGACTCCTCTGCAGCTCCTGGACTCCGCAGCTGGACTTCATCCACCACCGTCGACCCAGATCTTCACGCTCAGAAGAGTGGGCATTGTTTCCTGCCCCACCTGGACATTCCTGTGTGGACTGGACTCTGTCCCCTTCTTTTACAGGTCCTCTTCATCTGGAATCCACAGTTGAGTTCCACCCGCCTGGTCCTGTTCTTGCATTATTCCAATTCCAAGTCCCCATGTTAGCCTATGGGATGACCAGGTAACTTACCTTGACTCTCCTTGTCGCTGGGGGTCTTCTAGATACTCACCTCTTGGGGTTCTGTACTTTCCCAGCCCTAACTACTTCATATCCTCTGGTGGGGGGCCCATTCTCGCATTCCACTATTTTAGTACATGGTTTGGCCCCCCAATAGGCTATTCCTAATGTTTTTTATGCTAATTCCTAGTACTGTATATTTTGTGTTTACTTACCTCCAGAAAGGGGCCTATAGTATTCTAGTTCACTGCTACTGTAATAAAGTACCTTTATTTTTGCAACACTGTGTGGTTTCTTTCATGTGTGAAAAGTTACTGTGTGACTACTATGGTATTGCTAGTGCTTCACAGTTAAGTCTTGGCTGCTCAACACAGCTACCACTAGAGATCCCTGGCTTCCTAAACACTGTAACAAACTAATAGGGGTTGCCTGGATCTGGTATAAGGTGCAAACACCATAGGTGTCCACCACACACCAGGCCAGCCTCCTACAGTGTCCCTTAACTAACTACAAACATATAAAAAGTTCAACACTCAGAAATGAGCCAAATCCACCTCTACCTTCCATGTATTGGGAAGTAGTGATGAAGCTGGGCAACAGCTGTGTGGATGTAGGTTGATGGACATCAAAGCACAACTAATGGTGTGGCCGGGGCTGGTGGGAGTTTGGAAGGCATTTTTAATTTTTGTGAAGATCATCTTCAGATGGTCCAATGATCAATATCTTCCTGATTTTAAGTATGGATTAGGTCCAAAAAAGCTGCAACTCATATCAAACTTTAAACACAGGACCTTCACAATTTGTCCAGCAATTGCTTAAAGCTACAATTCATCTTTGGCAAAGAGGTCTAAATCTATCCTAATGAAAATATCTTGGAAAATCTAGGCATGTTTTCAATGCTCGTGGACAAACTCAATATCCTAGGGACCTGTAGTATATGAACAGAGTAGTGCTGGCAACATTCCAAAACAATCTGAGCAATTGCAAGTAAAGGTTTTGCAACAAACATGAGAAACAACAAAACTTACAAAAACAAAGTAGCAAAAAGAATTCCACATCCAGCTGGCGACTTAACACAGCCTCATCATGTTAGACTGCACACTAAAGGCACAAAGTTCAGAAAGTACTTTCATATATGGACTTTGGACTGCTCACAGCAGTGTGTTCAGATTTCATTCCCCGCAGACTGGGCAGTTTCCACCTATAAGGAAAAGCTAGACGTATATCCAAGATCTTGATCAGCTAGGCTGGATGTTGGCCTGCTCTTACCCGATCCCCGTGATAGGAGGGTGGTGCCTGCCAGTAGAGCTCCTGGTACACATCCGGCACGTCCTGAAGATCAGCTTCAATCAGAGCCTCCTCCAGTTTGAAAGAGAGCTCAATTTCTTGATGGTCTCCACCCAACAATACCCAGCCAGCCATGTCCATGAACTGAGGAGCAAAAGAACCAAGATTAGTGAAGTAAACCCCTCAAACGAGGGCTAATGAACAATAAGGCTTATTCCTCTGCAACCAACACTTCTCATCCCTCGTCCAGTCAAAGGCAGCTCACACCTGCACTAAAAATAATAATGTCACCCTCTGCCAACAAGGAATATGTCTCACACAGGAGTATATCATTTCCCAGTCATTCAGCGATAAAGTCACCTCATTCCGCCCCGTCAATATGCTTTATGTGTGCATAACTCACCCTTGGTAAAGACTTCAAGCATTCTTGTCTTCAGGGAATACCACCTCACATCCTTATGATGGGAACTGTACATCTCAGCCACATTCCTCAAATGCCATTTCTCAGCCATTTCTAAGAATTGCATCACTTAATGTGTCCTGACAAATTCTGTTTCTCGTCTGTCACTGTGACAACACGTTTTCTTTGTTCTTACCACTCAATCTCAGGAAAACACCTCTTAGCTTCACCCCACACCTTTTCTACTCTCCACCCAACATCACATCTTCCCAAGAATGACAAATGTCCAGATCCCAACCTTACTACAACGCATTACACGCCTGACGCTACCAACTCTGACACGCACACCTCTCGCTCTGTATGAGGAACATCACTTGTTCTGCCACTCTGCCAACACCACTTTTCGCTGTGCACTCTACAAGCTACACTCACTCTGCCAACATGTCTCATTCCGCCAACACCACTTCTTGATCTGCCAACCTACCAACGTTGATGATCATTTTGCCACTCCTACACACTGTTGCATCACCGCTATCTCTCAACACTCCCACCATCTCCCAGAACCTCATTCACACTAACCATATTCTCGAAGGGACATGGCCCGATATATGCAATATATGCTTCTATTACACAATGTATTTTGTCAAATGCTGTCACTGCGAACCTCAGACTTCGGCCATTTGCTAAAGTGAGTTTGTAAAGACCTCTGTGTCACGGGAACATGTCACCCAACTGCCCGCAGTGCACCAGGATGATGACCTTACTTCAATTCCTGTGGCAGGGGAAGGCTAGAAGGAACACATAAACCTTTTTCAGTCAGGATATGACTTTACCTCCACTCGAAGCTTTGAAGCACTGTGACAGCGATCTGTTGCACCGAAGCAGAAGCACCGGGTACAGCCCTTGGGATTAGCAGGATCCAGGTAGAAGGTGCCCAGTTTGCACTGATCACATCTGGGGCCTTCCACGTTTTCCTAGTAATAGAATACAAACAAAAAGCTGACTATCTCACTTCATGATACAGATACATTTAGTCCACATTTTCACAATGACATCATCATTCTGCATGGCAGACATCGTAAGCCAATAAGTGGAAAGCATCATTTGTGATTTTCACAGCATATGTTATCTTAGGTGCAGATACCCTGGCAAAGAGTAATAGATAACATGGTACAGATACCCATGCAGAAAACATATTTTAGCAATATGTTAATTACTTTGGAGACCACTGAAAAACATATCAATCCACACAATAGATACCTCATCTCATTCTTTAACGAGAGGACATAGGAAAATCAAGAAGTTAACCGCGTTGTATGGCAGAAAGTGATGCCTTTTTTGGCTTTGCCTTTCTCGCATTCCTCTTATACCCAACATTTCTGGAAGCGAGTGGTAGTGTTGGTAGGGTTGAGGCTGAAGCTTGAGTGCATCTTCCGCAGGCTCCTGACAAACCACAGAAGATCCAAGGCGTAGGCTTAAGAGTTGTGAAAGCTGGATGTTGGAATCCGAATCATCACAAGCTGACATCTACAGTTTAAACTCATTCCTCCTCCTTTTCTAATCCACTTCTTCCGTACTTCAAGCACAGCCTTCCCACACCATCAGCCTCACCATAAAATATATAGAACCAGCAGAGAACTTGGGCTGGCATCTTTTTGCCAGAGATCATCGGTAGTGTGTTTCAAAGTTCTTAAACTATTTACTTAGATGCAAATTCTGCATGAAGTAGCATGCATCACTACCATCACAAAAACATAAGGAGGACACATTAAATGGAGAGCTCCGGTGTAGGAAGTTGGCTCTGTATGTGCTATTTCAAAGTAAGGAATAGCATGCACAGAGTCCAAGGGTTCCCCTTAGAGGTAAAATAGTGGTAAAAATAGATAATACTAATGCTCTATTTTGTGGTAGTGTGGTCGAGCAGTAGGCTTATCCAAGGAGTAGTGTTAAGCATTTGTTGTACATACACATAGACAATAAATGAGGTACACACACTCAGAGACAAATCCAGCCAATAGGTTTTTATATAGAAAAATATCTTTTCTTAGTTTATTTTAAGAACCACAGGTTCAAATTCTACATGTAATATCTAATTCGAAAGGTATTGCAGGTAAGTACTTTAGGAACTTCAAATCATCAAAATTGCATGTATACTTTTCAAGTTGTTGACAAATAGCTGTTTTAAAAGTGGACACAGTGCAATTTTCACAGTTCCTAGGGGAGGTAAGTTTTGGTTAGTTTTACCAGGTAAGTAAGACACTTACAGGGTTCAGTTCTTGGTCCAAGGTAGCCCACCGTTGGGGGTTCAGAGCAACCCCAAAGTCACCACACCAGCAGCTCAGGGCCGGTCAGGTGCAGAGTTCAAAGTGGTGCCCAAAACACATAGGCTAGAATGGAGAGAAGGGGGTGCCCCGGTTCCGGTCTGCTTGCAGGTAAGTACCCGCGTCTTCGGAGGGCAGACCAGGGGGGTTTTGTAGGGCACCGGGGGGGACACAAGTCCACACAGAAATTTCACCCTCAGCGGCGCGGGGGCGGCCGGGTGCAGTGTAGGAACAAGCGTCGGGTTCGCAATGTTAGTCTATGAGAGATCTCGGGATCTCTTCAGCGCTGCAGGCAGGCAAGGGGGGGATTCCTCGGGGAAACCTCCACTTGGGCAAGGGAGAGGGACTCCTGGGGGTCACTTCTCCAGTGAAAGTCCGGTCCTTCAGGTCCTGGGGGCTGCGGGTGCAGGGTCTCTCCCAGGCGTCGGGACTTTAGGTTCAAAGAGTCGCGGTCAGGGGAAGCCTCGGGATTCCCTCTGCAGGCGGCGCTGTGGGGGCTCAGGGGGGACAGGTTTTGGTACTCACAGTATCAGAGTAGTCCTGGGGTCCCTCCTGAGGTGTCGGATCTCCACCAGCCGAGTCGGGGTCGCCGGGTGCAGTGTTGCAAGTCTCACGCTTCTTGCGGGGAGCTTGCAGGGTTCTTTAAAGCTGCTGGAAACAAAGTTGCAGCTTTTCTTGGAGCAGGTCCGCTGTCCTCGGGAGTTTCTTGTCTTTTCGAAGCAGGGGCAGTCCTCAGAGGATGTCGAGGTCGCTGGTCCCTTTGGAAGGCGTCGCTGGAGCAGGATCTTTGGAAGGCAGGAGACAGGCCGGTGAGTTTCTGGAGCCAAGGCAGTAGTTGTCTTCTGGTCTTCCTCTGCAGGGGTTTTCAGCTAGGCAGTCCTTCTTCTTGTTGTTGCAGGAATCTAATTTTCTAGGGTTCAGGGTAGCCCTTAAATACTAAATTTAAGGGCGTGTTTAGGTCTGGGGGGTTAGTAGCCAATGGCTACTAGCCCTGAGGGTGGGTACACCCTCTTTGTGCCTCCTCCCAAGGGGAGGGGGTCACAATCCTAACCCTATTGGGGGAATCCTCCATCTGCAAGATGGAGGATTTCTAAAAGTTAGAGTCACTTCAGCTCAGGACACCTTAGGGGCTGTCCTGACTGGCCAGTGACTCCTCCTTGTTGCTTTCTTTGTTCCCTCCAGCCTTGCCGCCAAAAGTGGGGGCCGTGGCCGGAGGGGGCGGGCAACTCCACTAAGCTGGAGTGGCCTGCTGGGCTGTGACAAAGGGGTGAGCCTTTGAGGCTCACCGCCAGGTGTCACAGCTCCTGCCTGGGGGAGGTGTTAGCATCTCCACCCAGTGCAGGCTTTGTTACTGGCCTCAGAGTGACAAAGGCACTCTCCCCATGGGGCCAGCAACATGTCTCTGGTGTGGCAGGCTGCTGGAACTAGTCAGCCTACACAGACAGTCGGTTAAGTTTCAGGGGGCACCTCTAAGGTGCCCTCTGTGGTGTATTTTACAATAAAATGTACACTGGCATCAGTGTGCATTTATTGTGCTGAGAAGTTTGATACCAAACTTCCCAGTTTTCAGTGTAGCCATTATGGTGCTGTGGAGTTCGTGTAAAACAGACTCCCAGACCATATACTCTTATGGCTACCCTGCACTTACAATGTCTAAGGTTTTGCTTAGACACTGTAGGGGCACAGTGCTCATGCACTGGTACCCTCACCTATGGTATAGTGCACCCTGCCTTAGGGCTGTAAGGCCTGCTAGAGGGGTGTCTTACCTATACTGCATAGGCAGTGAGAGGCTGGCATGGCACCCTGAGGGGAGTGCCATGTCGACTTACTCATTTTGTTCTCACTAGCACACACAGGCTTGTAAGCAGTGTGTCTGTGCTGAGTGAGGGGTCTCTAGGGTGGCATAAGACATGCTGCAGCCCTTAGAGACCTTTCTTGGCATCAGGGCCCTTGGTACTAGAAGTACCAGTTACAAGGGACTTATCTGAATGCCAGGGTGTGCCAATTGTGGATACAATGGTACATTTTAGGTGAAGGAACACTGGTGCTGGGGCCTGGTTAGCAGGGTCCCAGCACACTTCTCAGTCAAGTCAGCATCAGTATCAGGCAAAAAGTGGGGGGTAACTGCAACAGGGAGCCATTTCTTTACACAAGCCCCCCCCAGCCCACAGGCCAGGAGACTCAGCCCAAGCTGGGAGAGTCTTCCTAGTCTGTCAGGCGAGGAAGAGTAGGAGAAATAGGCTGGTTAGTTGCAGGGCCTACTCTGCCTTACATCCTTCTGTTCAGGTCATTCCCTTTGGGGAACTGACCTACTTCCACAGTGATAGGACCTAGTCTGAATTGCCTCTTGTCTGCCTCTTCAATGTCTCCACCCATTCTTTCTATTTTGGTCTTAGAGGTATCCACCTCTGCTAACCTTATCTGGGCCAGGGTTACCCCTAGCTTACCCAGAGAGGTTACCCAGAGCTGGAGTAACCCCACCATGACCAATAGGGTCAGGGGGCCTAACTTGCTATTTGGCATGGGGTCAGACCACCATGCTAAGGATAGTGCAGCCATAAAGGCTAACACCCAGCAGAGGCCACTGACAGCTGTCAGTGCCCAGAACCACACCTTTAGCTCTTCACCTAAAAGGGAAGGGGCTAAGTTACAGGCCTCTTTGGGTTCAGGTTGCCTGTCTGCTGTATTAGAGTGGGGGGTTACCACATCTTGTAGTAAACACCCTTCTTCCACTCTTTCTTCTGTTAGCTGAGGAGCCACCCACTCAGGTTTAACAGTTGCCTGACTAGCCAGGACTTCTTGTGGGTCAGGTTGGACTTTATCAGGGCCATTTTTGGAGTTCTCCCCTACTGGAGCAGAATCTCCTTGGCTTGCTGTAACCTTGGCTAAAGGTTGTCCACCCTTCCTACTCTGTTTTCTTTTCTTCTTCTTCTGGGGCCTGCTTGCATTTACTGCAGAGGCAGGACTTCCAGAATCCTTGGGAGAGGACTGGCACTGGACCAGTTCCTCTCTTGGGCTCTGACTAACCTCTGGGTAGTCATTTCCAAGGAGACAATCAAGGGGGAGGTCTGTACTGACTACTACCCTTCTCCAGCTAAGAGTGCCACCCACTTCTATGGGTACTAAAGCCACAGGCCTCTTAGTGACCCTGTCTAGGCTAACTCTTACCCTGGCCGTCTCACCTGGGATGTACTGGTTTGAGAGCACCAGCCTGTCATGCACAATAGTGTGACTGGCACAAGTGTCTCTCAGGGCAGTGGTTGGGATTCCATTCACCAGTAGGTGGTGGAAGTGTCTACTTCCCTCTGGAATCTCCAACTCACCTGTTGGGCCCTGTTTCCAGTTGAAGGCTATGAAGACCTCCTCATCTGAGGAGTCATCTCCCATGGCTACACTGGTTACCCCTGGAATTTTGTTCTGGGGTTTGTTTTTGGGACAAGAAGTGTCCTTGGTGTGGTGCCCAGACTGTTTACAGTTGTGGCACCATGCCTTAGTGGCATCCCAGTTCTTACCCTGGTACCCACCTTTGTTTTGGGTTGTGTCTTGGGGCCCACCCACCTGTTCTGGTTTTTGGGGGCCTACAGAGGACTCTTTTTCTTTGTTTCTAGTGTCACCCACTTTCTCCTGGGGAGTTTTTGTAACCCCTTTCTTTTGGTCACCCCCAGTGGAAGTTTTGGTTACCCTAGTCTTGACCCAGTGGTCTGCCTTCTTTCCCAATTCTTGGGGAGAAATTGGACCTAGGTCTACCAGATACTGATGCAACTTTTCATTGAAGCAGTTACTTAAAATGTGTTCTTTCATAAACAAATTATAAAGCCCAACATAGTCACACACTTCATTTCCAGTTAACCAACCATCTAGTGTTTTTACTGAGTAGTCTACAAAATCAACCCAGGTCTGGCTCGAGGATTTTTGAGCCCCCCTGAACCTAATTCTATACTCCTCAGTGGAGAATCCAAAGCCCTCAATCAGGGTACCCTTCATGAGGTCATAAGATTCTGCATCTTTTCCAGAGAGTGTAAGGAGTCTATCCCTACACTTTCCAGTGAACATTTCCCAAAGGAGAGCACCCCAGTGAGATCTGTTCACTTTTCTGGTTACACAAGCCCTCTCAAAAGCTGTGAACCATTTGGTGATGTCATCACCATCTTCATATTTTGTTACAATCCCTTTGGGGATTTTTAGGATGTCAGGAGAATCTCTGACCCTATTTAAGTTGCTGCCACCATTGATGGGACCTAGGCCCATCTCTTTTCTTTCCCTTTCTATGGCTAGGAGCTGCTTTTCCAAAGCCAATCTTTTGGCCATCCTGGCTAACTGGATGTCCTCTTCACTGGGGTTATCCTCAGTGATTTCAGAGGTGTTGGTCTCTCCTGTGAGGGAACCAGCATCTCTGACTATTATTTTTGGAGTCAGGGTTTGAGGGACCCTGTTCTCCCTAGATAGGACTGGTAGGGGGGAATTGTCCTCCAAGTCACTATCCTCTTCCTCTGAGTTGCCACCCTCAGAGGGGTTGGCCTTTTCAAACTCTGCCAAAAGCTCCTGGAGCTGTATTTTGGTAGGTTTGGGGCCCATTGTTATTTTCTTTATTTTACAGAGTGACCTTAGCTCCCTCATCTTAAGATGGAGGTAAGGTGTGGTGTCGAGTTCCACCACAGTCACATCTGTGCTAGACATTTTGCTTCTAAAAGTTGGAATACTTTTTAAGAATCTACAACTGGTTCTAGAATCTAATTCAAACTTTTACAAACTTTTAAACTCTAAAAGAAATGCTAAACAGGATCTAACACAAGGCCCTAGCAGGTCTTTTAAGAATTTAGAAAACTTTTCAAATTGCAAAAATCAATTTCTAATGACAATTTTGGAATTTGTCGTGTGATCAGGTATTGGCTGAGTAGTCCAGCAAATGCAAAGTCTTGTACCCCACCGCTGATCCACCAATGTAGGAAGTTGGCTCTGTATGTGCTATTTCAAAGTAAGGAATAGCATGCACAGAGTCCAAGGGTTCCCCTTAGAGGTAAAATAGTGGTAAAAATAGATAATACTAATGCTCTATTTTGTGGTAGTGTGGTCGAGCAGTAGGCTTATCCAAGGAGTAGTGTTAAGCATTTGTTGTACATACACATAGACAATAAATGAGGTACACACACTCAGAGACAAATCCAGCCAATAGGTTTTTGTATAGAAAAATATCTTTTCTTAGTTTATTTTAAGAACCACAGGTTCAAATTCTACATGTAATATCTCATTCGAAAGGTATTGCAGGTAAGTACTTTAGGAACTTCAAATCATCAAAATTGCATGTATACTTTTCAAGATGTTGACAAATAGCTGTTTTAAAACTGGACACTTAGTGCAATTTTCACAGTTCCTAGGGGAGGTAAGTTTTGGTTAGTTTTACCAGGTAAGTAAGACACTTACAGGGTTCAGTTCTTGGTCCAAGGTAGCCCACCGTTGGGGGTTCAGAGCAACCCCAAAGTCACCACACCAGCAGCTCAGGGCCGGTCAGGTGCAGAGTTCAAAGTGGTGCCCAAAACACATAGGCTAGAATGGAGAGAAGGGGGTGCCCCGGTTCCGGTCTGCTTGCAGGTAAGTACCCGCGTGTAAGGAAATGCCTCCTTGGCATGGTTGCCCCCTGACTTTTTGCCTTTGCTGATGCTATGTTTACAATTGAAAGTGTGCTGAGGCCTGCTAACCAGGCCCCAGCACCAGTGTTCTTTCCCTAACCTGTACTTTTGTATCCACAATTGGCAGACCCTGGCATCCAGATAAGTCCCTTGTAACTGGTACTTCTAGTACCAAGGGCCCTGATGCCAAGGAAGGTCTCTAAGGGCTGCAGCATGTCTTATGCCACCCTGGAGACCTCTCACTCAGCACAGACACACTGCTTGCCAGCTTGTGTGTGCTAGTGAGGACAAAACGAGTAAGTCGACATGGCACTCCCCTCAGGGTGCCATGCCAGCCTCTCACTGCCTATGCAGTATAGGTAAGACACCCCTCTAGCAGGCCTTACAGCCCTAAGGCAGGGTGCACTATACCATAGGTGAGGGTACCAGTGCATGAGCATGGTACCCCTACAGTGTCTAAATAAAACCTTAGACATTGTAAGTGCAGGGTAGCCATAAGAGTATATGGTCTGGGAGTCTGTCAAACACGAACTCCACAGCACCATAATGGCTACACTGAAAACTGGGAAGTTTGGTATCAAACTTCTCAGCACAATAAATGCACACTGATGCCAGTGTACATTTTATTGTAAAATACACCACAGAGGGCACCTTAGAGGTGCCCCCTGAAACTTAACCGACTATCTGTGTAGGCTGACTAGTTTTAGCAGCCTGCCACAAACCGAGACATGTTGCTGGCCCCATGGGGAGAGTGCCTTTGTCACTCTGAGGCCAGTAACAAAGCCTGCACTGGGTGGAGATGCTAACACCTCTCCCAGGCAGGAATTGTCACACCTGGCGGTGAGCCTCAAAGGCTCACCTCCTTTGTGCCAACCCAGCAGGACACTCCAGCTAGTGGAGTTGCCCGCCCCCCTCCGGCCAGGCCCCACTTTTGGCGGCAAGGCCGGAGAAAATAATGAGAATAACAAGGAGGAGTCACTGGCCAGTCAGGACAGCCCCTAAGGTGTCCTGAGCTGAGGTGACTCTAACTTTTAGAAATCCTCCATCTTGCAGATGAAGGATTCCCCCAATAGGGTTAGGATTGTGACCCCCTCCCCTTGGGAGGAGGCACAAAGAGGGTGTACCCACCCTCCGGGCTAGTAGCCATTGGCTACTAACCCCCCAGACCTAAACACGCCCTTAAATTTAGTATTTAAGGGCCACCCTGAACCCTAGAAAATTAGATTCCTGCAACTACAAGAAGAAGGACTGCCCAGCTGAAAACCCCTGCAGCGGAAGACCAGAAGACGACAACTGCCTTGGCTCCAGAAACTCACCGGCCTGTCTCCTGCCTTCCAAAGATCCTGCTCCAGCGACGCCTTCCAAAGGGACCAGCGACCTCGACATCCTCTGAGGACTGCCCCTGCTTCGAAAAGACAAGAAACTCCCGAGGACAGCGGACCTGCTCCAAGAAAAGCTGCAACTTTGTTTCCAGCAACTTTAAAGAACCCTGCAAGCTCCCCGCAAGAAGCGTGAGACTTGCAACACTGCACCCGGCGACCCCGACTCGGCTGGTGGCGATCCAACACCTCAGGAGGGACCCCAGGACTACTCTGATACTGTGAGTACCAAAACCTGTCCCCCCTGAGCCCCCACAGCGCCGCCTGCAGAGGGAATCCCGAGGCTTCCCCTGACCGCGACTCTTTGAACCTAAAGTCCCGACGCCTGGGAGAGACCCTGCACCCGCAGCCCCCAGGACCTGAAGGACCGGACTTTCACTGGAGAAGTGACCCCCAGGAGTCCCTCTCCCTTGCCCAAGTGGAGGTTTCCCCGAGGAATCCCCCCCTTGCCTGCCTGCAGCGCTGAAGAGATCCCGAGATCTCTCATAGACTAACATTGCGAACCCGACGCTTGTTTCTACACTGCACCCGGCCGCCCCCCGCGCCGCTGAGGGTGACATTTCTGTGTGGACCTGTGTCCCCCCCCCCCGGTGCCCTACAAACCCCCCTGGTCTGCCCTCCGAAGACGCGGGTACTTACCTGCAAGCAGACCGGAACCGGGGCACCCCCTTCTCTCCATTCTAGCCTATGTGTTTTGGGCACCACGTTGAACTCTGCACCTGACCGGCCCTGAGCTGCTGGTGTGGTGACTTTGGGGTTGCTCTGAACCCCCAACGGTGGGCTACCTTGGACCAAGAACTGAACCCTGTAAGTGTCCTACTTACCTGGTAAAACTAACAAAAACTTACCTCCCCCAGGAACTGTGAAAATTGCACTAAGTGTCCACTTTTAAAACAGCTATTTGTCAATAACTTGAAAAGTATACATGCAATTTTTATGATTTGAAGTTCCTAAAGTACTTACCTGCAATACCTTTCGAATGAGATATTACATGTAGAATTTGAACCTGTGGTTCTTAAAATAAACTAAGAAAAGATATTTTTCTATATAAAAACCTATTGGCTGGATTTGTCTCTGAGTGTGTGTACCTCATTTATTGTCTTGTGTATGTACAACAAATGCTTAACACTACTCCTTGGATAAGCCTACTGCTCGACCACACTACCACAAAATAGAGCATTAGTATTATCTATTTTTACCACTATTTTACCTCTAAGGGGAACCCTTGGACTCTGTGCATGCTATTCCTTACTTTGAAATAGCACATACAGAGCCAACTTCCTACTTTGGTGGATCAGCGGTGGGGTACAAGACTTTGCATTTGCTGGACTACTCAGCCAATACCTGATCACACGACAAATTCCAAAATTGTCATTAGAAATTGATTTTTGCAATTTGAAAAGTTTTCTAAATTCTTAAAAGACCTGCTAGGGCCTTGTGTTAGATCCTGTTTAGCATTTCTTTTAGAGTTTAAAAGTTTGTTAAAAGTTTGAATTAGATTCTAGAATCAGTTTTAGTTTCTTAAAAAGTATTCCAACTTTTAGAAGCATAATGTCTAGCACAGATGTGAATGTGGTGGAACTCGACACCACACCTTACCTCCATCTACAGATGAGAGAGCTAAGGTCACTCTGTAAACTAAAGAAAATAACAATGGGCCCCAAACCTACCAAAATACAGCTCCAGGAGCTTTTGGCAGAGTTTGAAAAGGCCAACCCCTCTGAGGGTGGCAACTCAGAGGAAGAGGATAGTGACTTGGAGGACAATTCCCCCCTACCAGTCCTATCTAGGGAGAACAGGGTCCCTCAAACCCTGACTCCTAAAATAATAGTCAGAGATGCTGGTTCCCTCACAGGAGAGACCAACACCTCTGAAATCACTGAGGATAGCCCCAGTGAAGAAGACATCCAGTTAGCCAGGATGGCCAAAAGATTGGCTTTGGAAAGACAGATCCTAGCCATAGAGAGGGAAAGACAAGAGATGGGCCTAGGACCCATCAATGGTGGCAGCAACATAAATAGGGTCAGAGATTCTCCTGACATGTTGAAAATCCCTAAAGGGATTGTAACTAAATATGAAGATGGTGATGACATCACCAAATGGTTCACAGCTTTTGAGAGGGCTTGTGTAACCAGAAAAGTGAACAGATCTCACTGGGGTGCTCTCCTTTGGGAAATGTTCACAGGAAAGTGTAGGGATAGACTCCTCACACTCTCTGGACAAGATGCAGAATCTTATGACCTCATGAAGGGTACCCTGATTGAGGGCTTTGGATTCTCCACTGAGGAGTATAGGATTAGATTCAGGGGGGCTCAAAAATCCTCGAGCCAGACCTGGGTTGACTTTGTAGACTACTCAGTGAAAACACTAGATGGTTGGATTCAAGGCAGTGGTGTAAGTAATTATGATGGGCTGTACAATTTATTTGTGAAAGAACACCTATTAAGTAATTGTTTCAATGATAAACTGCATCAGCATCTGGTAGACCTAGGACCAATTTCTCCCCAAGAATTGGGAAAGAAGGCGGACCATTGGGTCAAGACAAGGGTGTCCAAGACTTCAACAGGGGGTGACCAAAAGAAAGGGGTCACAAAGACTCCCCAGGGGAAGGGTGATGAGACAACCAAAACTAAAAATAGTAAAGAGTCTTCAACAGGCCCCCAAAAACCTGCACAGGAGGGTGGGCCCAGAGCCTCTTCACAAAACAATGGGTACAAGGGTAAAAACTTTGATCCCAAAAAGGCCTGGTGTCATAGCTGTAAACAGCATGGACACCAAACTGGAGACAAGGCCTGTCCCAAGAAAGGTTCCACTCCAAACTCCCATCCAGGTAACACTGGTATGGCTAGTCTCCAAGTGGGATCAACAGTGTGCCCAGAGCAAATCAGGGTCCACACTGAAGCTACTCTAGTTTCTGAGGGTGGGGTGGATTTAGCCACCCTAGCTGTCTGGCCGCCTAACATGCAAAAATACAGACAGCAACTCTTAATTAATGGGACTAGAATAGAGGGCCTGAGGGATACAGGTGCCAGTGTCACCATGGTGACAGAGAAACTGGTTTCCCCTGGCCAATACCTGACTGGAAAAACCTACACAGTCACCAACGCTGACAATCAGAAAAAAGTACATCCCATGGCAATGGTTACTTTAGAATGGGGAGGGGTCAATGGCCTGAAACAGGTGGTGGTCTCCTCAAATATCCCAGTGGACTGTCTGCTTGGAAATGACCTGGAGTCCTCAGCATGGGCTGAGGTAGAGCTAAAAACCCATGCAGCAATGTTGGGTATCCCTGAACTGGTGTGTGTGAAAACAAGAGCACAGTGCAAGGCACAGGGTGAAAAAGTAGAGCTGGAGTCTGGAAAAATGGCCCAGCCTACCAAGAGAACAGGAAAGTCAGTTGGGAAACCAACTGCAACACAGCAAAAGAAAGGGAACCTCTCTTCTCAGGAAGAAGTTCTGCCCTCTGAGGGAACTGAGCCTTTGGAGCTTGAACCTTATCAGGTTGAGCTCTTAGGCCCAGGGGGACCCTCAAGGGAGGAGCTGTGTAAGGGACAAGAAACCTGTCCCTCTCTTGAAGGCCTTAGACAGCAAGCTGCTGAAGAGTCCAAAGGCAAGAAAAATGGAACGCATAGGGTCTATTGGGAAGATGGACTCCTGTACACTGAGGCCAGAGACCCCAAACCTGGTGCCACTAGGAGAGTGGTAGTGCCTCAGCTGTTCAGAGAGTTCATCCTAACATTGGCCCATGACATTCCCCTTGCTGGACATTTGGGACAAACCAAGACGTGGGAGAGGTTAGTCAACCACTTCTACTGGCCCAATATGTCCAACATGGTTAAGGAGTTTTGCCTCTCCTGCCCCACCTGTCAAGCCAGTGGTAAGACAGGTGGGCATCCAAAGGCCCCCCTCATTCCACTTCCAGTGGTGGGGGTTCCCTTTGAAAGAGTGGGTGTGGACATAGTTGGTCCACTGGAACCTCCCACAGCCTCAGGAAATATGTATATCCTGGTAGTAGTGGATCATGCTACCAGGTATCCTGAAGCTATTCCCCTTAGGTCGACTACTGCCCCTGCAGTAGCCAAGGCCCTCATTGGTATCTTTACCAGAGTGGGTTTCCCTAAGGAGGTGGTGTCTGACAGAGGTACCAACTTCATGTCAGCATACCTAAAGCACATGTGGAATGAGTGTGGGGTGACTTATAAATTCACTACACCATACCATCCACAAACTAATGGCTTAGTTGAGAGATTCAACAAGACATTAAAGGGCATGATCATGGGGCTCCCAGAAAAACTCAAAAGGAGATGGGATGTCCTCTTGCCATGTCTGCTTTTCGCTTACAGAGAGGTGCCACAGAAGGGAGTAGGATTCTCACCCTTTGAACTTCTGTTTGGTCATCCTGTAAGGGGACCACTTGCCCTTGTTAAAGAAGGCTGGGAGAGACCTCTCCATGAGCCTAAACAGGACATAGTGGACTATGTACTTGGCCTTCGCTCTAGAATGGCAGAGTACATGGAAAAGGCAACCAAAAACCTTGAGGCCAGCCAACAGCTCCAGAAGTTTTGGTATGACCAAAAGGCTGCACTGGTTGAGTTCCAACCAGGGCAGAAAGTCTGGGTTCTGGAGCCTGTGGCTCCCAGGGCACTCCAGGACAAATGGAGTGGCCCTTACCCAGTACTAGAGAGGAAGAGTCAGGTCACCTACTTGGTGGACCTGGGCACAAGCAGGAGCCCCAAGAGGGTGATCCATGTAAACCGCCTTAAGCTCTTCCACGACAGGGCTGATGTCAATCTGTTGATGGTAACAGATGAGGATCAGGAGGCAGAGAGTGAACCTCTCCCTGATCTTCTGTCATCAGACCCAAAAGATGGGACAGTAGATGGAGTGATCTACTCAGACACCCTCTCTGGCCAACAGCAAGCTGATTGTAGGAGAGTCCTACAACAGTTTCCTGAACTCTTCTCCTTAACCCCTGGTCAGACACACCTGTGTACCCATGATGTGGACACAGGAGACAGCATGCCTGTCAAGAACAAAATCTTTAGACAGTCTGACCATGTTAAGGAAAGCATCAAGGTGGAAGTCCACAAGATGCTGGAATTGGGAGTAATTGAGCGCTCTGACAGCCCCTGGGCTAGCCCAGTGGTCTTAGTCCCCAAACCTCACACCAAAGATGGAAAGAAAGAGATGAGGTTTTGTGTGGACTACAGAGGGCTCAATTCTGTCACCAAGACAGATGCCCATCCAATTCCAAGAGCTGATGAGCTCATTGATAAATTAGGTGCTGCCAAATTTCTAAGTACCTTTGACTTGACAGCAGGGTACTGGCAAATAAAAATGGCACCTGGAGCAAAAGAAAAGACAGCATTCTCCACACCTGATGGGCATTATCAGTTTACTGTTATGCCCTTTGGTTTAAAGAATGCCCCTGCCACCTTCCAAAGGTTGGTGAATCAAGTCCTTGCTGGCTTGGAGTCCTTTAGCACAGCTTATCTTGATGATATTGCTGTCTTTAGCTCCACCTGGCAGGATCACCTGGTCCACCTGAGGAAGGTTTTGAAGGCTCTGCAATCTGCAGGCCTCTCTATCAAGGCATCCAAATGCCAGATAGGGCAGGGAACTGTGGTTTACTTGGGACACCTTGTAGGTGGAGGCCAAGTTCAGCCACTCCAACCCAAGATCCAGACTATTCTGGACTGGGTAGCTCCAAAAACCCAGACTCAAGTCAGGGCATTCCTTGGCTTGACTGGGTATTACAGGAGGTTTGTGAAGGGATATGGATCCATTGTGACAGCCCTCACTGAACTCACCTCCAAGAAAATGCCCAAGAAAGTAAACTGGACAGTGGAATGCCAACAGGCCTTTGACACCCTGAAACAGGCAATGTGCTCAGCACCAGTTCTAAAAGCTCCAGATTATTCTAAGCAGTTCATTGTGCAGACTGATGCCTCTGAACATGGGATAGGGGCAGTTTTGTCCCAAACAAATGATGATGGCCTTGACCAGCCTGTTGCTTTCATTAGCAGGAGGTTACTCCCCAGGGAGCAGCGTTGGAGTGCCATTGAGAGGGAGGCCTTTGCTGTGGTTTGGTCCCTGAAGAAGCTGAGACCATACCTCTTTGGGACTCACTTCCTAGTTCAAACTGACCACAGACCTCTCAAATGGCTGATGCAAATGAAAGGTGAAAATCCTAAACTGTTGAGGTGGTCCATCTCCCTACAGGGAATGGACTTTATAGTGGAACACAGACCTGGGACTGCCCATGCCAATGCAGATGGCCTTTCCAGGTTCTTCCACTTAGAAAATGAAGACTCTCTTGGGAAAGGTTAGTCTCATCCTCTTTCGTTTGGGGGGGGGTTGTGTAAGGAAATGCCTCCTTGGCATGGTTGCCCCCTGACTTTTTGCCTTTGCTGATGCTATGTTTACAATTGAAAGTGTGCTGAGGCCTGCTAACCAGGCCCCAGCACCAGTGTTCTTTCCCTAACCTGTACTTTTGTATCCACAATTGGCAGACCCTGGCATCCAGATAAGTCCCTTGTAACTGGTACTTCTAGTACCAAGGGCCCTGATGCCAAGGAAGGTCTCTAAGGGCTGCAGCATGTCTTATGCCACCCTGGAGACCTCTCACTCAGCACAGACACACTGCTTGCCAGCTTGTGTGTGCTAGTGAGGACAAAACGAGTAAGTCGACATGGCACTCCCCTCAGGGTGCCATGCCAGCCTCTCACTGCCTATGCAGTATAGGTAAGACACCCCTCTAGCAGGCCTTACAGCCCTAAGGCAGGGTGCACTATACCATAGGTGAGGGTACCAGTGCATGAGCATGGTACCCCTACAGTGTCTAAATAAAACCTTAGACATTGTAAGTGCAGGGTAGCCATAAGAGTATATGGTCTGGGAGTCTGTCAAACACGAACTCCACAGCACCATAATGGCTACACTGAAAACTGGGAAGTTTGGTATCAAACTTCTCAGCACAATAAATGCACACTGATGCCAGTGTACATTTTATTGTAAAATACACCACAGAGGGCACCTTAGAGGTGCCCCCTGAAACTTAACCGACTATCTGTGTAGGCTGACTAGTTTTAGCAGCCTGCCACAAACCGAGACATGTTGCTGGCCCCATGGGGAGAGTGCCTTTGTCACTCTGAGGCCAGTAACAAAGCCTGCACTGGGTGGAGATGCTAACACCTCTCCCAGGCAGGAATTGTCACACCTGGCGGTGAGCCTCAAAGGCTCACCTCCTTTGTGCCAACCCAGCAGGACACTCCAGCTAGTGGAGTTGCCCGCCCCCTCCGGCCAGGCCCCACTTTTGGCGGCAAGGCCGGAGAAAATAATGAGAATAACAAGGAGGAGTCACTGGCCAGTCAGGACAGCCCCTAAGGTGTCCTGAGCTGAGGTGACTCTAACTTTTAGAAATCCTCCATCTTGCAGATGAAGGATTCCCCCAATAGGGTTAGGATTGTGACCCCCTCCCCTTGGGAGGAGGCACAAAGAGGGTGTACCCACCCTCCGGGCTAGTAGCCATTGGCTACTAACCCCCCAGACCTAAACACGCCCTTAAATTTAGTATTTAAGGGCCACCCTGAACCCTAGAAAATTAGATTCCTGCAACTACAAGAAGAAGGACTGCCCAGCTGAAAACCCCTGCAGCGGAAGACCAGAAGACGACAACTGCCTTGGCTCCAGAAACTCACCGGCCTGTCTCCTGCCTTCCAAAGATCCTGCTCCAGCGACGCCTTCCAAAGGGACCAGCGACCTCGACATCCTCTGAGGACTGCCCCTGCTTCGAAAAGACAAGAAACTCCAGAGGACAGCGGACCTGCTCCAAGAAAAGCTGCAACTTTGTTTCCAGCAACTTTAAAGAACCCTGCAAGCTCCCCGCAAGAAGCGTGAGACTTGCAACACTGCACCCGGCGACCCCGACTCGGCTGGTGGCGATCCAACACCTCAGGAGGGACCCCAGGACTACTCTGATACTGTGAGTACCAAAACCTGTCCCCCCTGAGCCCCCACAGCGCCGCCTGCAGAGGGAATCCCGAGGCTTCCCCTGACCGCGACTCTTTGAACCTAAAGTCCCGACGCCTGGGAGAGACCCTGCACCCGCAGCCCCCAGGACCTGAAGGACCGGACTTTCACTGGAGAAGTGACCCCCAGGAGTCCCTCTCCCTTGCCCAAGTGGAGGTTTCCCCGAGGAATCCCCCCCTTGCCTGCCTGCAGCGCTGAAGAGATCCCGAGATCTCTCATAGACTAACATTGCGAACCCGACGCTTGTTTCTACACTGCACCCGGCCGCCCCCGCGCCGCTGAGGGTGAAATTTCTGTGTGGACCTGTGTCCCCCCCCGGTGCCCTACAAACCCCCCTGGTCTGCCCTCCGAAGACGCGGGTACTTACCTGCAAGCAGACCGGAACCGGGGCACCCCCTTCTCTCCATTCTAGCCTATGTGTTTTGGGCACCACGTTGAACTCTGCACCTGACCGGCCCTGAGCTGCTGGTGTGGTGACTTTGGGGTTGCTCTGAACCCCCAACGGTGGGCTACCTTGGACCAAGAACTGAACCCTGTAAGTGTCCTACTTACCTGGTAAAACTAACAAAAACTTACCTCCCCCAGGAACTGTGAAAATTGCACTAAGTGTCCACTTTTAAAACGGCTATTTGTCAATAACTTGAAAAGTATACATGCAATTTTTATGATTTGAAGTTCCTAAAGTACTTACCTGCAATACCTTTCGAATGAGATATTACATGTAGAATTTGAACCTGTGGTTCTTAAAATAAACTAAGAAAAGATATTTTTCTATATAAAAACCTATTGGCTGGATTTGTCTCTGAGTGTGTGTACCTCATTTATTGTCTTGTGTATGTACAACAAATGCTTAACACTACTCCTTGGATAAGCCTACTGCTCGACCACACTACCACAAAATAGAGCATTAGTATTATCTATTTTTACCACTATTTTACCTCTAAGGGGAACCCTTGGACTCTGTGCATGCTATTCCTTACTTTGAAATAGCACATACAGAGCCAACTTCCTACACCGCGTCTTCGGAGGGCAGACCAGGGGGGTTTTGTAGGGCACCGGGGGGGACACAAGTCCACACAGAAATTTCACCCTCAGCGGCGCGGGGGCGGCCGGGTGCAGTGTAGGAACAAGCGTCGGGTTCGCAATGTTAGTCTATGAGAGATCTCGGGATCTCTTCAGCGCTGCAGGCAGGCAAGGGGGGGATTCCTCGGGGGAAACCTCCACTTGGGCAAGGGAGAGGGACTCCTGGGGGTCACTTCTCCAGTGAAAGTCCGGTCCTTCAGGTCCTGGGGGCTGCGGGTGCAGGGTCTCTCCCAGGCGTCGGGACTTTAGGTTCAAAGAGTCGCGGTCAGGGGAAGCCTCGGGATTCCCTCTGCAGGCGGCGCTGTGGGGGCTCAGGGGGGACAGGTTTTGGTACTCACAGTATCAGAGTAGTCCTGGGGTCCCTCCTGAGGTGTCGGATCTCCACCAGCCGAGTCGGGGTCGCCGGGTGCAGTGTTGCAAGTCTCACGCTTCTTGCGGGGAGCTTGCAGGGTTCTTTAAAGCTGCTGGAAACAAAGTTGCAGCTTTTCTTGGAGCAGGTCCGCTGTCCTCTGGAGTTTCTTGTCTTTTCGAAGCAGGGGCAGTCCTCAGAGGATGTCGAGGTCGCTGGTCCCTTTGGAAGGCGTCGCTGGAGCAGGATCTTTGGAAGGCAGGAGACAGGCCGGTGAGTTTCTGGAGCCAAGGCAGTAGTTGTCTTCTGGTCTTCCTCTGCAGGGGTTTTCAGCTAGGCAGTCCTTCTTCTTGTTGTTGCAGGAATCTAATTTTCTAGGGTTCAGGGTAGCCCTTAAATACTAAATTTAAGGGCGTGTTTAGGTCTGGGGGGTTAGTAGCCAATGGCTACTAGCCCTGAGGGTGGGTACACCCTCTTTGTGCCTCCTCCCAAGGGGAGGGGGTCACAATCCTAACCCTATTGGGGGAATCCTCCATCTGCAAGATGGAGGATTTCTAAAAGTTAGAGTCACTTCAGCTCAGGACACCTTAGGGGCTGTCCTGACTGGCCAGTGACTCCTCCTTGTTGCTTTCTTTGTTCCCTCCAGCCTTGCCGCCAAAAGTGGGGGCCGTGGCCGGAGGGGGCGGGCAACTCCACTAAGCTGGAGTGCCCTGCTGGGCTGTGACAAAGGGGTGAGCCTTTGAGGCTCACCGCCAGGTGTCACAGCTCCTGCCTGGGGGAGGTGTTAGCATCTCCACCCAGTGCAGGCTTTGTTACTGGCCTCAGAGTGACAAAGGCACTCTCCCCATGGGGCCAGCAACATGTCTCTGGTGTGGCAGGCTGCTGGAACTAGTCAGCCTACACAGACAGTCGGTTAAGTTTCAGGGGGCACCTCTAAGGTGCCCTCTGTGGTGTATTTTACAATAAAATGTACACTGGCATCAGTGTGCATTTATTGTGCTGAGAAGTTTGATACCAAACTTCCCAGTTTTCAGTGTAGCCATTATGGTGCTGTGGAGTTCGTGTAAAACAGACTCCCAGACCATATACTCTTATGGCTACCCTGCACTTACAATGTCTAAGGTTTTGCTTAGACACTGTAGGGGCACAGTGCTCATGCACTGGTACCCTCACCTATGGTATAGTGCACCCTGCCTTAGGGCTGTAAGGCCTGCTAGAGGGGTGTCTTACCTATACTGCATAGGCAGTGAGAGGCTGGCATGGCACCCTGAGGGGAGTGCCATGTCGACTTACTCATTTTGTTCTCACTAGCACACACAGGCTTGTAAGCAGTGTGTCTGTGCTGAGTGAGGGGTCTCTAGGGTGGCATAAGACATGCTGCAGCCCTTAGAGACCTTTCTTGGCATCAGGGCCCTTGGTACTAGAAGTACCAGTTACAAGGGACTTATCTGAATGCCAGGGTGTGCCAATTGTGGATACAATGGTACATTTTAGGTGAAGGAACACTGGTGCTGGGGCCTGGTTAGCAGGGTCCCAGCACACTTCTCAGTCAAGTCAGCATCAGTATCAGGCAAAAAGTGGGGGGTAACTGCAACAGGGAGCCATTTCTTTACATCCGGCTACACAGATTCACAACTTTGCAATAGTCAGTCTTCACCACAAGATATGGAAATGAACAATGGACAAGCTCAGATCGCAGGTTTTAATTTGTGATGCCCATCTGAGCCCTTTTGAGAGCTTAGTAATTTTGAAATTAGGATTCTTTGGATAGATTGTTATCATTTTTTAAGATTGTCTCTCTTGAATGTCTAAGAACACTAATATTAAGACTATAGAGTAAAACAAGTGGTTGTTGGACCATCACACCTTCAGGAAAGAACATGAAGTTACAGAGGAGCAAGAGAAAGCATGCTGTACATGGCAACCCTGAAACTAGACTCAGACTGTACTCACCTTGCAGTGACACTGTCCAGTCACTGGATTGCAGATGCTGGGCCGGCTGCCTTCCCAGTTACAGTCACAGCGCCTGCAATTTGGGTAGCCATAGAAGCCTGGGGAGCATTGTTCACACTGCCGGCCAACAATGTTCGGCTTGCACCTTGATAAACAGAATTAGACTGGGGTAAGGATAATCATGTGGGTAGAAGAATGTCTGCCCTGAAAACATGTTGCACCAACAGTACTCACTGGACCAGCTAAACAGGTCACCATTCTTTGTTGTCATCACCTTCCCAACACTCACAGTCTTTCACAGATCCTTATCTTTCCTGTAATAAAGGAGTATCCATCCGAAATACCACCTGCTCAAGATCTACCAGCATCCCAGAAAGCAATGCACCCATTGAGAAACATCCACAACTCTCTGGGAACTAACATCCCAAAATGTTTGGTTGTCTCTAAGTGAACTGTCCTCGGAATTATTTAGACACCCCAAAGGGCAAGGGGGTATCGAACAATGCAGGCAAGCAGAAACATTCACCAAGCAGCTATTAATTAAATAAACCCAATGATCAAATATACCCCTAAATTCCTGCGGACAGCACTTTATGCTATAACTGCACCCCAAATTCAAAGTGCATGCCACCTTTGCAGCTAATGCCAGGGTGTCTGTTTCAGTCTTTCTAAGAAGCTCAGAATGGAGGCATGGTCTAAAGATGGTCCACTATCTACATAAGTCTGACACTGAAAGACTAGTATCTCTCAAGGATGTTTATCAATTAAACAACTTCAGTTGTGTTTGGAGGCTCATCAGAGCAATGTAATGGCACAATCAGAAAGAGAAAGAACTCATGAGTGGTTAATACAAAATAAAAAAAAGACAGGAAACGCAATAGAATGGACAAGGAAGGGCTGACAGCTCTATTGAGACGCAATGCAGAGTACAAGGAAAGGTTGGCGATTCAGTCTGAAGCAGTATAATGTATAGAAGAAAAAGCACACTGTGAAAGCAGTCTAGAAGGCACTAGGGGCCTTATATAATAATAAATGGTTTTCAAGAAGTAGCTGCAAATTGTGCATCGATTTTTGCGAATCAATTCTGATTTTGTGAACCAACCTAAACCCATTTATGTGCAAATATGTTGCTATTCAGAATACCACATCGCATGGGGTCGCAGAACAACCTGTCCAATAAACATTCATTAGGCGGGACACAATTTGCAGCCCCTGCGATTGGCAACAATCACAACCATAGTGGCCTTCGAGAGTCAGCAGGCAACCATATCTGACTGTGTTTAAACTAACTAAAATATATTTTTTAATACAGCCCACTTTCCTTAAAGTTAACTGGACTATGATTCTAAGAAAGAAATGTTTTGTTTTTTTAAAACGTTTTACTGAATCTTGGCATAGGCCCTGTCGGACCACTGCCACATCTCAATGAAACTGAGGATTCACAAACAAGACACCTTTCACTTTGCATACCAGATACTACTGCATTTGAAGTGTATGTACCTCACCAATGGTTTGCAACTGCGTAAAACATTCCACTTCAAGTCGTAAATAGGAAGGGGATGCTTCTTGAATGCCCTCTACTATCTGCGATTCAAACTGAGTCAGAAAAGCCCTTATTGGATTTGAAAACAATTTTTCAACTCGTAAAAAGGCTTTCGTGAATAAAGAAAAGGCCTCTTGCAGGCTCAAGCCCTGTGATTTTTGCAAGTCACAGGGTTTGTGGTCAGAGAATGACCTTGTATGTTAAGCCCTAAGTGCCTTCCAGACCCCTCAATCCAAGTCCCACGATTTAGACATTTGATGAATAGTAATGTGTTAGTTCGTACGTCACCTTTGTACTCAATCAGACCACAGCAAAGAGGTAGATCTGAGCTGGATTATTCTACACTCCCTTCCATCTTACTTTAAACGATCGGTCAAATAGGTCTACTGGATGAAATAATCAATTTATATTTGATTGGTCATTCATAAAGTACAAGCATGTTCGTCCCTCAGTAGATCATTTGGAAAGCCCACTGAGGAGGGCAATGGTGTATTGGGTGTAGTGGATCTGTTCTTTGCACAGTTTTGAGTGTGTTTACAGACCAAAGGCTTTGCATTCCCTACTCACGCGCACTGTCCACTCTCGAGGTCACATCCAGGGTCAGTCAGCTCGGCGACTCCGGAACGAGAACAATTACACTCCTCACAGCCAATCAAAGGGTGGCAAGCGAAGGTCTGAGGCTCGCACACTGTGCAATCTGGTTGGATGGTGCGTGGTGGACAAATGCACTGACCCGTCACTTCATTGCACAAACGGGTCTCGCACATGCAAGCTGTAAAGAGATGAAAATGAAAAGCTTTTAACCGAAGATAGGTGAGTGCAGGAAATTATAGCACCGAAAATTTAGCTTAAAAAAATGGAAAAGACTACGTATTGGACTAGTGCTATAATGCTATAATGAACATTCTTATATAAAAAAGGAACAAGCATGAAAGTTCAAGGATATTTATTTTAAATAATTCAACTCTCCGTGTGAAAGATTTTTAATCCTAAAGAGAAGAGTTACGATTTACGGTGTCACAGATTACTTATGGTGCTAAAGTGACATATTAAATATTTCAATGACAAAGATTAAAGGTCAATATTAGTGTTGGGTGTCTCTAGCTTAGCAATAAATTTATTGCATTTTTTTATTTTTTTCCCTTAATTCTTTCCCTTCAAGTTGCATTGAAATCATTTTCTGTTTTCAGCATGAATATAAACAAAATTAGCTAAATACAGAATTCTTTAAAAAAAGAAATTGGTTACAGCAAACGTTAAGTTGCCTCAAAACCCATTGAAAGTAGCTATAGCAGCCCACTGCCAGTGGAAGTTTTTTAAAAGGTTCCCCTGCCTTAAAACAAAAGTAATTTAATTTCTGCTATCAATCTGGTGTGATAACGTGGTTGGTGTATGAGAGGTCTCTTTTGTGCTGATCGTGCAGGCCATATTCATGCTCTTTAATTTAATTGAAATTGTGTGTAGGAAGTTGGCTCTGTATGTGCTATTTCAAAGTAAGGAATAGCATGCACAGAGTCCAAGGGTTCCCCTTAGAGGTAAAATAGTGGTAAAAATAGATAATACTAATGCTCTATTTTGTGGTAGTGTGGTCGAGCAGTAGGCTTATCCAAGGAGTAGTGTTAAGCATTTGTTGTACATACACATAGACAATAAATGAGGTACACACACTCAGAGACAAATCCAGCCAATAGGTTTTGTTATAGAAAAATATCTTTTCTTAGTTTATTTTAAGAACCATAGGTTCAAATTTGACATGTAATATCTTGTTTGAAAGGTATTGCAGGTAAGTACATTAGGAACTTTGAATCATTTCAATTGCATGTATACTTTTCAAGTTATTGACAAATAGCTATTTCAAAAGTGGACACAGTGCAATTTTCACAGTTCCTGGGGGAGGTAAGTTTTTGTTAGTTTTACCAGGTAAGTAAGACACTTACAGGGTTCAGTTCTTGGTCCAAGGTAGCCCACCGTTGGGGGTTCAGAGCAACCCCAAAGTCACCACACCAGCAGCTCAGGGCCGGTCAGGTGCAGAGTTCAAAGTGGTGCCCAAAACGCATAGGCTAGAATGGAGAGAAGGGGGTGCCCCGGTTCCGGTCTGCTTGCAGGTAAGTACCCGCGTCTTCGGAGGGCAGACCAGGGGGGTTTTGTAGGGCACCGGGGGACACACAAGCCCACACAGAAATTTCACCCTCAGCGGCGCGGGGGCGGCCGGGTGCAGTGTTAGAACAGGCGTCGGGTTCGCAATGGAAGTCAATGAGAGATCAAGGGATCTCTTCAGCGCTGCAGGCAGGCAGGGGGGGCTTCCTCGGGGAAACCTCCACTTGGGCAAGGGAGAGGGACTCCTGGGGGTCACTTCTGCAGTGAAAGTCCGGTCCTTCCGGTCCTGGGGGCTGCGGGTGCAGGGTCTTTTCCAGGCGTCAGGACTTAGGTTTCAGAGAGTCGCGGTCAGGGGAAGCCTCGGGATTCCCTCTGCAGGCGGCGCTGTGGGGGCTCAGGGGGGACAGGTTTTGGTACTCACAGTCGTAGAGTAGTCCGGGGGTCCTCCCTGAGGTGTTGGTTCTCCACCAGCCGAGTCGGGGTCGCCGGGTGCAGTGTTGCAAGTCTCACGCTTCTTGCGGGGAGTTGCAGGGTTCTTTAAAGCTGCTTCTTGAAACAAAGTTGCAGTCTTTTTGGAGCAGGTCCGCTGTCCTCGGGAGTTTCTTGTCGTCGTCGAAGCAGGGCAGTCCTCAGAGGATTCAGAGGTCGCTGGTCCCTTGGAAGGCGTCGCTGGAGCAGAGTTCTTTGGAAGGCAGGAGACAGGCCGGTGAGTTTCTGGAGCCAAGGCAGTTGTCGTCTTCTGGTCTTCCTCTGCAGGGGTTTTCAGCTAGGCAGTCCTTCTTCTTGTAGTTTGCAGGAATCTAATTTTCTAGGGTTCAGGGTAGCCCTTAAATACTAAATTTAAGGGCGTGTTTAGGTCTGGGGGGTTAGTAGCCAATGGCTACTAGCCCTGAGGGTGGGTACACCCTCTTTGTGCCTCCTCCCAAGGGGAGGGGGTCACATCCCTAATCCTATTGGGGGAATCCTCCATCTGCAAGATGGAGGATTTCTAAAAGTTAGAGTCACTTCAGCTCAGGACACCTTAGGGGCTGTCCTGACTGGCCAGTGACTCCTCCTTGTTGCTTTCTTTGTTCCCTCCAGCCTTGCCGCCAAAAGTGGGGGCCGTGGCCGGAGGGGGCGGGCAACTCCACTAAGCTGGAGTGCCCTGCTGGGCTGTGACAAAGGGGTGAGCCTTTGAGGCTCACCGCCAGGTGTCACAGCTCCTGCCTGGGGGAGGTGTTAGCATCTCCACCCAGTGCAGGCTTTGTTACTGGCCTCAGAGTGACAAAGGCACTCTCCCCATGGGGCCAGCAACATGTCTCTAGTGTGGCAGGCTGCTGGAACTAGTCAGCCTACACAGACAGTCGGTTAAGTTTCAGGGGGCACCTCTAAGGTGCCCTCTGGGGTGTATTTTGCAATAAAATGTACACTGGCATCAGTGTGCATTTATTGTGCTGAGAAGTTTGATACCAAACTTCCCAGTTTTCAGTGTAGCCATTATGGTGCTGTGGAGTTCGTGTTTGACAGACTCCCAGACCATATACTCTTATGGCTACCCTGCACTTACAATGTCTAAGGTTTTGTTTAGACACTGTAGGGGTACCATGCTCATGCACTGGTACCCTCACCTATGGTATAGTGCACCCTGCCTTAGGGCTGTAAGGCCTGCTAGAGGGGTGTCTTACCTATACTGCATAGGCAGTGAGAGGCTGGCATGGCACCCTGAGGGGAGTGCCATGTCGACTTACTCGTTTTGTCCTCACTAGCACACACAAGCTGGCAAGCAGTGTGTCTGTGCTGAGTGAGAGGTCTCCAGGGTGGCATAAGACATGCTGCAGCCCTTAGAGACCTTCCTTGGCATCAGGGCCCTTGGTACTAGGAGTACCAGTTACAAGGGACTTATCTGGATGCCAGGGTCTGCCAATTGTGGATACAAAAGTACAGGTTAGGGAAAGAACACTGGTGCTGGGGCCTGGTTAGCAGGTCTCAGCACACTTTCAATTGTAAACATAGCATCAGCAAAGGCAAAAAGTCAGGGGGCAACCATGCCAAGGAGGCATTTCCTTACATTGTGCATTACTCTCAGTAAAAGTTTGTTCATAAGGGGGCAACAAATATCAAGATTTGAACGAATTATAGATTCAATTGACAAAATTGTGAACAAAAACAAAATAGAAAAAAATGGTGGAACTTCAAGACCAGGAGCTTGGTCTGAACGCAGTGTATAAAATGAAACGCCAACACTAATTTCCTACAGAAACATGTGTTGGTCTTGAGAAAAATCTGGTTTAAATTGTCGTACAGGCAGCACTGCACTTGTTCATTTTCAATGCGTCGCTGTGAAAGGTTTTTATTTCAATATATTTAAAAGATGCTCACATTCCGCACATGCGCTTAAGGTTACATTGTACAGGTATGATTTCAGAGCTTACAACTTTAATGGGCTGTTTTATGAATCAATGAGCTCACTTACTATTTAGTGGGACATGCATTGGACAAATATGAGGTTTACTCAAACGCACCAGTGACAAGGGCACACCATGAAGAATAATTGCTGGTGTGCTTCTGTGATTACCCAGTGACTTCTATGAGGTCATACATTTTAGATACAGGTAGTTCCATCCCGTACCCTGGATACCATAGTCAGCGCTTGATGCTGGGCCAATAATGTGTTGCAGCAACTGTTCACAGGTGTGGTCATGTTTTAACATGATTAAATCCCTAAGTTGATTTTATTTTTATCTGTAAAGAGCGGTTCAGGTGTGCACAAACACAAGCTGAACGGGACACCTTACAGGCATGGGGCATGTCCTGCAGCAGCATTACATTCACTGTGAATACCTCCCCTCATCTCGTTCTGTACCACCTATCACAAAATTATTTTAAATGTTTGTAGCACATGTGACTACGAAATGGAGGTTTTATTGATGTAATAGAAATGGAAATGAATGTTAATAGTCTTTGGTTCCAGTATTATACTGTTGTTAATACTACCATATTTTGCACAAAGGAAGAGCATTTATATATTTTTTTCTGTATAGATCGGATTTCAAAATCTTTTCTACTTAAGCATTTTAAGTGTAGAAACAACTTCGTATCTCTGTTGTTTTTTTCATCATGACCTTGATGCATTTCCTGCATCCCTTTTACCTAGGACTCAGAGTGCAAGTCCTCTCAGTTTCTGAAACCCTCTTATCTTCAGGAACCTCCTTCCAGAGATCTTCCAGGGAATTTGGTAGACAAATAATCACTTAAATATGCAACAATATTCATTAACAATACATAAGATGAAGCCTTTGATAGCAGAAAACATCATGCACTTTGTGATTCCCCTCTCCCAACACCACAAGGGGCAAAACTTACGCCTGCAGTTGGGAAAACCCCAATAGCCGGTGGCACAGCGGGCGCAGTCCCGTCCGATGACATTGGGTTTGCAGGAACACTGGCCTCCCAAGGGCTCGCAGGATGTTCTGGTGGCTCCCACCTCATGGCAGGCACAAGGCTGAGCACCATTGTTGTGGAAGAGGGAGAGCGAGACAGCAGAGTCCCTGCAGAACTTGGATGATGTCACTGGGCTGTAAAATAGGGAGAGGTTAGCGTGCCTCTTGCACGACGTCCAAGCACTCTAGTTGTTGATTGACCAGTAAAAAAAATTGAAAAAAGACAACACTTGGTGCAATCAATATACATTAGGGACAATGGTGTTGCGTTTACAGAGTCGGATACAGAATGCTAACATATACTTTCTATCATGTAAGTCTAACTCCAACTAACTTTTTAATGCCACTATTTGGTAAATAAAAGGTATAGAGACAATTATTTTGTATCAATATATATATATTTTTACAATATCTAAAGAAATAAATCAAAACGTTTTTTAAAAACACTAATAATATCTTCTAAAGTCAGGTATCCTGAAAACCAAAGCGTTTCGATTCAGTCTATTGAAAGCGCTAATAGCTCTTATTGCAGTTGTTGCAGTCTAAGATCTGATCCGAAGCTTTATGAGTAGAGCTTTATGAGTAGAACTTCATAGCAGGCACATTCGGCTGCTTGTTTCAAGTTCCTAAATGATGTGGACACACAAGATAATTTAAGAAGTAAGCTGTGAACTCTCACTTGATGCTGAACCCGTTGACTCCACAGACGCTGATGAAATCGTAGGATTTATCCAGGGGGTCTTCAACCAGGTAGCTCGAGCTGTAGCTGCCTTCAGGTACCACAAGGACGTAATCCTACGCAAAGAGAGTTAACACTTAATCTCTAGGCTCGTCACTGAAAACAAGGGTAGAGGAGGCATTCAATATTATAGAAACTGGTAGAGATGGTCATATGTCGGGGGCTGAAATTCCCACTACCCCCAACACTGAGAACTCAGCCAGTCCTCCTCAGAGAGGAAGTCACAAGGTAAACAAGGGTAGCCTGGAGGGCTGGGTTGCCCTGCAGTGCCAGGGCCTCTGTCACGCAGCTAGGAAAGGGGATTGTGCAAAGATGTTAAATTTACAGCTCAAAGGGCCTGAGATGGCATGTTGGATGTCAATAGCTCTGCCCGATACGTGGTCGTTTCACACCTGCTGCTCCTTATGTTGCCTCTGCTGTAGCTCAACTCACAAGGGCCTGATCCACATTTAGTTTTCAGGATATTATCTATGTCAATACGTTCCATTTAGATTCATGGTATATAATTGCAGCTTAAGTGGCAAACCTGACAGTTTTGAATGGACCTTGTTGTTTTTCGCTCCAGGAGACCCTGTCGCAGTCCACTTCACTCGGGTTACACACAACAGTAAAAAAAAAAAAAAAAAAAAAACACCTTTGAGGGGACACACATTCGTCTCTACTCCATCCTCTTCCTCTTCTTGGCTGCACAGGCTCCCAGCCAATCACGACGCTGCTGAAAGCAGCGCCGTGATTGGTCTGAGTGGCTTGCTTCACCACTCAGACTGGGAATGGGAGCCTGGGCATGTTCTCTACCCAGCTGAGCTATACAGCCGGGTAGAGAACATGTAAAGTGAGCATGTCTTTTTGGCCGGCCCAACCCAGTCGGCCAAACACACATGTGCACTTTATGTGCACACAGCCCTCCTCCGGCCCCCCTCCCTCCAGCCAAGCCCCGTCCCGCAAGCAAAAATAAAAGAATAATAACGTAGTGTACGGTATTATCATTATATTTTTTCCTTTTTGGTAAATCCAGTGAAGCGACACTCCTCCTCCTCCTTAGCGGAGGATCCGCCCCTGCAATAAAGTTGTTGCTGGGTTGCTCAAAGTGAAAGAAAAGGAGGCCCGGGACACAGGATATTAGTCGTTCAAGTATCCATGAGGGGGGAAGAGGCACAGCAAACTAAGCTTCTGATCGCAGGCAAGAAAAGGGAATGCTCAAAGCAGGCAGCCCTTGTGGAATAAAGACTGAAGCTACAACGATGCACAGGGTAAGCAGATATTGGTCAGAGGAATGCATAGACTCATAGCACGGTCACCTACCAGCCACAGCTTCTTCCCCTCCGGAACACGGATAGTAATGGACAGGTCGTTATCGGTAACATCCAGGATGATCTGGTTTTCGGAAATCACTAGGCTCCTGCAGCCATAACCGTGAGGGCAGAAAGTGGCGTTTGAAAGGCCTGAAAAACACAGTACTTTTTTAGTTCCCTCTCTTTGTCTCCAGCAGTCTGAGGTTCTAGCACCCAGTTGCTCTTGCCCTGCTGCTGGAAGTGGAGATATGAAGATCTATTCTTCACTAGATACATTTATCCAAGATACCAGGCTGCAGGGCTCTGTGCAGTGTCATCTCCTGCCTATTTGCTGTCACTTCCTGCTCTTTCACTGGTCTTTGGCTTCCTATATCCCTCCCAGTGCCAACCATCCCAGAAATCCCTTAACCACATTCTATTTTCCATTCCCTGCCACCCATCTTGCCCACCACTGGATTTATTCACTGACGAAGCATGCCGTTCCTATTTTTTTTAATCACCTCCTTCCTTCTTTCATAACAAATGCCCACTAGTTTGCCTGTTCAAAACAGGCTGGCTACTCTGTGAATACCAATCTACACAAGTGACATTTTTGTTTAGATGGCGGGCTCACTCCAGAGACTGTTAATACTGTGTGGCATGAATACCTTTTGCAAAAGCTCTATCTGTATGGTTATACATATTGTCACTGTCTCTACAACCAGACTCAAGCTGTAGCAGTGACTGCATACATCTGTGATAGGAATATTTTTCACTAAAGCCCACCGGGCTGTAGCCGGCAATGGTGCCAAAGTGTTCTTTTGTGAGTTTGGAGCTAGACTGCTTGTTTTTTGTGCACCAATTAAATTTTTCTCCTTTCCCTTCTCTTTTTTAACCAGAATGAAATAAGACCACCACCCTTTCTCTTCTAGCCATTCTTTCCATTGCATCTTCTCAGCCTCTGCTTCCCCCTCTAGGCAACAGTGTTAATCACTCACAAATCACAGTACCTCACCTTGCCAGACACGACCACCATTCACTAGAACTTCCACAGTGAACCTCTGGTGATGAGGCTGGTAGTAGTGAAGAATGAAGGCATAGCGTCCAAGATTCTGGATCCGATACTGATACACTGCAACATTCTGCACAAAAAGAGAGATCGCGAGGAAGAAGGTGGGCTATTATTGAGGAAACACCTTCCCAATTCCATTAAACACTCAGAAACAAACACTACATGCAGTGCCAAAGAAGACATAAAAGTGACAAAAGAATCGAAGAGGACACTGTCAAAGGCAAACGTGTCACCAGAGATGACCCATCAGCCCAAGCTTCAACCTTGTTTAAGGGGACAATACGACCAGCACGATGACAGGGTCAGGGCTAACACCTTTGCTCCACCAACATATAAACAAACTGAAAATACAGAAGTAGAAGGTATTTACTCAGAGAAACTTGCAATACTTGTCTCCTCCAAGAATGAGAAGAGTGGAGTGGGACAACACTGTCAAACACAACAATTATTACAAAGATAACTGAGTTCTAAAAAAAAACTCAACACTACATAGTGTGAAACAGCCATAAAAAGGCCAATTGTCCAATTGACATTCAGATGCATTCAGAAATGCAGGCAACACATGAAAATAACTGCAGCTGAATATTATGGAAATACGGTCAGTTTCTGCACCCACCTGGGAAGAATGCAGCAGGGTGAGACTGCTGGTCCCCACAGCAGTTGGAGGCCGAGGGTGAGACTGTGGAGGTCCAGTTGGAGACTCAGTCGGAATGAATCCATGAGAAATAGGAATGTTGGAAGAGAGTGATCCCACTTGTACGTCCGTGAGCAGTATGAATTGAGAGGGCATCTGAAACCTGGATGGCACACATGCGGTGCTGCTGCATCAAAATAATGGCAAAGAGCACAGCATGTCAGTGGCCAAACTCTCACCCCTCACCTAAAAACCCCACAGACTAGCAACACTCAACATAAAAAATCTAGCCATCCAACAGCCTTAAATACAAAAATGTGACATGGAAAAACATAAAAAAGTATTGAATCAATTTTCACACATTACGGCCACAATTTGGTGGACACGGTAATCCACTGCAAATGCATCAGAGAAATCGATCTGCTAAACTGAAGACCTCCCTTCCATACTTAGGGTTAGGACTACCTGTTGATGAAGCCCCCTTTGGCTCATCCGACAGCCTGACGGTCTAGGGATCGTCTGAGTACAGCCATCGCTCCCAAATATTTAGAGTGGATGGTCTGAAAGGTTTTCCTCTGGCTGCCTCTGCCAGGCAAAACTTGGTGGTGAGGACGGGAAAAAAAAAGAATAAGGGCCCTCAAAACCTGGAAGTGTCTGTGGTGGTCATTAGTTTTTCTCTTTTGCAATAACAAACTCACACTTTGGGAGTTTGTTTAAAAAAAAAAAAAAAAAAAAAGAAATGTTAAAAGTTTGGTGGTTGGCCATCAAAATTAGCGGCGGCCTTTCACCAACCTTTTTGTACCTTAAAAGGAACCACAGTGATGATGGTTCTTTTCAGGTGGAGAGATGACCACTGGGCCTGTAGACGTCTCTAAACAGGATGGACTACCATCAGTCAGGGCAAACATTCAGCCCCCCGTCATCCTGATGGACAGTAGTACATTCCTCAGGGTCTAAATCAGGGCGAATATTACTTTGGATTTAGGGTCACTGAAAAAACGTACAAGGAACAGAGGATAAACATGTTTCTTGAATGTTGTGCATCATTATCTTAAGGTGACGGACAGGATGATAGAAATGATAGAATTTCTATCACTCACAGGTGCCTTCCTGAACAATATTCAAGGAGAGGTTGTGGCTCAGGATGAGTCTGCAGTCCTCATACTACATACGCAGGTTGGAGGATATATACACTTGATTACATCAATAAATTGGATTAACTGATAGAATGTACAAATGTATCTGATCCATTAAATTGTCAAAAGATGTGATTGGCCAAGTGATGGACTTGATTGACAAATACCTTCTTGCAGAAAAAACTGTGTTTTCGGGGCCCAAAGAAGTCAAAGAACAATATTTACAATAACGTTGGTCCAAAAGAAACAGAACCACCCGCTCCACCCCAAGATCCACTATCTTTAGATGTGCCATAGTATCTGGTTACCTGCTGTGCGCGGAGCTCCCATGAGTACTTATGCAATGGACCCTGGGCTCAACAAACTCCATAGTGAACTGCTCAAGGGGGATCAGGAACACTTTGTGCTACAGAAACAGGGGGAAACAAGGCATACTGAAATATTACAAGTGATCATAAGTTCACTCAAAGCATTTTGAGTGTCATACTATGGAAACTCTCTCACAAGCAATCACTTTGGCCACCAACACAATCACCATTTCAACCTTTATCACCCCTCTTAGCTCAGAAGCAATCAAAGGTATGACATACCCTTTAGTTCAATCGGACAAAGGGTCCCCTGAGGGATTGGGGGAGTTGACAGTTTCTTGAGGAAGCCACATCTTCATAATAAAGCTAAATACTGTTCCTGCTTCAAACTCCTTTCCTCCAGCTTTGCTAACCAAGATGGATTTCTTAAACACTGTATTTTACATACGAATGCATATTAGTTGGTGTAGATTAATATTGTGGGCTAGGGATGTTTACCCTTTTTACTGATTTGCAAAAGGCCATTCTCATCTCACAAAGGCAAATGCAGAAAAGCAACTTGCACTGAGCCATTTTTAATCAATGTGTGTGGGGCATGGCGCGGATGGTTAGTCATTTTTTTGTGGTGAACCAAAGAGCAGCTGTCACATTCCCCTTTCCAACATAATCACATTGATATCTCAACACGGACAATGCCAAGATTTGTCACAAATGAGTAAAGCTGCCGTCAGGAAGTGGGGTCATACCAGAAGGAACTGTGCGTGGTCAGCCGAGAATCGCACGCTGGCTTCAGTCGTCAGCTCGAGAACGGCCATTTGGCTCTGGGAGTCCAGAGCCACTCCACGACACAGGAAGCTGCAAGAGAAAGCACAGATCTAGTGAGCAGGGTAACATAAGCATAGGAAGGCCACACTGCTTCCCCTCGGGCTTCTGCCAGGTCTTCTAATGGCGAGACGGGTTCTAACGATTGTCCAGCAGAGCAAATCCCAGCCCTGGATCCTATTTTAAGCCACTGGAGCCATTAGTCTTCTACTAAGCTGGCAGCTTCGTAAGTCACAAACCGGATCCCGTCTACAGAAGTATCCCTGACAAAGTAGACATCGAAACTCATCTCCCTAAAACAAACAGGCAGTTCTTCCTCCAGTCCAGTCGAGAACAGAGTTCAGGGTGCCAGGAGTGCCCTATTTATGAACAGAAAATGCCCTCAGGATGCCAGGAGTGCCCTATTTATGAACAGAAAATGCCCTCAGGGTGCCAGGAGTGCCCTATTTATGAACAAAAAAATGCCCTCAGGGTAAGATGTGGCTACTAGGCCTTAGGCTACCAGGTTCCCTCTCTCCTGATGACCACTTACTGGAAATGTGGCATCTGACTATTCCAGGATGCATCGTTCTGCCCACTCCCAAGATGGCAGAACCACTCTCTCAGTGTCCAGAGCTCCCTAACCCAGCCCAGAGGTGTGGCTACCAAGGGGGCTAAACGCCCCTTGAACACCAATCTGACAACAGGTTTTCCCCCTCCTTCCCAGGTTCCAGCTAGTATGCCTCCACAGTGGCCTTGCCTCTCTTCCAAGTGTTCCCTATTTGTCCTTCAAAGGTGGCTTCAGCTTTAAAGCTCGACTTTTGAGCCAACAACCCTGTGGCTTCCTGCAGGGGGGAGGTAACACCTGTCTCCAGAGCAGGCCCCTATTGTCTCCTTTCTTCGCAGTCATTGTCATGTCTCCGCAAGAGGGCAGAAAGCTGACTTGGGTTTAAGCTTCATGTGCAACCGTTAAGGGCACAGGAGATTGAAGGCAATAAAATGGCAACTTTGTAAAAGTGGCGCACTGTAACTTGTTACATTAATTTCGACATGAGAACTATGTGAGGCTTAACAAGGTGCTTTATACATTGGAGTATCAACTTTGGTAGCACCATTCAGGAGTTAGCATAGCTAAGGGGGTCAGTGTGTAACCCTGCACTTGCTAACGGGGCGACCAAGTCTTTCCACCATAAAAATTACAGTTTCGTGTTTTTACAGTTAGAACATGTAAAATACAAGTTCTTCCCATGCAATATGCTGCACCCTTCCTTAGGGCTTAGTAGGCCTGCCATAGGGGTGATTTACACTTCTTTCAGAGGGACAGCTGACTTTGCCGTGGCTTTTAAATGGCGAAGTCAGGCTAGCAGTTCCAAATTGCCCTTCCAGTCTGCACAGGCAGACTGGCAGACTGGCAGACACTTTTTTCACCTCAGGCTTGCACAACCAGTGCTGCAATCTCCAAGGGGGGAGGGTTGGGGAAGACTCCTTAACTTACAGGTCCTGGGTACCATATGCTACCTACTTACAGGCAGGTAGCTTGTGCCAAATGGGTATAGAAAATGTAACATACATATTTTGGGAGTCAGGGCACTGGCAATGAGGTCTGGTTAGCAGTCAGTGCACTCTCGCAGTCAAAAAACCAGCAGCATCAGTGTAGGAAGTTGGCTCTGTATGTGCTATTTCAAAGTAAGGAATAGCATGCACAGAGTCCAAGGGTTCCCCTTAGAGGTAAGATAGTGGCAAAAAGAGATAATACTAATGCTCTATTTTGTGGTAGTGTGGTCGAGCAGTAGGCTTATCAAAGGAGTAGTGTTAAGCATTTGTTGTACATACACACAGGCAATAAATGAGGAACACACACTCAGAGACAAATCCAGCCAATAGGTTTTGTTATAGAAAAATATATTTTCTTAGTTTATTTTAAGAACCACAAGTTCAAATTCTACATGTAATATCTCATTTCAAAGGTATTGCAGGTAAGTACTTTAGGAACTTTGAATAATCACAGTAGCATATATACTTTTTACATACAACACAATAAGCTGTTTTAAAAGTGGACACAGTAATTTTCACAGTTCCTGGGGGAGGTAAAGTATTGTTATTTTTAGCAGGTAAGTAAGTCACTTACAGGTCTCAGTTTTGGGTCCAAGGTAGCCCACCGTTGGGGGTTCAGAGCAACCCCAAAGTTACCACACCAGCAGCTCAGGGCCGGTCAGGTGCAGAGGTCAAAGAGGTGCCCAAAACACATAGGCTTCAATGGAGAGAAGGGGGTGCCCCGGTTCCAGTCTGCCAGCAGGTAAGTACCCGCGTCTTCGGAGGGCAGACCAGGGGGGTTTTGTAGGGCACCGGGGGGGACACAAGTCAGCACAAAAAGTACACCCTCAGCAGCGCGGGGGCGGCCAGATGCAGTGTGTAAACAAGCGTCGGGTTCTCTGTAGGTTTCAATGGGAGACCAAGGGGTCTCTTCAGCGGTGCAGGCAGGCAAGGGGGGGGGCACCTCGGGGTAGCCACCACCTGGGAAAGGGAGAGGGCCTCCTGGGGGTCACTCCTGCACAGAAGTTCCGTTCCTTCAGGTGCTGGGGGCTGCGGGTGCAGGGTCTTTTCCAGCCGTCGGGACTTTAGGTTCAGGCAGTCGCGGTCAGGGGGAGCCTCGGGATTCCCTCTGCAGGCGTCGCTGTGGGGGCTCAGGGGGGACAACATTGGTTACTCACGGACTCGGAGTCGCCGGAAGGTCCTCCCTGAGGTGTTGGTTCTCCACCAGTCGAGTCGGGGTCGGCGGGTGCAGTGTTGCAAGTTTCACGCTTCTTGCGGGGGAGTTGCAGGGGTCTTTAAATCTGCTACTTGAAACAAAGTTGCAGTTCTTTTGGAGCAGGGCCGCTGTCCTCGGGAGTTTCTGGTCTTTCTCGAAGTCGGGCAGTCCTCAGAGGATTCAGAGGTCGCTGGTCCCTTGGAAAGCGTCGCTGGAGCAGGTTTCTTTGGAAGGCAGGAGACAGGCCGGTGAGTCTGGAGCCAAAGCAGTTGGTGTCTTCTGTTCTTCCTCTGCAGGGGTTTTTCAGCTCAGCAGTCTTCTTCTTCTTGTAGTTTCAGGAATCTAAATTCTGAGGTTCAGGGAAGCCCTTAAATACTAAAATTAAGGGCGTGTTTAGGTCTGGGGGGTTAGTAGCCAATGGCTACTAGCCCTGAGGGTGGGTACACCCTCTTTGTGCCTCCTCCCAAGGGGAGGGGGGCACATCCCTAATCCTATTGGGGGAATCCTCCATCTGCAAGATGGAGGATTTCTAAAAGTTAGAGTCACTTCAGCTCAGGACACCTTAGGGGCTGTCCTGACTGGTCAGTGACTCCTCCTTGTTTTTCTCATTATTTTCTCCGGCCTTGCCGCCAAAAGTGGGGGCCGTGGCCGGAGGGGGCGGGCAACTCCACTAGCTGGAGTGTCCTGCTGTGCTGGCACAAAGGGGTGAGCCTTTGAGGCTCACCGCCAGGTGTGACAGCTCCTGCCTGGGGGAGGTGTTAGCATCTCCACCCAGTGCAGGCTTTGTTACTGGCCTCAGAGTGACAAAGGCACTCTCCCCATGGGGCCAGCAACATGTCACGGTTGTGGCAGGCTGCTGGAACCAGTCAGCCTACACAGATATTTGGTTAAGGTTTCAGGGGGCACCTCTAAGGTGCCCTCTGGGGTGTAGTTTACAATAAAATGTACACTGGCATCAGTGTGCATTTATTGTGCTGAGAAGTTTGATACCAAACTTCCCAGTTTTCAGTGTAGCCATTATGGTGCTGTGGAGTTCGTGTAAAACAGACTCCCAGACCATATACTCTTATGGCTACCCTGCACTTACAATGTCTAAGGTATTGCTTAGACACTGTAGGGGCACAGTGCTCATGCACTGGTGCCCTCACCTATGGTATGGTGCACCCTGCCTTAGGGCTGTAAGGCCTACTAGAGGGGTGACTTATCTATACCTGCATAGGCAGTGAGAGGCTGGCATGGCACCCTGAGGGGAGTGCCATGTCGACTTACTCGTTTTGTTCTCACCAGCACACACAAGCTGGCAAGCAGTGTGTCTGTGCTGAGTGAGGGGTCTCCAGGGTGGCATAAGACATGCTGCAGCCCTTAGAGACCTTCCTTTGCATCAGGGCCCTTGGTACCAGGGGTACCACTTACAAGGGACTTATCTGGATGCCAGGGTGTGCCAATTGTGGAATCAAAAGTACAGGTTAGGGAAAGAACACTGGTGCTGGGGCCTGGTTAGCAGGCCTCAGCACACTTTCAATTCAAAACATAGCATCAGCAAAGGCAAAAAGTCAGGGGGTAACCATGCCAAGGAGGCATTTCCTTACAATCAGTAAAAAAAAAAAAGAAAAAAAAAAAAAGAAACTGTGGCCATACAAAAAGTGTATTTCCTTACAACACACCACTTAATGAACTGTTATTTGGGCATAAAACCGAGCGGTACTCATTTAAATATCTGGAGGCTGAAAGGTCGTGTTAGGATTCAAACCTATGGCCTCTAGGTTAAATACACAATTCGGCTAAGGCTAAATTGTTTCATTATGGTCATTTTGTTCAGGAAAGGCCTTAAGAAAGGCAGGCTTGTTTTGTCTACTGCAGTCTTCACTCTCTTCCATCCACCTCTCTGCTGCCGAGGTGTATGATTTATGATGGTGTATCTGTATGTGTGAATGGAATGATGCAAACATACTTGCTCCTTCATGGAAAGTTAGAATGCTCCCATCCCAATTTCTGCAGATGTGTTTTTTCTCTCTCTCTCTCCCTCTCTCCCTCTCTCCCTCCCCTCCCACCAACCCACCTGCTTGTTCTAGGGGGGGGGACATTATTAGATAACAAATGCAATGGCAGAGAGACTGTCATTGTTCACCATTTTTGGAGAAAAGAATAAAGCCTGACTGATACAAAATGAAATAGTTCTGTGTCTGCCGTGGATCTCCCTTTGGATGGTCCCACGTTCCATCACTAACAATACGCTGAACTGACAAAGTGTGAGAAGGGAACCCTGGCCACTAGATGATAGTGGATTTTGTTTACTATTATTACAGGTCAGGTATCCAACAAATCTGAACAATTAAGGCCAGAAACATCACTGCTAATCACATATAGTGAACTTCCAAGGGCCATTGTAATGGCTCGGGTCATTCACTGCAAATCTCTTGGTAGAGGGAGTGTAGGAAGTTGGCTCTGTATGTGCTATTTCAAAGTAAGGAATAGCATGCACAGAGTCCAAGGGTTCCCCTTAGAGGTAAAATAGTGGTAAAAATAGATAATACTAATGCTCTATTTTGTGGTAGTGTGGTCGAGCAGTAGGCTTATCCAAGGAGTAGTGTTAAGCATTTGTTGTACATACACATAGACAATAAATGAGGTACACACACTCAGAGACAAATCCAGCCAATAGGTTTTGTTATAGAAAAATATCTTTTCTTAGTTTATTTTAAGAACCACAGGTTCAAATTTAACATGTAATATCTTGTTTGAAAGGTATTGCAGGTAAGTACATTAGGAACTTTGAATCATTTCAATTGCATGTATACTTTTCAAGTTATTGACAAATAGCTACTTTAAAAGTGGACACTTAGTGCAATTTTCACAGTTCCTAGGGGAGGTAAGTATTTGTTAGGTTAACCAGGTAAGTAGGACACTTACAGGGCTTAGTTCTTGGTCCAAAGTAGCCCACCGTTGGGGGTTCAGAGCAACCCCAAAGTTACCACACCAGCAGCTCAGGGCCGGTCAGGTGCAGAGTTCAAAGTGGTGCCCAAAACACATAGGCTTCAATGGAGAAGGGGGTGCCCCGGTTCCAGTCTGCTAGCAGGTAAGTACCCGCGTCTTCGGAGGGCAGACCAGGGGGGTTTTGTAGGGCACCGGGGGGGACACAAGCCCACACAGGAATTTCACCCTCAGCGGCGCGGGGGCAGCCGGGTGCAGTGTTAGAACAAGCGTCGGGTTTGTAGTGTTAGTCTATGGGAGATCTAGGGATCTCTTCAGCGCTGCAGGCAGGCAAGGGGGGGGTTCCTCGGGGAAACCTCCACTTGGGCAAGGGAGAGGGACTCCTGGGGGTCACTTCTCCCGTGAAAGTCCGGTCCTTCAGGTCCTGGGGGCTGCGGGTGCAGGGTCTCTCCCAGGCGTCGGGTTTTGGATTCAAGGAGTCGCGGTCAGGGGAAGCCTCGGGATTCCCTCTGCAGGCGGCGCTGTGGGGGCTCAGGGGGGACAGGTTTTGGTACTCACAGTCTTAGAGTAGTCCTGGGGTCCCTCCTGAGGTGTTGGATCTCCACCAGCCGAGTCGGGGTCGCCGGGTGCAGTGTTGCAAGTCTCACGCTTCTTGCGGGGAGCTTGCAGGGTTCTTTCAAGGCTGCTGGAAACAAAGTTGCAGCCTTTCTTGGAGCAGGTCCGCTGTCCTCTGGAGTTTCTTGTCTTTTCGAAGCAGGGGCAGTCCTCAGAGGATGTCGAGGTCGCTGGTCCCTTTGGAAGGCGTCGCTGGAGCAGGATCTTTGGAAGGCAGGAGACAGGCCGGTGAGTTTCTGGAGCCAAGGCAGTTGTCGTCTTCTGGTCTTCCTCTGCAGGGGTTTTCAGCTAGGCAGTCCTTCTTCTTGTTGTTGCAGGAATCTGATTTTCTAGGGTTCAGGGTAGCCCTTAAATACTAAATTTAAGGGCGTGTTTAGGTCTGGGGGGTTAGTAGCCAATGGCTACTAGCCCTGAGGGTGGGTACACCCTCTTTGTGCCTCCTCCCAAGGGGAGGGGGTCACAATCCTAACCCTATTGGGGGAATCCTCCATCTGCAAGATGGAGGATTTCTAAAAGTTAGAGTCACTTCAGCTCAGGACACCTTAGGGGCTGTCCTGACTGGCCAGTGACTCCTCCTTGTTGTTTTCTTTGTTCCCTCCAGCCTTGCCGCCAAAAGTGGGGGCCGTGGCCGGAGGGGGCGGGCAACTCCACTAAGCTGGAGTGCCCTGCTGGGCTGTGACAAAGGGGTGAGCCTTTGAGGCTCACCGCCAGGTGTCACAGCTCCTGCCTGGGGGAGGTGTTAGCATCTCCACCCAGTGCAGGCTTTGTTACTGGCCTCAGAGTGACAAAGGCACTCTCCCCATGGGGCCAGCAACATGTCTCTAGTGTGGCAGGCTGCTGGAACTAGTCAGCCTACACAGACAGTCGGTTAAGTTTCAGGGGGCACCTCTAAGGTGCCCTCTGGGGTGTATTTTGCAATAAAATGTACACTGGCATCAGTGTGCATTTATTGTGCTGAGAAGTTTGATACCAAACTTCCCAGTTTTCAGTGTAGCCATTATGGTGCTGTGGAGTTCGTGTAAAACAGACTCCCAGACCATATACTCTTATGGCTACCCTGCACTTACAATGTCTAAGGTTTTGCTTAGACACTGTAGGGGCACAGTGCTCATGCACTGGTACCCTCACCTATGGTATAGTGCACCCTGCCTTAGGGCTTTAAGGCCTGCTAGAGGGGTGTCTTACCTATACTGCATAGGCAGTGAGAGGCTGGCATGGCACCCTGAGGGGAGTGCCATGTCGACTTACTCATTTTGTTCTCACCAGCACACACAGGCTTGTAAGCAGTGTGTCTGTGCTGAGTGAGGGGTCTCTAGGGTGGCATAATACATGCTACAGCCCTTAGAGACCTTCCCTGGCATCAGGGCCCTTGGTACCAGAGGTACCAGTTACAAGGGACTTATCTGGATGCCAGGGTGTGCCAATTGTGGAAACAATGGTACATTTTAGGTGAGAGAACACTGGTGCTGGGGCCTGGTTAGCAGGGTCCCAGCACACTTCTCAGTCAAGTCAGCATCAGTATCAGGCAAAAAGTGGGGGGTAACTGCAACAGGGAGCCATTTCTTTACAGGGAGCATTACCTGTAACTGCATGGGTAGAATATGAAGGCCGCTTCCTGGGGTCCCAACTGTGGTGTAGTCACCGCGAGCCCGGATGTTTGCAAACCCCCGTTGTTGCCATATTCCACCAGCAGGACGTATCGTCCGGGGCGGGGAAGAGAGAGCTGAAGCTGGACGTCCACCTACAAAAGAAGAGATTACAAAAAAATCTTCAAAATTGTGACTTACTCTTCAGACATCAAACATCCAGATCACCCACAGCCGAACCAAACAGGAAGCCTGCAAACAAACCACAGCTCTTTGTTTTGTGTATATACATTGCACCATTTATAAACCCAAATGTGATATCCACATTCCTAAGCCAGAAAAGGCCAAACTTATACTGAACAACCCAAAAATGACAAACCAATTTCAAAGGACACTGACATCTCCATGAACATGGCAGCTTTCAAAGACTACTAGAGCCCAACTCTGCAGACATTAACTAGAGATATCTGCACCATGGGAGCGCTCAAGTAAAAACTGTCCTTCCCGGGTTCTGATCCCAGATTTTTAAAGTCCTGAAGTGTGCCAGCTTCCAAGCATCTATAAAAAAAAAAGGAATGGAATTGAGACTCTAGGCTCAGGTAAGGAAATCATCTTGTGCCCACAATGAGAAGACCTTTGTCACTATTTGTTTTTGTTCGCATTCTGTTTATCACTGTGGGACTCAATTAACTGGACTGTTTACATATTCGTTCAGGCATCTGCCCCACTATCTAACTGACCTACAACAGAGCAAAGGTCCACAAAGGCAAGCTGGACAACAAATAGGTGTGGAGTCTGCAAAAATAGCTTGGTATCACTGTACTAGGCAGAAGAGAAAGATCTCATTAGGTCAAGAGTACGAGACTTCGCATTCAACTGCACACTCAGTAACCAAGTGACTAAACATCTATTTCCCTCAATAACACCCTCTTGACAAAACTACTCCTGGACGAACTGTTGACTTTCTGGGCCTCAGCTCTACGATCTGCCAAAATAGGAACACTGGCAGTCATCACACGGGCTGTGGTAGGTTTCATCAAGGGCCTTTAGAAATAAGACCTTGGCAGCCCGAAGCATCTTCAAAACCAGGTACATCATCTATGAAGCCATCACAACTGACACCCCTGGCTATCTGGCTGACAAGCTCACCATCTTCAGGGGCTCTTGGTACACCTGCAACCAAGACATCATCATCCGGAGAATGAAGTGCAAAGCAGAAAAAACAAGGCACTACACCTTACTCCATCTAAGCACCAGGAATATTTCAAATGACTTATGTGTCCATCAAGACTGCTTCAACCTTGCTCCAAATTAGGAACCAGTTGAAGACACATCTTTAAAGAAAACAACATCACTCTCTTGATTTTACAAACCTATTTATTCTTTCAATCCTCCATGCCTGCATCTTTGTCTTTGACCCAGTACAGCGCTCTGCTGCCATTAGACTAGATTTGCGCTATACACATAACATGAACATTTAAGGGCTCACAGAACTCTGAAACCTCATTCAGAAGCTTCAAATCCTCTGCAGCACTTAAGCCCCTTGCATTTATATCCACTTAGCCACTGTTAAATGTGCCTTTATAAAGCTGGCCATCTATGCAGTGTACAAATGTTGGGGTACACTATGCAGATAGTACAGGAGTGCCTTATTGGCTGACAAACATTTAAGTAATAACCCTAAATGCTCTCTTTTGTGGTAGTGTGGATGAGCAGTTCTGGCTTATCAGAGGGTAGTGCTAAGCATTTTTTTTAACAAGGAGTCAATAAATGAGACACACTCGAGAAGAAACTTGAGATCAACTTAGAAAAATAACATTTTTATCTTATTTTAAACACCAAGGTCTTCAAGCTCAGGTAAGTACTTTTTGAGTTAGCAATATTTCAACACTTAGAAAATACAGCTGTCAGAGTTGAGGCATGGACCTAAAACACGGCAATGTTGTCCTTTGGGGAGAATGTACACTGCACAGGGTCACTTGTCAACTACTTACAGGAGTATTCTTCAGGATTTAAGGTAAGTAGGTGTAGGAAAGAAGCCTATTTCTAGCATGGTTACCCCACTTTTTTGCTTCTTTGACTGTGTTCACTGGGATCCTGGTAACCATGACCACAGTGATTATGCTCTCTCCTTGTAAACTTGGTTGCTGGAACCTTTTTCACCCCACATTTGGCATAATGGTGCTCCCATGCAAGTCCCTAGTATATGGTACCTAGGTACCCAGGGCATTGGGGTACCAGAGGATCCCTATGGGCTGCAGCATGTATTATGCCACCCATAGTGAGCACATGCAAAGTGTTCCTCAGGCCTGCCATTGCAACCTGCATGAAAGGGTGCATGCACCCTTTCACCACCAGGTCACTGCAAGTCACCCCTATGGCAGGCCCTTCTAGCCCAGAGGGCAGGGTGCAAGTACTTGTGTGAGGGCACCCCTGCACTAGCAGAGGTGCCCCCACGAACTCCATCCCCATTTTCCTGGTCTTCGTGAGTGCGCGGATGCCATTTTATGCATTTACTAGACATAGGTCACTACCTATGTACAGCTACATAATGGTAACTCCGAACCTGGGCATGTTTGGAATCATACCCCAATACTATTGCAAGTATTGGAAGTATAATTCTGTGCACTCTGGGGCCTCCTTAGAGGACCTCCAACAATGCCAACACCAGTCTTACAGGGTTTTCCGGGCAACCCAAGCTGCTGCCACCCCACAGACAGGTTTCTGCCCTCCTGCTGCTTGATCTGATCAAGATCAGGAAAGCAGAACAAAGGATTTCCTTTGGGAGAAGGAGGTAACACCCTCTCCCTTTGGAAACAAGTATGACTGTCTTGGGAGGGGTAGCCTCACCAAGCCACTGGCTGTGCTTTGAAGGACACATTTGGTGTTGTCCATGCATAAACTAGTCCACACCAGTTCAGGGACCTCCAGTCCCTGATCTGGTGCAAAACTGGACAATGGAAAGGGGAGTGACTACTCCCCTGTCCATCACCACCCCGGGTGTGGTGCTCAGAGCTCCTCCAGAGGGTCACTGGGCTCTGCCATCTTGCTTTTAAGGTTGTCAAGGAACTCTGGGAGCATCTGGGTGGCCAGGTCAGGCAGGTGATATCAGAGGCACCTTCTGATAGGTGGTCACCTGGCTAGGTGACCAAGCCCACTCTCTGGGCTACTTAGGGTCTTCCTCTGGGGTGGCTCGACAGATTCGACTTGCAACATTCCAGCAGGATTCCTCTGCAACCTTCACTTCAACTTCTGGCCTCCGGAACTGCAACTAAACCCCTCAGGACTAGACAATCTGCCTCCAGAAAGAAGAACCCTTCTGGAACATTGTTTCCCAGGCTCCTGGCAGCAACTGCAACATTTCCACTGGCTGTGCATTCACTGAGGGTGGCGAGGCTTCAGCCTGTACTATAAGGAAGAAGGAATCTCCCTTGGAGTGAAGGAGTCACCCCCTGCATCCGCAGGCACCTACTGTAACGATGACCGGCTGCATGGATACCCTCTCATCCTGAGCTGCGTGGATCCTGCATTACGGGTGGTGGTCCAGAGTAGTCCTCTTGGTCCTCTCTGCCAGCTGTCCAACTTTGGCGGAGGTAAGCCCTTGTCCTTCCCACGCAAGACAGTACCCCCGTGCTCCATGTCTCTTGCAGCTGCCAAGGCTTGTTTGCATCTCCTCCAAGGGAACTTCAGGCTACGTGCAACTCCAGCCCCCAGCACTCCTTCCTGCGATGCACAGCCCTCTGTGTGGTTCACCTGCGGCATGGGATCCCTTTCTATAGTGCTGTATGGGCTTCTTCTGCGACTTCTGTGTCCCCGTCCTGTGGGACTCCTGTGGATGTTCCTTTGGGCCCTCTGCGTCGCTGAGGGTCCCCTGTAACTCCCCCTCCTGGGTTGAGTCCTTCTGGGCCTTGCTGGTCCCTGGCAGCACCACTTTTCACCAACCGCAAACTTGCCTTTGCCAAGGCTTGTTGAAGGAAATCCTGCACTGGCACCCATCTGCAATCTTCACTCAAGCGTGGCATATATTCTGCATCCCTTAGGAACTCTCCTCCGGCTCAAGGGCTGCAGTGCTGACCTGATCATCATCTTCGACCAACTCCTGCAAGTACAGCTGGGTGGGTAGTAGCTCCTACTTCCCCTGGACTCCACTGACACTTTTGGACTTGGTCCCCCTGTCTCCACAGGTCTTCCTCTCCAGGAACCCACCACTGGTTTCTTGCAGTCTTGTCTGGGTACCTTCTTTTCCTTCCTTTTGGGTGGTTTGGGGAAATTCCAGTGATTTACTCCTGCTTTCCTGGTCGCTGGGGGGTACTGTGTTACTTACCTCTGTGGATTTCTAGAACTCCCAGCTCCCCTCTACACATTCCACTTACCTAGGTAGGGGTCCTGGGTTTGCATTCCATTTTTTAGTATATGGTTTGGGCTCCGCCTAGGGTCACTATTGGTTATTTGCAATTGCACTGTTTTCTAACCTTTTCTATGCCTATTGCTGTTTACTAGTGTATATAATTAGTGTATTACTTACCTCCTATTGTGGGGGTTGCCCTTCTAGTATCTTGTGGCATTGTGTATTCTTTCATGTGTGTAAGTGCTGTGTGACTACAGTGGGTTTGCATGAGTTTTGCATGTCTCCTAGTAAGTCTTGGCTGCTCATCCACAGCTACCTCTAGAGAGCCTGGCGTCTAGACACTGCCTACACTTCACTAGGAGGGGATACCTGGTATAAGGTGTAAGTACCATAGGTACCCACCACACACCAGGCCAGCTTCCTACAGTAGGGGCCAAGGTCTTTAGAACCACCAGCCGTTTCAGGTTACCTGCCCAGGTGTGTCCAGGTGCAGAGGTGCTCCTAGCGGTAGTAGCCTTGGACGCTATGCAATATTGTCAATGGCAGCAAGTACCTGTAAGAAAAGGGATGCAAGTGGGGCTTGACTCAAAGGAGGGCTCAGTTCTTAAGGATCTCTGAGGCGAGGGGGTACCATTGGTGGTCTTGGATTCGGGCTGTGGGGCTTGGGTGCAGAGTGGTTTTGTCTGGCAGGTCACTGGGGTTAGTGGCTCTCATTCTTTGGGGTTGACCTGGTGATGGGGGAAAACAAGACAGCAGGACGACTCTCGTTATTGGCCTCTCGGTTGCTGATATCCCTCGTTGGTAGGTCAGTCTTGGCAGCATTGGTGTCCACCCTGGACACTTAACAAGCCTTGGTGCTTGCAAGTAGCTGGGATACTCCGGGCAGTGGTGCAGGGAGGCTCCAGGCAGGCTCATCGTCTCGAAGCTATGCTAAGTTGACAGGGCAGCACTCCTTGACAGTCAGGATCCTCTTCCTGGTGTGATGCTCTCTAGGTGGACCCAATTGTCAGCAAAACGGAGAACCGGACAGGAGCGGGTCACGACTGCTGGTGCAGGGAAATGGCTCCTCCACAACAAGGGAGATGCTGTTGGGGGGCATAGTGCTGGCAGTTCTCCAAGGCTCTGGGCGGATGCACACCTGCAGGACTAGTCGGGTCTTTGCACTTGTCAGGACAGGAGCAGGCAGGCTTGCGCCAAGTCTTCAGTTAGTCCACAGTTCTTGTGCCTTTGGCTCTTCTTTACCTTTTTTCCCTTTGTAGTCAAGCAAATCTAAAGTCCTGGTGTTAGAGGGCCACCTAAAATACTCAATTTAGGGGTGCTTAGGGGAGTGTATTGTAGCCACTGGGCTGCTCACCCCTGGGGTGACTACACCTCCTATATGACCACTTCCTCTGGGGAGTGGGCATAACCCTGTCCCAGAATTCCTAATTCCACCAAGAACAAGACGATGGAACCCGTTCTTCATGGAGCACATAAGGCAGCTCACCTTAGGGGTGTGACTAGTCTGGTAGTGCAACACACATACCTAATTTCCCACCTGTTCTGCTGTCAAATGGACCTCAGGGCAGGGGTGACAGGGTCGCATATCGATGGGCAGCAGTAGCTTTGAAGCCTCCAGCCCAGATATGCTGATTTACTAGCCATCCTGCTGGAGGAGGGGAGAACACCTTCCTCCAGAGCAGGCATCGTTTCTGACCTCTTAGAGCACAGGCTCTCACCTCCAGGGACTCAAAAACTCACCTGTGGTGGCAGGCTGGTCAATACCAGTCAGCCAGCACACAAGAGGACTAATAGGTTTCAGGGGACACCTTTAAGCTGCCCTCTGGGTGAATGTCATAATAAATCCATACTGTCATCAGTATGGATTTATTA